>NC_052085.1:24282475-24598513 GCF_015852505.1 Tachyglossus aculeatus | reverse complement strand
TCTGCAGCCACTGAGATTAGCCAATCTGTCACAAATCAAGTAATGCCTCTTGGACCCCAAAATACAAATAGAGTCCCAATGATTGATTGCCAACAGATTGGTTTTGTTATTATCTCTGCCCTATTTGTTTATTGCATCAAGTGCTTGAAAAGTGTTAATGAATATAATTACCATACCGAGACAGATATAAACCCACACACTGCCTATGAGCAGTGACAGGCATTATTTTAAATAATTGGCCTTTAAGACATCTGGTAGGATTCCAACCTGGTCTCTCATTGACTATAAGTGAATAAATGATTTGTGAATTTACCAAGCTCATGCCAGTATTCAATGGCAACCCATTTTTGTGGTCAGATTCTGATGAATGGAAACTTAAAGGTTACTTTAGTGGGTGATAGCAGATTTAGTCATGAGATAAGGAAGCACTAACTGAAATAGAGAGTAAAAGTAAAATGTTTCTTCCCTTCCTCTCACTGAGGAGACATCTATCTTTCTGCCTTCCTCATCTAACATGATTATTTCCAAGTCCCCTGGAAAGGCAGGCTTTCCGGAATGAATGACAGAATGAAACATTTGGATGGATTATTATTATTATCATTATTATTTTCATCATCAGTTTGTTATTACTTTGTTGTTCAGAGGGAAGTGAGAGAAGCAACATGGTGCAGTGAGTAGTGCACGGGCCTCGGAGTCAGAAGGACCTCAGTTCTCATCCCAGATCCGCCACTTGTCTGCTGTGTGACTTGGGGCAAGTCACTTCACTTCTCTGTGCCTGTTACCTCGTCTGTAAAATGGGGATTGAGACTGTGGGCCCCACATGGGACACTGACTGTGCCCAACCCGATTTGCTTGTACCCACCCCAGTGCTTAGTACAGTGCCTGGCACACAGTAAGCACTTAACAAATGCTATAATTATTATTATTACTATAATTTGTTTTGAGTTATCCTTGGGCTCAAATATGTCACATCAAAAATAAATATAGCAAGTGCAATATTAATAAAGCTTCCATACTTAGATCATGGTCTGCATGTTCACAAGAAAACGTGAGATGTGAAATAGTTGTTTTCTCTCAAGGTCGCACCTGGAGAGTTTCCAGTACTCTATCAGTCTCGGCTATGGGAGAGAGAGTGAAGTGGAATGGCGTACCCATTCCATTTCTAGCTTGGGCAGTAGCTAGGGAGTGGAAGGCAATCTGCTACAAGTCAAAACTCACCCGAGCCGGGCAGCAGCAGCATGGGAGAGAGTCGAGGGCAGAGACTCAAGTTTACTGCATGGCAGGAGGCAATGGTAAACCACTAATGTATTTTTACCAAGAAAACTCTATGGATACACCACCAGAATGATTGCAGGTGGAGAGCGGGGCATTCTAGGAGAGATACATCCATGGTGTCGCTATGGGTCGGAAATGACTCGACGGCATAAGACAAGAAAACAGTAGTTAAATAAGAACACAATCGCCTTTGATACTTTACAACTATTCTTCTATGATAAATGCAAAAGACTCTCCAAGATTATTATCACTTGCTGAAGTTGTGATAAGTATTTTAGTCCATCCCTTGCCTTTCACTTTGTGGTGGGCTCCAGACAGAAATTGTTTTCTCTGTATCAAACATATCAAGTACAGCCTGGCTCCCAAATAATTACATCACCCGCCAAATGAGTAATATAGAAGTCATTAGTCTTATTGAATTAGGCTCCTGCTTTCTGAAGACGTTGGGTTAAATTGCTATGACTGCCTCAGAGATTTCAGGCAAAATGAAATTCAAATCCTGTGTTGAATGTCTTTACGAAGTCTGCTTAAATCTATTCTTGAAAGTGTTGAAAGCATCTAGCCTCTAACTGAATTCATACTAAAGATGGCTCTCTTGAAGTGACATTGTCTAATGAAAAGAGCTAGGGCTGGGAGTCAGGAGTCCTGGGTTCTAGTCCTGGCTCTGCCACTGAACTGCTTTGTAGATCAGAGAGGCCTTTTCTTGCACCATTCCCCAAGTTTTAGCACAGCATATCAGAAATAAGAATAACTGCAATACCAAAAAAGGTTGCATATTGCATCATGATCTGCATTTTGCAGGAAAAATTGAGCCATAAAATAGCAGTAATATGAGAACACGATTACCTCCAATGCTTTCCAACTATTCTTCCACGTGGCCTTGGGCAAGTCTTTTAAATTATCTGCATCTCAGTGTCTTCATCTGCAAAATAGGGATAAAATACCTGTTCTCTTTGTCTCAGACTCTGATATGATTATTTTATAATCTCCCACAGTGCATGCTCTTAGTGCTTCATAAATACCATCATTATTCTATCTCCCTCCCATCGCTTCTATTCTCTTTCATATTCTTCATCTCTTCAAGACTTTAACTCTCTCCAGTTTGTCTTTTCCCTCTCTTCCAGTTTTGGCATCGATAAAGGACTAATCGGAATCTCCCTCTGAAGAATCAGAAAATGTTGGGACAGATATGCATGTGACTGTTAAAGATCTTTGGCTGAATGTGCAGCTGGACATAACCTAAGTCTTCAGATGGGGCTGTAGTGATGGACCATTACTCTGACATGGACTGTCATATCCTGTGTTCTCTCTAATGTGCAATATCTATCCGGTAAATAGAGACACACCTGGCTCAAAAGTCACTTCTAAAGAATATTGATCAGGGACCTGATTTCAAGTAGTTAGCACAGTACCCCACGCAAAGTAAACACTCAGTAAATACTACTGATCGAAAATGAAAACATATGGAGGATTATATCTATGGAAGATATTTCCTCTCTTTTCACCCATGTAGAAGCATACTGAAATGCTATTTTATTCCTTTATCCATAGAAGGGCATAAAGAGAATAGTATAGGTGATTAATTCACATTAGCAAGACAAAGTACATAGGAGTGGAAACAGCTAGGTTAGTTGGATAGGTGGGAAGATGGTTTTTCTATGGTATTTTTATTGCCCCATTCACCACTCAAGAGTCCCGTTATAGGGCTTCACACTTCTCCATCTCTGTTGCCACATTACTGATGTCTGTCCATGCATATGTTTCCCCCATTCATATAGGAAGACTCCATCCTAGAAATGGAAAATCACTGAACAAATAAGCTTGTTTGTTTTTTAATCTATTGCATGTTCATTATGTTATGAATAACCACTTTGGACAGTGTGGTAAACAGTCTGATGATCTATTTGATTCTTTGCCAGGTATGTAGTTGATAAATTAACTAAGTTAGCTATCAAAAGCTGGATGCCCTTCAATGGGGATAGGGGCAAAGAAGGTCCTAGGGAGGAAAAAAATGATTTTCCATGGATACACAAAGAAAAGTGCCTGGTATATGTTTAACGACAACTTTTTTTGGCGGGGGATGGGGGTGGGGTGGTGTTGAAGTTATGAGATTGAATAGAGCACATGATGAATCTGAAACAGTGCTGAGTTAAAGTTGGTTGATACATACTCCTCGAGGGCCAGGATTATGCCAATTATACTCTCCCAAGCACTTAGTCTAAAGTTTGACATACAGGAAGCACTAAATAAAAGCACTTGTTTGAACGATTGAAAAACATAGTATGAAAAACATATGGTTCAAATGCATACAATGAATAAGAACCAAGGATTAATCCTTTGCAACAATATGACATCATTTAGAGGCTTATGAGGGAATGATTTGCTATTTTGTTCTCCATGACTTAAATGCAGAGAAATTATAACTAGACCAGAAAGAGACCCAAAGACAATGAAAGGGAAAATAGTATTTATGGGGAAAGATATAAAGAATGGAGGCTATTTAATCTAGAGAAAAGAACTGACAGGGTAGCAGTTTTTAATTATTTGAAGTTTTATTGCAAGGAAGATGGTGAGCAACTCTTTTTCATTTCCTTAGAGAAAACAACTAGAGTAAATGGATTTAAATTGCAGCAAGTCCAACTTAGGTGAAACCATGAGCAAGATTTAATTGACAGTAATGGTGATGAAGCACTAGAAGGAGCTATTAAGGAGAGTTGTGGGATCCTGCATCCCAAGAAATATCTAAAGACAGAGTACAAAGTATCTGACTTGTTTGTTTTAAGTGTGACCATGAATGCAAAATGCATTTCAGTTTTATGATGACCACTGTATTAAGTGCTGAAGAGAATTGTTAAACCATTTACCAGCAAAATAAGTTGTGGTTCCTGCTCTCAAGTAGCCTTTAGTCTAATAGGAAAGACAGGCTAAACCGTAGAAAGATGAACATAAGATATGATATGCCATTGTTCAGGCCCATTAAACGTATGCCAATATACGTGTACTGACATTTGGGACAGGGATATTCATAAGCAGTGGGGTACAGAAAGAGGTTAATCAAGGAAGGCTTCAAAATGGAAGTGTGTTTTTAGCATACCTTGAAGAGGGTAGGGACATGACTCGTGAGGAAGGAACTTCAAATGAAATTGGCTACTGGTAACCCTTATCTTAAATGGAAATATTGTACGTGAGAACCAATTTTCTCTCAGAAAAATAATCATATAAGGGGGTTTAGTTCCTGGTCCAAGTTTGGACACCCTACTTTTAACTGACATTATCAAACTTTTTTACTACAATTCACTGAAATTAGGTGAGTAGCATAGCTGCAGTAATATATTTATATTGAGTTAGGTTTCATGATAAATTCCTCTCCATCCATTCATCAGCACGCTGGTCCAGACACTTGTATTATACTCTCCCAAGCACTTAGTACAGTGCTGTGCTCACAGCAAGTGCTCAATAAATGCCATTGATTGGTTTTCATATCCCAGCTTGACTGCTGCATTCTTTCATTCATTCAATCATATTTATTGAGCACTGAATGTGTGCAGACCACCATACTAAGCGCTTGGAATGTACAATTCAGCAATAGAGACAATCCCTGCCCACACAGGGCTTACAGTCTAGAACAAGTAAACAGGCATCAATATAAATAAATAGAATTATAGATATAAACTTTTATGCTTAAGTGCTGTGGGGCGGCGAGAGGGGGATTGAGCAAAGGGAGAGAATTGAGGTGACGCAGAGGGGCGGGGGAGTTGAGGAAAAGGGGGGCTTAGCTCCTTGCCATTCTCTGTGCCTCCAGAAGTCTTTCCAGTCCATACTTCACTCTGCTGCCCACATCATTTTTCTAGGTCGTCTTTCTGCATACATCTCCCTACTTTTCAAAAAAAAAAAAAAGTTTGATATCAACTAGAAACTCCAGCCCCTTGGCTTTAAAGTGCTCAATCATCTCTCTTCCTCCTATTTATCTACTATTACCCCAGCTCACAATCTTCTTTTCTCTCCAACTAACCTCCTCCTGTACTCATGCCCATTTTTACCTTGCCAACCTTTCACTCATGACTTCCCCACTCTGGAAACTCACTCTGTCTTCATAGCCATCGTATTTTAGTTCTCCCCATTTACAAAGCTCATCTAAAGCAGCATGGCCTAGTGGATAGAGCACAGGCCTGGGAGACAGAAGGACCTGAGTTCTAATACCAGCTCCTCCACTGGTCTGCTGTGTGACCTTGCGCAAGTCACTTCACTTCTCTGTGCCCCAGTTACCTCATTTGTCAAATGAGGATTTAGCCTGTGATCCTCATGTGGGACATGGACTCTGTCCAGTGAGAATAGATTGTATCCCCTGGTGCTTAGTACAGTGCCTGTCAGTAAGTGCTTAACACATACCATTAAAATAAAAGAAAAAGAAAAAAGGAGGTCTTCGGGGAGTAACCTCTAATCTCCCCACATACCTTTCAACTGCTACTCCATGTGCCACTTAGGCACTCAAGTCACCTGAGCCCTAATAGAATCCATGTACCTATCTTTTATACATTTATTACTTCCCCTGATCCTGTGTCTAACCACACTGGAGTGTAAGCTCCTTGAAGTCAGAAATTATGTCTTCTAACTTGATTGTACAACCAGAAGCACTTAGTACAATGGTATGTAGCATCATAAAGGTGCCTGATATTGGAAAGTCAAAACCCATGCGTCTTAAAAAACAGATACAGGGGGTAAATTTAGCAATATTGTAAGAGCTCTTTGCCCTAACTTGAAATGTCTGAACTCAAGGACTTCCTGCCTGCAGGTTTTTGAAGAAAGGTGTGACATGATGCTATTCAAATTTGTCTTACTTTTATAGATATCAAATAAACTGTAGAGGAAAAGGACTGCTTGAAGGAAAAATTTCACAAATAGGTCAAAGTAACTACTTCTTGATCTAGAACACTCACTGTAATGAAATTTTTTGAACACCTATTGAGCTAAATTCAATTTAGAAAGTTCAATAGATGCACATGCCATGTTCCCTGTTGTCAAAGACACATGAAGATCCATGGATTGGGCAGAGAATTAGGAAATAGGGATGGGGAACTATTGAAGGTCTCATCTGTTCTATTTTTCTATTAATCTAGAATAAATATCCTAGAAAATAACCTACTTTACAGGTTTCAAGTATTGAAAATACTAAACATAAATATATTGATACCATCATTTATGCATATTAGTTTGGTCTCCACCCATTTTTACTACACTGTGAAATTTTTTGACCCAAATCAGCACGTGGGATCATGAAGATATGGCTTAATTTGCCATTACGGAATTTTAAGATCCCCAAATGGAGCACAATTATTTTAATATCGAGCTGTTAGTGTCATGTTAAATTGCACAAAGTTTCAAATATTTTTTAAAATCTTCTGGAATCTCATAATTTGAACTAATTTAGCATTCAATATCCCAATGCTAATTATCATAAATTCCTTTGGTATTCATTGTAATAGCACTAATTATCATGAAATTGTTTGATAGTCATTGTAATATCACCGATCATAAAGAATTCATTTGACATTTATGAGGACAGCACATGTATTTCCTGCACATACAACAGTAATTTGGCATCTGTAAAGCATTACGTAATGGAGGCAAACATCAAATGTTACTCAGATTTTAAAAATAAATAAGAGGCTAGTCGCCATAAATTCGGAACATGAGACACCAACCAAATTGTTTGGGAAGTCATTTTCTGGACACTTCTGCTCACCAATTGATTAATAACCTTAATTAATTGAGGTTCTTTTTACTGCCTTCAGAAAGATAAGAGTAAGATGATTTGTGATAATGGCACATTATGGATTTTTGAAACTTTCCAAACCAGAATTTACCTAGGCCTGTATCACTTCATTTTTAGAGTACTCTGGAAGTTCATTTGCATCATATAGTAATTCATTATGAAAATGTAATCGGCACTGGGAATAATCAAACAGCCTGAACTATTTTCGGATATATTATCTGGCTCCCACAGACCGAAATTCCCTGTTAGCCTGGACCATTGAAAGACCTTTAGTGTTCCAGACCACAGGGTCTTGGGTGTACCAAAAACTGCACTGCCTCCATTGATCTTCCATCCTGATTCTTGAAGATTTGAGAAACATGGAGCCAACAGTTCACCCTATTATCTTTCCCCTCCTGCTGTTAGAAAGGTATCTGTGACTGTGACATGGATATTTCAGCTGCTAAACCAGGGTCTTCCACATATGCCTTAGACTCCATACCCACTTTGTACAAGCCCCTGGTGCTTTCTAATAATAACAATTGTGGTATTTGTTATGTGCTTACTATGTGCCAGGCACTGCACTGAGCACTGGGGTGTATACAAGCAAATCGGGTTGGACAAAGTCCCTGTCCCGCATAGGGCTCACAGTCTCAATCCCCATTTTACAGATGAAGTAACCGCAGCCCAGAGAAGTGAAATGACTTATCAGGACCACTTACCCAAATAATTTGACACCAAGATGTCAGGAATACTGTCCAGGCTTAAATCTAGGGGCAATTTTCCAGAGAAGTGATTAATCAGGGATCCAATCCTCCTAATAATAATAACGATGGTATTTGTTCATTCATTCAATCATTCAATCATATTTATTGAGTGCTTACTATGTGCAGAGCACTGTACTAAACGCTTGGGAAGTACAAGTTGGCAACATATAGAGACGGTCCCTACCCAACAACGGGCAAGCGCTTACTATGTAGAAAACTGATGTTCTACAGTTGCTGGTATTTATAATACTTTAGCTCTGCTGGAGGGAATCAGGAGGCATGGGTTCAGTCTTGAATTTGGCTAATGTGAGCAGAGACCACACTTGTACTTTGCAATGTTCAGCACTTTTGCCTACCTCTTTGCTTGTTTCCCTCCATGTGCCAACACGGAATGTGAGTAGCAGGACCAGGAAAATGTGAACAGCACTGAGCAAGCCACAAGAAACAACATGGCTTAGTGGCAAGAGCATGGGCTTGGGAATCAGAGGATGTGGGATCTGATCCCCAAATATACAGTGTGATGGTTTGTTTACAACTCAGTTCATATGAAAAACCTGGTTTTGATTTTGATATTCCTCTCAGCATCTTAACCTTTTAAAGATGCTTTAATATTTTTTGCCTAGATTCTCTAAATGATAATTCCAAACAGCTCACTCCTCCTTCCACGTTGGTGGCATTTTGAATCGATTCAATCTCTGAAAGATGGAGTTCAAAGCAATTACATGCACACTTTCCTGATGCTCAAGTGCAGCTGCTTGTAAGCATCTTTTTCCATTTGAAAGGGAACTTGGGAAAAAAAGAGGAATGCGGAATCCAACTGGAAACACCATGAATCTGCTAAGTAATGATAAATAAAGTATAGTTAGAGAGATGTCCCTCTGGAGCTGTGGGTACATTTTTAGAAGCAGAGGAGGAAACCATCCCCACTGTTGGTGTAAGAATATTTGGGCCTCTTACATGGGAGAAATAGTTCATCCTTGTGTAAAGATTATCTCTTTGGGCTTCAATACTGGCCAGGTCAGAAGTAGCTTTGCGTTAACCTCTGTGTAAATGCCAGACACATAGGGAAGGATTTTCAGATAATTTTCATGTTTTCTCTCTCACATTGGTTTTCAGTTCTTATTTTGTGCCACTGCTGCTCATTCCATCCCTTTAAGCCCTCAGTGACCTTCTTGCAGGTACAATATGATATCCTCACACTGACTGGAAATCCTCTCCTGGTGTAAAATAGGGTGAAAAAATACCCCACTAGATAAATGGCATAAAATGATCATTTGAGTCACAGGATGGGAAAATGCTGCAATATGTCCACTGATTTTATTCAGGATGGCATGGGATTGGGGTGAAGTGAAATAGGACAGGATTTACTGAGAGTGCAGCTCAAGGGTCTGAAGTGATGGGTGTGTAGACATTGCAGTGTCAAACCTACCAGGGGGAGGAATTTCTTGGATCTGAGCAGCAGTGAGGCCTAGTGGAAAGAGCATGAGCCTGGGAGCCAGAGGATTTGGGTTCTAATTCCAGCCCTACATTTGTGTGACTGTGGGCAAGTCACTTAACTTCTCTGGCCTTCTGTTCTTTCATCTGTAAAATAGGGATTTATTGCCTGTTCTCCCTCCTAATTAGACTGTGAGCACCAGATGAAACAGGAAATGTACCCAACTGAATTTACTTGTATCTACCCCAGCACTTAGAACAGGGCTTAACACGTAATAAGCATTTAACAGATACTGTCATCATCATCTGCAAAATGATGATTCATTCTCCGTTCTCTCTCCTAATTAGACTGTTAGCCCCAAATGGGACAGGAACTCTGTCCAACCTGATTAACTTGTATCTACCCCAGCACTTAGAACAGTGCTAGACACATAGAAAGCACTTCAACAATACGAGAAGAATACTAATCTCCTATACCCCCCTTGAATAATTGAGACATCCTAGGAGAATCAGGATTACAAAGGAAATAGACAGAGACCATGTCCTAGCTGGGTTTACTGTTTAGCAGAGAAATAATTTTCAGGATCTTTCATTGGTTTAAGGTGATCTTGTTCTAATTGAATCAAATTCAATTATCAATAATTCAAATTTGGACTGAAACATAGTGTCAAGCTTGTCATCTTTAACATCTTTTCAGTTTCCTGCCAAAGCATACAGGCTCTCACCTCCTGAGGATCCAGTATCTGCCAACTGCCACTCATTACAATTAAGACTCACTTAGATCTGACAATGGGACCAAGCAATTGGGTAATTATCACATTTCTAAGGTATCAAAAAAAAAGATTATTCTTCCCTGTTCCTCCTTGCTCCAGTTGTTCACCTTGACCCGCTTAGATACTTTGCTTGATACTTTTTTGTGTGTTCTGCGATAATGATAGCTCTTTTCATAACTGCAATTTCTGAGACAGACAGGCTTAGTTGGAGATTCCAATTATTGTAAAGCTCTAAGCTTGGAAGACTTCCACTAGCTTCAATCATTGATGCTCAGAGCAAGACTTTCCCTGAACACACCAAAGGTTGTCCCTGTCCATGGGTGGGGATCTCAAAATACAAAGGATGAGGCAATTTTGCTCACTCAGTAAATGTGGAGTAGGGATAGAATTCTTCACTTCAGTTTTTGAGTCTCTCCTTATTGGCTCTCAAACCAGAGACAAGCTTCAGGCTCCTAGCCTTTTTAATTGTCATTCACTCCAATCTATTCCAAACAACTCCATAAGCCACTTAATACATTTTTTTTCTCTTTTTGGTACTTGTTAAACACTTACTATGTGCTAGGAACTATACTTAGCCCTGGGGAAGATGCAGCATAATCAGGTTAGACACATCCCTGTCCCACATGGGGCACACAGTCTAAATCAGACAGAGCAGGATTTAATCCCCACTTTTCTCCTTTTTCATTCCACGGATTTCTCCCTCACTGCTGCAGCCACTAGAGTCTCCCCAAATCTTCACATTCAACTCTGTCTGTCCTTAAAAGGCCAGCTCAAATTCCACTTCCACAAGGAGGAGGTAAATTGAGAAGAGCAGTTCCCCTTGGCACTGACCCTACTGGAAAAAACTCCCATCCAACTACAACTCTTCCAAAATAGCACAATAAATCTATCATGTATTTTTCTATCTAAACATTTTAGATTGTGACATTCTTGGGTATTATACGATTATATGGGCCTTGCTCACTCAGCATGTGAGCAAATATGAGAAAGGAGCTGGAATGAGTGGTGGCAGCCCTGTTGAAGAAGAACAAGAAGGGTAAGGATAATTCCAGGCCCCCAGCAGTCCTGTCTTTCCTATTAGAAGTAATCAATCAATCAGTTGTATTTATTGAGGGCTTACCGTGTGCAGAACACTGTTGTGAGTGCTGGGGAGAATACAGTACAAAAGAGTTGGTAGATATTTTCCTTGCCCACCAAGGGCTTACAATAGAGTAATAATAATAGAGAAGCAGCATGACCTAGTGGAAAGAACCAGGCCTGGGAGTAAACGGATTTGGGTTCTAATCCTGGCTCTGCCATGTGTCTGCTTTTCCGTTAGAGTTCTCCCCAGAACAGTGAGCAAATCTGTAACTATTCAACAAGTGTTTATCAAATGCAACACCACCCCTTCCATAAAGATCTCAGCCACAGAGCCCCCCCTCTTAACTTCAGGGGACAGGTCTTCTCTGCTTGACTAGATACAATATGGTGCTCCAAAGTTAATGAAAACCATTTTAGGCAGGGGTAAGTGTTAATGATGCTAATTGAACACTTACAACTGCCATCCCAAAATCCAACACCTCAGTGGCACAGCCAGAGACAGTTTATACCTACAAGAAATTGCTGAGACTAGCCTGGGGCCATGCTGAATAGGCTGGCGAGAAGAAAGGAGTTTGTGTGGGAGTGCATAAGAGGAGAATGCCTTATCTATAATGCCTTATCTATAACAAGTACCACAAAGAATTCTTGACTGCTATTCAGACTCAAGCAAGGGGAGGTGCAGTTATGTTTTGTTAATTTCCTGTTCTTGTTTTTTTTAATCCATTATATGTGAAGAGTCCTAATAGAAAATTGTTCCCCTCCATAGTGTCTCATGAAGTACTTTATTGGTATAGGAATCTATGTCAAAACAGACCATAAGATTCAAATATATAATAATAATGATGATGATGATGATGGTATTTGTTAAGCATGTGCCAAGCACTGTTCTAAGCACTGGGGAGGACACAGGGTAATCAGGTTGTCCCACATGGGGCTCACAGTCTTCATCCCCATTTTACAGATGAGGTAACTGAGGCACAGAGAAGTGAAGTGACTTGCCCAAAGTCACACAACTGGTAAGTGGTGGAACTGGAATTTGAACCTATGACCTCTGACTCCAAAGCCTGCGCTCTTTCCACTGAGCCACGCTGCTTCTCTTTCGGGCATTTGGGAAAAGATTCAAAGCCTAAAAATTCTGTTTGTTTGTTTTTGGGGTTTTTTTTTACAATTTCAACTCAAAGGAATACCAAATGGCTTGGCTGCCCACTAGGACATCGTGGTAATGAGAAATGCCACAGCTATTATTAATAAACCCTTACTCTGTGCCAAGGTACTGTACTATGTGCTGGTGAAGATACAAAATAATCAGGTTGGACTTAGTCCCTGCCCCATGTGGGGCTCATAGGCTAAGATGGAGAACAGGTATTAAATCCCCATCTAGACAATTCTGAATTGTCTGATAAACAGAGACAGCATAAATTATTCTTCAAAACTAATTTTGAAGGGTCCTTCAAAGCACTTATTTATTTAAAAAAATGAATTTGAATTACTTTTGATTTACAGGTATTATTTTTAAGGAGGGAAGTGAAGTCATAAGATCCACTTTGGTAAGTGCAGCTCTGAAATTTCACTGGTAGTAATGAAATAAATATTGGAACATTGTTTATTGCTTGTTCATCAGGGGATGCAATTTAAAGAGAATTCAGTCTTCTAGAAAAAACATCATGAAAATGAATTCTTGTCTGTTGTCAAAAAAAACCCCAGAACAATCCGATTTACACAATTCTGCCCAAACCTGTGCTTTGACTCTACATCTTGGGCAAGAATATTGTTAGGGAATTAGGGTAGGTTCATCTGACAATGCTAGCCTCTTTGGCTGCAGAATGATGTGGTGTTAGAAGATATGGGTTGAAAGTGTGTACATTGGGTGACAATGAACGCAGGTGCAAACTACAATGTATGCAGTCCTAAATGCAGAGTTTTCAAAAACATAGTTCACATAATATGAAAGAACTGAATATATGTCAAATCTGTATTATTTTATTTAAACAAATTCAGTCAAGAAAAAATAGTGGTTAGAAAAGTGTCCAGATTATTATCTTGCCCATTAATCTGGGGGTGCATGTTAAGAGGAAAGAGCTAGTGCGTATTCCTTCAACAAGTATATTTAGATTGTTTTTCTCTAGGTCTTTTAGCATCGGAGGTTTTATACGGAGTAGGTTTCCTAGGTTACCACCAGTTCTGAGGAGGAGATATTTCATTGCCTAGCATTAAAGGAAGCATTTGGTATATACCTGTTCATTATTAGTAGATTTAATGCAAAAGTGCATGTATTATCAACATATGGGAATAATTTTCAGACATTTAATGCATTTTATATTCATTTTGTTGTTCTTCGATCGTCATCTTTTACCAGTGTGCTATGAAATATTATACAGCTATATAGGATAGGGTTGTCTATTTTCGAGGTTAATGCTAGTAATAGTGAATCCAATCGATGGGTATAGTTGTGTCCGAAAAGAATGGTACATGTGAACCTGACCATTCATCCCACTTGGTGAGCCCGTAATGATCGTTCCTTACAAAATGTCAAGGTTCTCTGCATGCGGGTTTGTACTATGAAACCTTCAAAAAGGTAAAATAGATAATGCAAAGAGATATGATAAAGAACATCTTTGGCAGAGAGCTAATAACAATTTTTTTAATATAGTATTTAAGTACTGTGTGCCAGGCTAAGTGCTGATGTAGATACAAACTAATCAGGTTGAACACAGGCCCTGTCCCATATAGGGCTCGCAGTCGTCTTCATCCCCATTTTACAGATGAGGTAACTGAGGCACAGAGAAGTGAAGTGACTTTTCCAAGGTTACACAGGAGACAAGGGGCAGAGTCTGAATTAGAACCCGGGTCCTTCTGACTCCCAGGACCGTGATCTATCCACTAGGCTGCTTCTCCAAGTAGAAATGTGACCACGACCCCGTAGTAAGATAGGGACTGTGCTAGGATTGATTACTGTACACCCAACCCTGGTTCTCAGTATAATTCTTGGGAAATAGAAAGGGCTTAAAAAATACTGCAATTATAAATGGGTCTGGATGGAATAGAGTGGATTTTTTTCCCACACCTGTGGATATAGATTATAATTTTTCCATAGGTATTCCAAATCCAAAGGACCAGTGTACATACCATCTAGACAGGCAACCACTGATACCTTTGTTCATCTATCCTAGATATATTCTCTGGCCTGTGGCAGCGATTGTGCCATGGATCGATCAGCAGTGGTGGGTATTTTGGGATGTTTGCCTGATTTCTAACCGTTTTTAGTGGTAGGATTGAGACATTTTTATAAACATTCATCACTGATTTGCCTTTATTGAATGGCTATTTTGTTTTAAATATTAATATGTCATTGGTTCAAAATGTCAACTTTCAGGTCAGAAAATGCCAGTGTGAAACAAACAAATCAATCCGTATTATTCACTGAATATCTATTGTGTTCAAGCATTGAAGAATTTGGAGAGTACAATAAAATACATAGATCTGATGCTTGCCCTCAAGGAGTTTCCACTATGGAAGGGGAAACAAGACACAAAAATTATTTACAGAAAAGAGGAACGAGGACAAGGGCAAGCATATCTGAGTATAGTAGTAGCAGAGAGCTGATTAAATCCAGTGGTTAGGTGTTTCTGCTTAATGTTGTGGAGAATGGGTTAATTGTGGCTTAGAGGAATAGGAGACAGGTTCAGATTGATGTTTTAGAAAAAACAATGCGTTTCAGCAAGTTGTTCCTCCCTCTAGACTGTAAACTCGTTATGGGCAGGGTGTCTGCTTAATCTGTTGTATCGTGTTCTCCCAATCGCTTAGTATAGTGCTCTGCACATAGAAAGCACTCAATAAATATAATTGATTGATTGGAGAAGAGAAAAACTGGAGGCAGGGTGACCAATGAGGAGGCTCACAGTAGCTAAGCTGGGGTATGACAAGAGCATGGACCATTGTGGTGATTCTTTTGGATGGAGAGGACAGGCCAGATCTTGGAAATGTGGAAGAAAAAATCTACAGGATTTGGCAACAGATTAAATCTAGGGATTGAAAGAAAGGGATGAATCAAGGGTAATGCCAAAGTCATGTTTCCCTGGAGACAGAGAGGACGGTGATATTGGCAAATTTACAGGACAAGCCACATTAAGGAAAGAGAGTAAAGCCAGGCATAAGAAAATGTGAAGGATTAGAGATATTCCATTTGGTAATATTAAAATGAAACTTTTTCTGGACCATTGAAATATAAGGTGTTGAAGGGGTATTATGAAAAGAATAAATACTAGTAAGATTGTTGAAAAATGTTCTGGCTAAATGCTTCGTGAATCTACACAATCACTATCATAGCCAATGGGTATTGGAGAATATTACAAAATGTAAATTTGGTGATAGGTGGCTCTTCTTTCCTGAAGATGACACTTTTTGTGTTTAAAATTATCTTGCCTTATGACAGCCAATTAAGCCCAGATTTTCATTTTAAGAAGTAATATCCCATTGTATTGGAAGAGAAAGCTTCCATTTTATTGGGCAGACATTAGCTGTAACACTTTAAATCTTTCAATTGATCACATTTCTTACTTTGAAGCCTTTCCTTTATCAGTGGCAAAAATTAATGAAGGATATCCCTGCTTTTATTTCTGAATTTGAAAAAGTATAACTATTTTCCATTCATATGTTAAAGATGTGAGGATTATAGGAACAAGTACATTTTGAAATAAGCTTGACCATTTTACCTTAATACCACAAAGCATCAATACATTTTTACCAATTTACTACCTCCTCAGGAATTAGCCAGGTGACCCATTAAAAAATGAATAAAAATCATAATAATATTTTACTATTGCAGGATGTTGCTTTTCATGTGTGAAGTTGTAGTTATCAAATAAATCTAACAGTGGCATTTTGGGGACACTTATTTTGTGCAGCGTGGCTCGGTGGAAAGAGCACGGGCTTTGGAGTCAGAGGTCATGGGTTCAAATCCCGGCTCTGCCAGTTGTCGGCTTTGTGACTTTGGGCAAGTCACTTCACTTCTCTGGGCCTCAGTTACCTCATCTGTAAAATGGGGATTAAAACTGTGAGCCCCCCGTGGGACAACCTGATCACCTTGTAACCTCCCCAGGGCTTGGAACAGTGCTTTGCACATAGTAAGCACTTAATAAATGTCATCATTATTATTACTGTAGGGATTCATAATTAAGCCTCATGCGTATAGTATATGTTCAGCTCCTAGAGTAAGCTTTATCATTTTTTTTATTTGGAGTTGGGGACTAATATGTGGCATAAAAGACAATATTGCTTACATTTATTATGAGTTTGATATGTAAGGTCTACATTTTATTGGATTTTATACTCTCCCCACCATTAAAGCCCTACTAAAATCTTTATCTCCTCCAGGAAGTTTTTCCAGACTGATATCTCATCTTCCCACTCTGTTCTTTGTCCTTCTACATTGCCTCTGTTCTTGCATATATACCCCCTAAGCACTTAGATACTCACCCCATCCCCAGAGTAGTTATGTCCACATCCTAATACATTGTAGTTTCCCCTATCTCTAAATTATTTTATTATTGTCTGCCTCCGCCATTAGACTGTAAGGTCTTGTGGCAAGGATCATGTTTAACAACTTTACTGTACCCCTCCAGCACTTAATACAGTGCCCAGTACAAAATAAGTGTCCCCAAAATGCCACTGTTAGATTTATTTGATAACTGTTCAACTATTTATTTGATAACTGTCCAATTGTTCTGATCGATGATTTGAAGAAATATGCAATTCTAATTCCCTAAGGTCATAGGTCCAATTTTTAAAGGAAGAAGAAGCATCCAAAATATCACACTTAAGAATGAAATATGGTCTAATAACCTTAGAGAACACCATGGCCAGATCAAAATAGGATATGTGCTAATGTTGAAAAAGGACGGACAGTACTGCAACAATGTTTATTACCCTTATTATTATTTATTACCTTTATTATTCTTTATTGATCTCAAGTTTGGTCCTGAAGATAGACATGTCTGGTCAACTGATTTGAGTCCTCTCTCCTTAGAATGAATTTTCAAACCCTTCTGCATTTCCTAGCAATTCTTCTGCAGCAAGAACTGTCACAGAGTTTAAAGAGGTTTTCCAACTCATAGGACCATAAGAATCAAACCTATACCTATAAATTATTTCCACTCCCAGAAAATATCAGTGGGAGTGAACACATGCAATAGTTCTTGAAAAATGTTTCATATTGGGAACAAATTAATGTGTTACTGAGGTGTTCTAATCAGGTATGTGTTTAACCTTTCAGTATAACTTTGGTTAGTAAACATGCTTAGGTGTTTATTTATTGACAAATGAAGGGTTTTATGAAACTCCTGTAGTTTTATGCACCTTTCCAGCCTGAATCTCCTTCAATAAAACCTGTAATAAAAAGACACCAATTGTAGTATTTTGTATGTACATTGTACCTATTTCTATGGAATTTATTTTATTACTTTTTCAACACTGAGGCCCAGGAACTTAGATTTCACATTCTACTACACAGTGGAAGAAAAGTAGCCAAATTTCCGTAACACTAAGGAGGATTGTGTATGCCCGCTTTAGTTTAAGAAATTGATTTATTAGTTATCATGTAGCATTTCTACACACAGTTATTGTGATGTTTTAGATCATGAGGAAGCAGAAATAATTATGGTATTTTGTTAAGCACTTACAATGTCCCAGGTGCTGGGGAGGATACAAACAAATCAGTTTGGATACAGTCCCACGTGAGACTCACAGCCTCAATTCCCATTTTACGGATGAAGTAACCGAGACACAGAGAAGTGAAGTGACTTGCCCAAGGTCACACAGTGGCAAAGGCAGGATTAGAACCCATGACCTTCTGATTCCCAGGCCTGTGCTCTATCCACTAAGCCATGCTTTCATAGCATACTGTGAATAGTATATGTTCATAATATTCTTTTGTGTTCACCAATAAATGCAGAACATGTGTAGTGTCCTTACTTGTGGTGTTGCATTTAATAATTATGGTACTTAAGTATTTACTATGTGCTAAGCATTAAGGTAGATGGAGGATGATTAGATGTAAGCTCCTGTGGTCAGGACACTCCCAACAACACTATCATATTGTACTCTCCCAAATACTTAGTTCAGTGCTCTGCACACAGTAAGCACTCAATAAATACCACTGATTGTTTGGACAGGACATGCCCAATCCCTTTCCCATCCAGGACTCGTAATCTCTGTACTATATTAATCTCATCATTAAATCCTCGTTAAATTGGGGCCCAATGAAGTTAAATGTTTGCCCAAGTTCACTGGTCAGGTCAGTGGCAGAGCTGAGCCTAGAATTCAGGTCTCCTGATTCCCAGCCCCATGATTTGTCCACAGGATTGCACCATCCGTACAGTTTTTATGTGAAAACTTGCATCTTTAAAGAATAAACCACTTTAAAGGCAATAATGAAAGAAATAGCTGTGTTTAAGTAGAGATATCAATATCGGCATTATGAAATGGTCTTCAGTTTAAGAGCGTTGAGGATGTTTATTTGTAGTGTTTTTATTTGTCATCCACTATACTGTTTTAACAATAGTAGATTGGGATCTTGAGAACAGACAGTGGAATATTGAAACACAAGGTCAAGAGTTGGATTTTATGCATATTCAGGGCCATTAATGAGCTCAAGGATTTATCATTTTTCAGTTGTCTAATCCTCCAGGCGATGTCCCTTTAAAAAAAAAAATGACTCCCAAACGAAAAACCCAATTTGGACAATCATTAGTGCTGCTCCTTCAGCTGAAGTAGTACAGAGTTTTATTATCTGAGTAGAAGGTCATGGCTTAGTTGTACTCCCTGTGTTGCCGGTGAGCAATTAGCAAGTGTCCATGATCTCCTTACCAGTGTATATCTAGAGCACTGACTAATTACCCCCCTCCCCCCCACCAAAAGATACCCTCTGGTACAGAGATACCCTTGCCCCATCATAAATATAATTGCTTATTTACCTGATTACTTACTTTTTCTTTATCTACATATTAACTCTCCAGGAAGTCTCATTAAGGCATTTTTTGAAATAGCGTTTATGGCTCAAAGCCAAGTTTAAACATGCCCATTTTGTGCTACTAGCTCTAGAGAATGATGAAATGGAATATTTTTTTCCAGTGCGGAGGATGTGGCTATCAGATTTGCTCTCCTAGCCACAGTTTAAGCAGGCAGCATCCCAACTGGTGAGAGAGTAGACCACTGAAAATGTACTTTCAACTGGGGCAAAGGGATGCAGAAGTCTGATTCCTCTGTTTTTTTCTCCTGTTAATCTCCTCTTGGCTAATATCATAATCAACAGCATTTGTTGAGTCATTGTCAGTTATATTCATTGAGCACTTACAGTGTGCAGAACGCTGTACTAAGTGATTAGCACTGACAACTTACTGTGTGCAAAGCATTAGTGTTTGGGAACATGGGCTAGAAGTAAAAGATACATTTCCCATCCCCAAGAACTTTACAGATAATAAGGGAGAGACGGGCACATTAATTGCTAAATGCATCATTTTATTATAAAGTAAGGCAAATGATCTCTGAATTACATTTTAAAATTAACAACTCTCTCTGGAGTCAGAAATTGAAAACCAACACCTGAATCATAACCCTACTTGAAAAGTTTATTGGCCAGAGCTACCCTCGTGTTTAAAGCACATATATGATTTATTTTAGGGTTATGTCAATGCTAAAATCTATTTGTGTAAGGAAAGAATAATACATTGAATGAAATTCTACAGCACACAATTTTCTGGCTTGTAGCAATATATTACTCAAGACCTGTGGAAGCTAAGTATTTAAATACATAAAGCACTCAAGATCATCTAAAGTTTTTAACAACTAAAATGAGGTTAAGTTTGTTTACATCTTGAGGATGTAGATAATAAACAAATATGCTGACGCCCAAACTCACCTTTTAAAAACAGGCTTTCATTTTATAGGTGTTTATTATGAACAGCAAGCTTTTTACAAATGATTAGGCTCAGGATGGAAGAGTGTGGAATGGCTTGATTGCATTTAAGTTGAAAGGGACATTAAAACTGTTGATAAGCTATGTTTTTTCTAGTAAAACACAGTGACATTCAAGGAGATTTTCAAATACATTTCTTTTCTTACTACGGGATGATGTTCCTGCAGCTGGAATAAGTATGTTTACGTACTAAATATTGGATATTGGCTTAGTGGAAAGAACATGGGCCTTGGAATCAGAGGACCTGGATTCTAATTCTAGCTCCGCCACTTTACTTCTGTGTGACCTTGGGCAAGTCACATAGCTTCTCTGTGCCTCAGTTCCCTCATATGTAAAATGGGTATTCAATACTTGTTCTCCCTCCTACTTAGACTGTAAGCCCCATGTTGGGTCTCATTATCTTGTATCTGCCCCTGTACTTCATACATGCTTGACACATAGAAAGTGCTTAATAGATGCCGCAATTATTATTACTATTATTATTATTATTATTATTACAGGATTCCTGAAACTTCAATTTATTATCCACATTTTCTCCATTGGGCACATGGGTAATTTGTTCCCTGCTTAGCAGTAGAAGAAAAATATTTTTCTTGAGTCTTTGAGGAATATGACCACCATTTAGATCATCGTCCAGATGATGAGAATATTTAAACTCAGGAGGGTCAGATGAGGATCCGCGTGACCTAGTGAAAAGAGAACAGGTCTGGAAGTCAGAGGACCTGAGTTCTAAACTCGCCTCCACTTCTTGACTGCTGGGTGGCCTGGGCAAGTCACTTCACTTTTCTGTGCCTCAGTTTCCTCATCTGCAGAATGGGAATTTAATGCCTGTTCTCCCTCCTGCGTAGACTGGGAACTCCCATGTGGGATAGGGACTGTGTCCAAATCAATTGTATTTACCCAAGCAATTTGTATACTGCTGGGAAAATAGTAAGTACTTAAAAAATACAATTATTATTTTTTTGCCTTAGGTTGTGATCCGCATGTGGGCCAAGGACTGTCAGACCTGATTACCTTGTATCTTCCCCACCACTTAAAACAATGCTTGACATACAGTAAGTGCTTAACAAATATTATCGTTATTGTTATTAATATTATTATTCACCTTTATTTATCTTAGCATATGATAATTATTTGGCTATTCTGCTGATTTTCATCTGCATTTGTTCAGCTTGGTGGAGATGAATTGGGAATATTTCAGGGTTATAAATTGTAAGGAAACTTTAGAAGCAGATTTGCCTAGTGGATAGCTTGCAAACCTGAGTGTCAGAAGGACTTGGGTTATAATCCTGGTTTGGCCACTTTAATAATAATAATAATAATAATGGCATTTATTAAGCACTTGCTATGTGCAAATCACTGTTCTAAGCGTCTTGGGCAAGTCACTTAATTTATCTGTGCCTCAATTACCTCATCTGTAAAATGGGGATTAAGACTGTGAGCCACACGTGGAACATGGGCTGTGTCCAACCTGATTAGTTTGTATCTATGCCTGCATTTCCTGGCACATAATAAGCACTTAACACATACCATAAAAATAGTTTTGATGTGAGAGGACCACTTCCATGCCAAGATTCTATTCTTAGTAATTCTGAGTTACCTCTTGATGCGGGATTATGCATGAGTTTAGTGAAATGGACACCCTCGGCATTCTTGATGTAGATTAGACTGTGAGCCCACTGTTGGGTAGGGACCATCTCTATATGTTGCCAACTTGTACTTCTCAAGCGCTTAGCACAGTGCTCTGCACACAGTAAGTGCTCAATAAATACGATTGAATGACTGAATGAATCAGTAGAATGTTTTGTCACTGCATCAATTGCTGATGTATTATTGAAGTGACACACCATTAGAAGCAACATCCAGTTCAGTAACTTTGATGATCACTGGTTGTGAGTAGGGGCTTTCTTTCTAATAGGCTGGTCATCACCTCAGTCTTCAGATTGACTGTCAATCCCTGGCAGTAGGCAAATTCCATATGTGAATATGTGGATGTTTCTGGGCCACCGTCACTTCAAGCGCTTAGTACAGTGCCCTCTGCATGTAGTAAGCACTCAGTCAGTGCAATTGATTGAGTGACTGTTGCTGCACTGAACTCTCTCAAGTGCTTAGTTCAGTGCTTTGCACACAGTAAGTGCTCAATAAATGTGATTGCATGAATGAATGAATGATTGATTGCCACAAAGCAACTGAACCAACATCAATCAATCATATTTATTGAGTGCTTACTGTGTGCTGAGCACTGTACTAAGCGCTTGGGAAGTACAAGCTGGCAACATATAGAGACAGTCCCTACCCAACAGTGGGCTCACAGTCTAGAAGACATGGAGCATTAGGTTCTTAGTGAGCATCTCCAAACTGAATAGCCGCCACCTTCAAGGCCGACACAGAATTTAATGAGAAGCAGCTTGGCCTAATGGAAAAAGCATGGGCCTGTGAGTCAGAAGACATGGATTCTAATCCTGATGTGGCCTATCTGCTGTGTGACCTTGGGCAAGTCACTTAACTCCTCTGTGCCTCATTTATCTCATCTGTAAAATGGGGATTAAGACAGTGAGCCCCCTGTGGGACAACCTGATTACCTTGTAATAATAATGATGGGATTTGTTAAGTGCTTACTATGTGCAAAGCACTGTTCTAAGTGCTGGGGAGGATACACAGTGATCATGTTGTCCCACGTGGGGCTCACAGTCTTAATCCCCATTTTACAGATGAGGTCACTGAGGCACAGAGAAGTTGTGACTTGCCTAAAGTCACACAGCTGACAATTGGCGGAGCCAGGATTTGAACCCATGACCTCTGACTTCCAAGCCCGTGCTCTCTCCACTGAGCCATGCCGTTTCTACCTTGTAATAATACTAATACTAATACTAATACTAATACTAATAATAATGGCATTTGTTAAGTGCTATGTGCAAAGCACTGTTCTAAGCACAGGGGAGGTTACAAGGTGATCAGATTGTCCCACGGGGGGCTCACAGTCAATCCCAATTTTACAGATGAGGGAACTGAGGCACAGAGAAGTTAAGTGACTTGTCCAAAGTCACACAGCTGACAATTGGTGGAGCTGGGATTTGAACCCTTGACCTCTGACTCCAAAGCCCGTCCTCTATCCACTGAGCCACGCTGCTTCTCTCTCTTTTACCTATCCCACAGCTTAGAACAATGCTTGGCTCCTAGTAAGCACTTAACAAATACCACAATTATTATTACTGTAATTAATACTTTGTGCTATTAATGGATCCTCTTCTATGCTGAAAAGATAAGGGCCACTATACAGTACTGCTGCCTAAGTCACATCGGCAGTCCAGGAGTGTGTGATTGACACAGCTAGGTGACAGCTGATTCTAAAAATCAGAGTTAACTTCTTTCCAGCAATAGAAAGCAGAGAGATTTGGGTTGTTACTGCAGTCAGCTTTCTCAGTAGATTCCATTTTTATTGTTATGTGAAGTTTTATCACTCTTCTAAACTTCCAATTTCCGAGGCACACAGGCATGTGCAATTTGTGTTCCAGGACAAAAGCAACCAATGACTTAGAAAATAACCATCCTTTCCGAACTAAACTTTATGGACTGGCCATTTTAGGGTTCTCACTCTTCAACCATCAGCGCTCCTCAGGAAAAAATATTAAATTTGATGCCTGCTGTGGAGATGGGAACTTAATAGGGGAAAAACCCATTTGTCCATGTCCTGGATGCCCTCTCTCCCACGTTCTCTGTCCCTGTCCTGAGAGACAGCCTTAGAATCACTGGGGAGATTCAGACTTTCTTTCTCCTATTGCCCATCGATTCACCTAGAGGGGAAATAGAGATGTTGGGAGGACGAGAATGATGAGAGGTCAGCTAGCATTTGGGGTTCAGATTTTCCCCTGATGTCACTCTATTTCCCTGTTTAACAGTCCTAAACTCTGTTAGTGGGTATCTTGAAGGGTTCACAATAGAGATGCCCAATGGCTTTACTACATACAGTTGGGTTGTGAGTCTTTCTCCCTTTCCCATTTAAGCCCCAGAGGCCTTGGCATCCACAATCACAGAAGTCAAAGCTCTGGGGCGGAACTGGTGGGTGATTGAACTGGGACCTGGCCCCATAAGGAGTCAAGGCTGGAATCAAGAGTAAAAACAAGGTCTCTTTCTGTCTTTCTTTTTATTGGCCATGCCTAATAATAACTGAACATCAGGCAGGAAAAAAAGACCACAGAGTTGGACCAGAATCGCCGATAGGACTATTATCCAGTGACTACAAATATTATCTGCGTGAATTTCCTCAAGACTCTCTCGATCTTATAACCGATGAAAGTGTTGATCATTTGAATAACTGCAGGGTTTTGTAAAAAATTAAAAGAAGTCTTTCCTTTTTAGGAGGTAGAAAATGCACTATAAACCAAAGGTACTATGATACATTTGGGGGCATCAAGAGCCTTTCTTTGTATTTAGGAGCGTGTAATGTAGATTTAAGATTGCCTCAGTTATATGAGGTTTTTGCTCGGTATTTTCCATGGACTAATAATGGGGAATAACTGGGAGAGTGGCACAACAAGCCCTCTAGTGGCTAAAATACTATTTTCACATTTCAGTGGCCATAAATTCACATAGTGTTGAGGAAAAGAACGATCTGTGTCCTATTTCAAAGGCATTTTGCTGAAATTCCTCTCTACTTCTGTTTTAAATAGTCATTATTTCTTTTTCCTTTATTGCACTTTGATAGTAAAAACCTGCAAGCTAGACATCATCAATTTTAAGGTGACTCCTTCAACTCTTTAAGAATCCAGTCATCCTAGCAATGGGATTGCAAAATCTAAATGAACTCAAGATAGAAAGAAATGCTTTAAAATGGTCTTAAATAAACCAGGCATATAGATTTTTATGCTTTACTGCCAAAGTACTCATTTTTCCATATTGTCATCTTTCTAATCACTTAAATTTTTGGTTGATTTGGTACCTGTTGTTCCCTGATAGATTATAAGGTGTTTATGGTTTTTTTTTTGTTGTTGTTGCTTTATTCAGTGGTATTTACCCAGTGCTTACTATGTACCATTCACTGCACTAAACACCGGGGTAGATTCAAGCTCATCAATTTGGACACAGTCCATGTCCCACGTGCGGCTCACAGTCTTAATCTCCATTTTACAGATGAGGGAACTGAGGCACAGAGAAGGGAAGTGACTTGCCCAAAGTCACACAGCTAAATGAAGAGGCTGGGATTTGAACCCATGACCTCTGACTCTCAAGCCCATACTCTTTCCATTGAGCCATGCTGCTTCTCTAAGGTGGGGCATTGTGTCCAACCTGATTACCTTATATCTAACCCCAGTGGTTAGAACCATGCCTGGCACATAGTAAGTGCTTAACAAATACCACAATTATTATTATTATTAATAACAAATGCCTTAAAAAAACTGTGAGAAACTGGTATGAACCATAACGGGCTAAAACTCTAATGGTTTTGGTGTTTCCCCTGCGACTCACACTTGTTATACAAGCTGCAGGTAGAAGCCGATGAAATACAGGATAAGATTCAAATGAACCTGAATGAGTGCCTTAGTTGAATTCAGAGTAATCCTATTTTTAATCAATACCTATTTCTCAAAAACAAATCCATGTAAAAAGGGAATTTTTTTAAAAATGCAAAAAAATGAATCTGAAGTTGATTGATTTAGAATTCCTAGATGGCCAGATCATCTATCAGTTTGGGGCATAAAGATTGGATAACCCAAAATAATTGATTCAAAAGTGTTTTATATGTGTTTCTTTTCGTGGCTTGTTTCAAATTAATGAGGTTTTGTTGTATTTACCCTTCCTCTCATTCTCACGTCTCCGCATTCTATCATAGCGTTTTCATTCTAGTAAGATCCAATTCATTGTAATTTTAGAGTAGGAGAATCAAGCAGGCAATTGTAGATAGCTATAATTATTATTGTTATGTTTGCTTTTGTTGTGATTCTGACTGTGAATAAACATTTATTAAGACTCTTCCATATGGCAGGCTACCTATTCTAAATATTCAGATTCTCTGATGAACTTTAATGGCAATTTATTCTTTTTCCATGCTGCCTTTATTGTTGTTGCTTTTTGTGTTTTCCCAGTTAAAGCTAAATAGCCCTTCCACTGAGCTCCTATAGTGTCAACTTACTTGCAGTACCTTGATCTCCTCTCTCTCACTGTCTACACTTTCCTCACACCCTCTCTCCTGCCTGAGACATTGACATCTCCAACAGACCACCACATTCCCCAGCCTTAAAGCCCTTCATGTCTCCTCCAGGAAGCCTTTCCTCACTAACGTCTGATTTCCCCACCCTATTCTCACTTGTTTCCTATGAATTTGTGTTCATACTCTCAAGGACTTTGATTCTCACCCCACCCAGAGACCACTTATGTACATATAATCGTCATAATAATTTTGGTATTTGTTAAGCACGTACTATGCGCCAGCCATTGTACTAAATCACTGTGGTAGATCCAAGCAAATCAGTTTGTCCACAGTCCATGTCCCACATGGGTTTTACAGTCTTAATCCCCATTCATTCATTCAATCGTTTTATTGAGAGCTTACTGTGTGCAGAGCACTGTACTAAGCACTTGGGAAGTACAAGTTGGCAACATATAGAGATGGTCCCTATCCAACAACGTGCTCACAGTCTAGAAGGGGGAGACAGACAACAAAACAAAACTCCTCCGAGAGTGAGGAGTTTTTGCTTGATGCATAGGTTGATGATGATCTTACTGATGAGGTAACTGAGGCCCAGAGAAGTGACTTGTCCAAAGTCACACAGCATTCAAGTGACAGAGCCAGGTTAGAACCCATGTCCTTCTGATACCCAGGCCCACGCTCTATCCACTAGGCCTTATTTCTCCTTCTTTCCCTAGCCGTAATTTACTTTATTGTCTATCTTCTCTACTAGATCGTAAGGAATGCCATTCCTCTTCATGGCCAACAGTTGATCCCTCCCCCAGATAATCAAAGCCTTAGTAAAAGCATAAAGTATTCAATAAATAGGATTGAGGGATTGCTCGCCTGTTTAGCAAGAGGTAAAACACAAAGAAAAGACATCACTACAATGTGTATCTTTTACAGCAGGGAGCAGGACTAGCTCTTGCTGGGGATCTTGTTGCAGTAGTATTTATTTAGCCCTCACTGTTTGCAGATCACTGTATTAAACTGGGAGAGAATACAGACATTGGAATTAGCCCTTCAGGAGATTCACAATTGTATCTGGGGCAGATGAGTGTTGAGCAGATCTCTTCTCGAGGGATAATAAACCTTTCTGTAATGAAAAAGTCGATGGAAGTTTGGCAATTTACGTCCACCTGTGACATTGTAGATTCTAAAGTTTCTCATGAGTTATGATTACTATTAGACATGAGAACACTGGAGATCCCAGAGCAAGCAATTATAATTCCTTTTTCTTTCTACCCAATATGCCATATATGCATGTGACTCACATATCATTTTTGTAAACATAGTATCCTCTTTTATAGCACTGGGCTCCACACTGGTAGAAAATCTGTGAAGGGATGAATCTGAGGATGTCTATTTGATCTTCATGCTTTTATGAGGGCCATAATTGGTTGGAATGAGCAGAGTAGCTGTGAAATCTGAGAAGACAGGAAATATTTTTTTTCTTATATTATTTGTTAAGCACTTATGTGCTGGGCACTGTACTAAATGCTGGGGTAGATGCAAGATAATCGGGTTGGACACAGTCCCTGTCCCAGATGAGGTTCACAGTTTTAATCCCCACTTTACAGGTGAGTTAACTGTGGTACAGAGAAGTGAAATGACTTCTCCAAGGTCACACAGCAGACAGGTGGCAGAGCTGGGATTAGAATCCACCTCCTACTGACTCCAGGACTATGGTCTATCCATGAGGCCATGATGCTCCTCCAGCCGTTGCCTCTATGATTCAAACCTGGGGTCAATCATATTTATTGAGTGCTTACTGTGTGCAGAGCACTGCACTAAGCGCTTGGGAAGAACAAGTTGGCAACATATAGAGACGGTCCCTACCCAACAGTGGGCTCACAGTCTAGAAGTCACGTTGGATGCTGGACCTTGTCTCCTGGATTCAATTTGGGGTGGTAGCACAGATATGCATGTATCCTTATACTCTTCTGCTTCCCTTATAAGTAATTTATTTTAATGTCTGTCTCCCCTCACCAAAACTGTAAGCTCTTCAAGGGTCAGGGATCATTTCTTCCAACTCTAGGGTAGTGTGCTCCCCGAAATGCTTAGGACAGTGTTCTGCACACAGTAAGAACTCAATAAATATGATTTATTAATTAAATGAAGGAAACTACTGGAAAACCCCTTTCAACCACCGTGAAGTTCTTGCTTGCCATCTGCCATCCAGTGAGAAAGGCAGAGAGCTTGTCTTTTGCTGTTGTTAAAATGGATAGTTGCAGCCCTGAGAATTAGTTATTGTGTGGCACTGCTGGCTTGTTGCTACCTGAGTGTACAACTAGCTGAAAGATTGATCCCATATAGATTGTTGTTCTTTTTTGTTGTTGTTGGCTTTTTGTTTTGTTTTGGTATTTAGTTTTTGTACCCAGAGCTAGCAGCAACTGGCAATATTTAGAGCCAACCAGTGCATGAGATAGCTGAAAGCTGGACATTGAATTGAGTGAGATGAAAATTTCCTCCTCACATGGGTGATGATGATGACAATGATGTTGTCACACAAAGGAAAACTGTCTGGCCCTTATCCTCCCAGATATCTGGCAATGTTCTTATTTCAAACTACAAACAAAAAAATCTAATTTTTAAATGAAGTAAAAGGAAGAAGTTTGGCCTAGTGAAAAGAGCATGAACCTGGGAGTCAGAGGATCTGGGTTATCAATCAGTCAATCAATCATATTTATTGAGCGCTTACTGTGTGCAGAGCACTGTACTAAGCGCTTGGGAAGTACAGGTTGGGCTTGGGAAGTACAAGTTCTAATTCCGGCTCTTCCACTTGTCTGATGTGTGACCTTGGCAGATCACTTAACTTCTCTGTGCTTCAGTTACCTCATCTGTCAAATGGGGATTCAATCCTCCTCTCTCTGATTTAGACTGTGAACCCTATGTGAGATCGGGATGGCCCAGTGTGACCCATCTTGTATCTACCCCAGCGCTTAGAACAGTGCTTGACACATAGTAAACACTTAACAAACCAGAAAAATCCTGGTAGAGTGTTTCCCCAGCTTTTCACAATTATAAAATGTGATCACTATCCCTTCTGTACTTGTGGAAGGGGCATTAAATCTAGTTCACATTGCATTTTCTGGTGGTAAATTTATACATGTCTTCAGCATTTAAGGCCCATTTGCATGTGTGATTTTTCTCTTAAGAATAGATGTCTTTTCTGAGAACGTCTCCTAGATGCACATATGTCTTAGGCTTTCAGTTGTGGCTATCATTTAAGTTACACTCGGATCTGAGCTGCACAGAAAGCTGCATGGAGTCACGGTGATCAAAGCACTTTGTGCTGGTGACAGATTAAGCTATACAATACAGCCTTTTCAAATATCTGTTTTATATGAGTAAATACCCAAAATGGGAGCATCAAATCTTTAATCAAAAGATTGACTGAAATGATGTTGCCCTGCCTCCAGAAGCTTCCCTGGCTCTTTGCAAAACCTGTCTCGTCCTCAAGAGCTATTACCGCTGAATTTATAGAGGACTATTTTCAGATGAGGAAGCACAGAGAAAAACAAAGGGTACAGGTTTATTACACACATAAAAAGGAATGTTATGTAGACCCTCTGAATCAGGGTGGTACCATCAGTTTGGTCTACCTTAGATCATTGTGGCCAGGGAATGTGTCTCTTTATTGTTGTATTGTACCCTTCCAAGTGCTTAGTACAGTGCTCTGCAGATAGTAACCACTCAATAAATATGATTGAATGACGCAGTGGGTGGGAGAGAGAAGCAGTGTGGCTGAATCGATAGAGCACAGGGCTGGGATTCAGAAGGCCTGAATTATAATCCCACCTCCCACACAAGCTTGTTGTGTGACCTTGGGCAAATCACTTAATTTCTCATTTGTTTCCTCATCTCTAAAATGGGTATTCAATAGAAGTTCTTCCTCCACCACAGACAGTGAGCTCCATTGTGTCCGATCTGATTATCATATATTCATTTTGCCCTTCAATCATATTTATTGAGTGCTTACTGTATGCAGAGCACTGTACTAAGCACTTGGAAAGTACAATTCGCACTTGGAAAGTACAGTTCAAGCTTGGAAAGTAGAATTCAATGTTTAGCCAAGTGCTTGGCACATAATAAGCACTTTACAGTTGTTAGTATTATTATTATGGGCAGGGAGTGTGTCTACCAACATATTGTACTCTCCCAAGTGCTTAGTAAAGTGCTCTACACACAGTAAGTGCTCAATTAATATGACTAATTGATATTATGGGCTTTGCTTGAGTGCTGTCAGAGACAGGATTTACCATTTGGAATCTGGGGAAGTGGTCCCAGCCTTAGGGTTAGGTTTTCATTATCAAAAGTGCCACCCCTCTCCATTCCTCCAGTGGTAAAGTTCAAAGCCATGCTAGCTCCTTTGGAAGCTGTTCTCTCTCTAGCTGCCCCTTATCTCTGGGACAAGAAGGTAGCAGAAAGACCACACAGCAACAGTTGAAAGCGATACAGCAGCATCCTCAACAATTCTCTCATCTCCCAGAAGCTCAGGATGTTTTCAGTTCAGCACACTGCCAAAAGCTTGGGAACTGCGCTGCCTATCCACATCCCCAGCTCCCCAAAGTCAACCTCCTCATGCGTTCTGCATCCTTCTTTCTCCTTTGACAACTCCATCAATTCCCCTCACTTTCCTTTCTGGGAGAATGATCTTAAAGAGAAAGCGACATTATCCAGGTCAACAACGTTACACTTTGGGGCAAGTTGCTAAAGTGTTTGAAATTTGAGTAGTATGACAAGTCTGATCTGCTATAATACTCCAATTTCAAGCATCAAAATGTCGCTGCCCAGGAAAGAACATTAAAGACTGGCACGACTCCTACAGATAGCTGAAGTCCAGGTTCAACCTTAATGCTTTGTGCCCATCCTGCATTAATCTTAGCATCACTGCCTGTCAACATAAAGATCTTGATCTCAATCTAGCAGTTTACACTCCCTATTCTTTCTTTTGCTATCATTCTTCAAGAAAACAGCAATTAGCTTGGGTAGGGGGAATGACCACCAACCTGACCTATTAATTGTGTAAGAGTCATTTTGTGAATTTGACATCTGATTGTTTCTTCAGGACTATCTCACCTCAACTGCCTATTTGTTCTCCTTAAGTATAATTCTGTAAATGTGTTCATGTCTTCAATGAGCTTGACTTGCACAGAGTACTTGCTTCAGTTTTTAAATGCTATCACTCACCTTTCGGCCAAGATTTCTAATACCTGCAACAGAACGGCACTTGGAACTTCTTTGATTTGTGTAATCATCTGAGGCATGGCTTTGAGTATATGGGGTTTATTCCCTATAGGATTGCCCTTTCAGTTTTTAGAGCTTTGAAATTGTTATTCATTAAGCTTGTTGTTATGGAGATAATCTTAGAGATCCATGGCTGGTAAATGTGTTAGCTAAGAAATGTAAATAAGATGGATCTGACTGCATTCAGATTATAGATTACTTTTTTCCTTTTTTTCCCCCTCTTGTTTGTCTATCAATTTCCTGTTGCTTCTTTCAGTCCTAATTAGTTCCATCCACAGTACCAAGCCTAGTGATCATATTGCTCACATCTTTACTCTGCTCAGAACATCTTTACTCTTCAAATCTTTTTTAGGGTTGGAATAAGTACCTTTCAGCCTCTTTGGTTTCCTGGGAACTGAGCGCATGTCACCTGAGGGTGTCAGAAGGAAGTCTCAGGAAGGGGTGCTGGGAGGCTAAGTGTTCTTTACTAGAGTTTCACGCAAGAAAAAATAGGATCAGAACAGGTTTAAGGAGAGATTTCATCTGGCTTTGCCTTAATCAGTCGAATTTATAGAACACTTTGTACAGAGTACTGTATAAGAACTTGGGAGAGTACAAGAGAGTTGGTAGACATGATCCCTGCCCACAAGGAGCTTACAGCTAGCAGGGAAGATGAACACTAAAATCAGTTTCAAGTAGGGGCAAACGATAGTGAAGAAAAACATATGAATAAGTGCAAAGGTGCAGTGTGAAGACATGAGTGTCTTAGACTAGAATTCAAGTGAAATTTCAGAATAACTGTGTATTCTGGTCTCTGTGGTCACCCAGAATGGATACATCATCATCATCATCATCATCAATCGTATTTATTGAGCGCTTACTATGTGCAGAGCACTGTACTAAGCGCTTGGGAAGTACAAATTGGCAACATACAGAGACAGTCCCTACCCAGCAGTGGGCTCACAGTCTAAAAGGGGGAGATAGAGAACAAAACCAAACATACTAACAAAATAAAATAAATAAAATAGATATGTACAAGTAAAATAAATAGAGTAATAAATATGTACAAACATATATACATATATACAGGTGCTGTGGGGAAGGGAAGGAGGTAAGGCGGGAGGGATGGAGAGGGAGAGGAGGGGGAGAGGAAGGAGGGGGGTCAGCCTGGGAAGGCCTCCTGGAGGAGGTGAGCTCTCAGTAGAGCCTTGAAGGGAGGAAGAGAGCTAGCTTGGCGGATGTGGGGAGGGAGGGCATTGCAGGCCAGGGGGATGACGTGGGCCGGGGGTTGACGGCGGGAGATATTATGGTATTTGTTAACTGCTTACTATGTGTCAAGCACTTTCCGGGTAGATCCAAGTTATTCTGGTTGGACGCAGTCCATATCTCACCTGGGGCTCACCCTTCCCTGGCTGAGTGAGCTTACTTTCTAATGTATGTGGATTCAAGTCAGACTCATTTAAAAAGCTAGATGATATCACTGCTTTACAGTGACTTTGTTCGGGGGGTGGGTGTTATTCGTAGGGCAAGCTGGCTGACTCTTTGATTTTCCACCTCATTTTCTACAAATGCATCAAACATTGTTTAGGTGGCAGAACTGTATTGTGAAAATTGGTAGCTGGATACACGATTTCCCCATTTCAGGATGGTATATGTGTGATCGCTCTCTTTTCTGTTTGGCAAGAATAGAATTGAGGTTGGAATTCTATCGACGTATAATAATAATAATTATGGTACTCTGTGCCAGGCACTGTACAAAGTGCTAGGGTGTATACAAGCAAATAGGATTGGACATAGTCCCTGTCTCACATGTGGCTCACCGTCTCAATCTCCATTTCACAAATGAGGTAACTGAGGCACAGAAAAGTGAAGTGACTTGCCCAAGGTCACAAAGCAGACAAGCGGTGGAGCCGGGATTAGACCCATGACCTGACTCCCCAGCTGAGCTCTATCCACTATGCCATTCTACTTCTGAATGTGACACAGATACTCCATTCTACCTCATATCTTGTGGATTTACAGATTGCAGTAATTCATACTGTTTTCAAATCTGCTCTTGGTCTTCTTGTCTTCCTGTGACCTTTACTAAGAGATAGCTATCCTGCTCTTGATTGTTGCAAGTCAAGCTGATTTCTGCTTCATTTATCAACAGTTCAGTGCTACATTGCTTGAGAATTAGCCCGGCTATGTCTTCAAATCAGTTGTTTTACCTTCCCCGAAATGTTCTTGTTCTTCAGGTTTGTTGTAACCCAGTGTGCATGGTGCTTCTGTGACAACTGCAAAGTGGCTTATAATTTTCAGCATGAATATGGGGGGACGGGGGGAACGTGTGTGTGTGTGTGTGTGTGTGTGTGTGTGTGTGTGTAAAATAGCAGCTACAGGTAATCCTTGATTTAACTCATTTTAAGTTATTTGAATGGCACTTAAAATATTTCTAAATTTATACCCTGTTTCAGCACTACAATATATCAGTCAATCAGTAATATTCATTGAGTACCTACTGCGTGCCCAGTGCTATTATAAGCATTTGGAAGAATAGAGTAGAATTCATAGTCCTGATCCCTGTCCTCCAGGACTGCCCTGCAGTACATCAGAAGACACAGACAGAAAAGTAAATTACAGATAAAAAGGAAGAAGAGTAAGGGTTATGAGAGGTTGTGAGTACTTAAATGTTCAGGTAGAGAATATAAGGTGGAGAGGCAAGAAATGAATTGGGGAAGGCCCTTCTGGTTATGACTTTACAGCCCCAGCCTCATTTGGGCATTAGCTCTGAGAACATGGCCTTTCCAGGGGGACAGGAGGCATGGGAAAATGACAAATGTCATTCTTTAAAACTGTGATGGGAAGAGATAAAGGAGTTGAAGAGGGTATAAGAAGATGGAAAGGGAAAAGCAAGGAGAGCAGTGTTAACCTGACCTCCAAGTGGAGTCACCAAAAGGGTCAACAAACCCATTTTATTTCCTGTGATGTAAATGATTGCTACCCTATTGTGTCATGTCTAGGACTCAATATGCATTGATTAATATAGACAACCTATTCATTTATAATTGATTGAATACCCATTTTTGGGTAACTGTGGTCAAAATAAGTTATCTTACCAATTCTAGCATTGTTCTTGTGAGAAAACTGAGTTAATGCACATTTCAACTTGACACAAGTTTGAGGAACCAGTTGTGTTGTCGTAGGAGGACTGGGTATAATTGATAATTTTCTCAAGTGCTTTCTTCCTCATCATTATTATAAACAATATCTTTTGACCACCAACCACGTTCAGAGCACTTAGGCTCTTTTGGTGAAATCTGGACACTTTTAAATTGAAACACTTTTCTAGAATGAAAGCTTATTTTCACCCACTTCCAAACCTGGGCTTGCATTCTCAAACATGGATGCAAGTAGGTTGACTAAAATTGGATGTGTAAAATAGATAAACCTCAGTTTTCCTCTGCAAAAAGGGGATTAATTATAAACAATAAGCTTCTGTAACAGATGCTCTATTTGCAGTTTATTGTTTACAATTAGTGCACTTTTCCCCCTCTGGCAGTTTGAGGAAACATTTACAGATATTATTTATCTATCTTTTCTGTTAGGCAAAAATTGATTTACATCAATTACATATTGCTACGCATAATTTTAGTGAAAACGATAATAGAGAATCAGAAGGCCGAAGGGTCCTGTCTAAAGGCAAGGTGCCTTTATATAAGAATAGCTCTGAAAGGGTTTCAGAGACAGAGCTTCTACAAAGTCCCATAGTAACTCACTGAGTGGAACACATTATCATTTATGGTGTGGTCTTGTCTTCTAATCTTGTCTGTGTTGTATATGACTAGCTAATAAGCCACAAGCATTATTTTGGGATCTGAATGGAATCTGGCTTAACAACACCAATACTGCCCTCCATGTGCTTCCCAGCTAATTAAAGATAGCATAGGCAAGATTAGAAGACATAATCATAGAAGCACAGAACCAACCATGTGGAGTATAAAAATCCACATAGCAACAGACTTTCTGGGCTTTCAGGCTGGCCAGGCAAGGAGGATATTTGTCCTTTCAACCAGTATTTAATCTTCCCTCCTTGTCAAATAATTCTTCCCTGTGCTAGATCTGTGTCAATCTATTTAAAATCCACTGCAGTGACCCAATTTCCCGTCCTGTCTTTTAAGATTAAAATAGTTGGGGGAGATGGGAAAAAAGCAGAAAGAAGACTTTCACAGAGTTGGAAGAAAAAAAATTCTCTCTTTAGCATCACACTTCAGTTGTTGTTGCTGCCCGTGAGTCACCTGAGAGGGAAGTGTTATTCGGCTGTTAGAGCAAGGAGACCGGCAATAAGGATGCTGCGAATGGCCAAGGCTTTGCTGATTGACCTTGAACAAATCACGCAACCTGTGTGTGCTTCTTTGGATGAAAGGTGCTATGTAAGTGAAAGTTCCACTATATTGTCTGGTAGTGAATGTTTCTTGTTGACATTTCTTAGAAGTGTTGCTATCTGTGATTTCTTAATACGATCAACACCTAAATACGATGTTTTAAAATTACAGTATTTTAGAATAATCAGAAAGAGAAGCAGCATGGCTCAGTGGAAAGAACACGGGCTTGTGAGCCAGAGGTCATGAGTTCTAATCCTGCCTCCACCACTTGCCAGCAGTTTGACTTTGGGCTAGTCACTTAACTTCTCTGGGCCTCAGTTACCTCATCTGTAAAATGGGGATTAAAACTGTGAGCTCCACGTGGGACAACCTGATCACCTTGTATCTCCTCCAGTGCTTAGAACAGTGCTTCACACATAGTAAGTGCTTAACAAATGCCATCATTAATTAATTTCTCAAAGTGGGAAAAAAAAGAGACCGTGCTCCACTAATTATAATTTTCCCCCCTTTACATACTAATTTCAGTGGCTTATTCACAATTATTCACAATAGTTACCCAGCCTTGAGTACCCCAAATCTGAAGGTCTGCATTTGTAGGTCCTTTGCTCTAGTATATGAAAGTAAGTAGTGTAGAGGTAAAGTTCTATAACAATTTATAAACTTGTGGATTTCTGTTTTAACCCTTGAGCCAATCTGTCACATCATACAAATAACAGGATGATAGCGCAGTCACTAGAGACGGTGTAGAATCACATCCAATTCTTGGGGTCAGTAGGTCTTGTCTTCACTTTGCAGAGGGAGAAGTTGAGTCAAAGCAAAGTCCACTTTCCTAATTTCATCAATGAACTAAGAAGTGAATGCATTTTTAGCAGTTACTGCTCTTTAATATTTGAACCAGAGCATGGTACTGAAACCTTTTCTCTTCATCTTTCCCCAGAAAATTTGATTTTAGCATCCATTTCCTCCAAGCCATTTTACTAGAACAATTGTTTGTGCCCATTGTTAAATAAATATTGGTAGCTTTTAAAGGTAAATTATGGGTAGAGAGCAATGACATGTGATCTAAGTAATATATAAATAGAAATGATGAGCTATTGCAAATTTAAATTTGCTAATGGAATCAAAGAAGCTTTGAGAACATACGCTGTAAAGGGAAAGATCAAGGAAGGTGGCCCAGTGGAAAGCACATGGGACTGGGAGACAGGAGACTTGGGTTCTTATCTTGGCTCCACCACTTTTCCCTTTGCTTTGCAGCTTTGTGTGGGTCTCTTAACTTATTTGTGCCTAGGTTTTTTCATCTGCAAAATGGGGAGATATTCTCACCATTTTATCTAACTCTATCTCTTAGGCTGTGAATCCAATGTTAGTCAGTCACTCAATTATATTTGTGGAGTGCTTACTGTGTGCAGAGCTCTGTACTGAGTGCTTGGGAGAGAACAGTACAGTTGGGAGAGTACAGTATAACAATATGACGGACACATTCCCTGCCCAAAACAAGCTTACAGTGTGGGAGGAAGTGGTAACCACTCCAGTGCTTTGGACACAGTAAGTGCCTAATGATTATCATCAGATGAAAGCCAATCATTTGACTGTTAGGGAAAACTTGTAAGCTTGCTATTTTTACCCTGCCTGGCCAGTCAGGGCTAACGATTGGGGTGGGCTCTCTGTCGGAGAAAGGGGACATCTGGAAGTTTGAAAGATAAGCTGGAAGAATCTTATGATTTTGAGGACAGGTCACTTATTGCCAGAAATTCCATTTCCCTGGTGACACGTTGTCTGTTGCCAGGGATTGCTTTTCGCCGCTTGTAATTAGACTGTAAGCTCTTTGTGAACAGGAATCTCTCATATTCCAACTCTGTTGTATTTTTCCAAGTGCTTAGTTCAGTGCTCTGCACACAATAAATGTTCAGTAAATACCACTGATTGACTGGTAAGATCTCCTGCCACTCTTTCCCTCCTATCCCAAGCATATACAGGGCCACTAAATGCCACCTGTCTCACCAAATCATCCATTGTTTTGGAAATATTGACTAAGGATGGAAATAGTAGCACACAGGACATTATAGAAGATGTTCACCTTTAGAACCTCTATGATGGGGTGATTGATTGTCATGTGTTAGCACAGTAGTTCTTCAGATTTGGGAACTTTGAATCAAGCTGAGGGTTTCAGTTTGAAGTATTTTGCTACATTGTTTTTCATGGAAAATAATGCTTTTCCTTTGGTTGGATTGAAAAGGTAGAATGCTGCTTTTCCTGCTGGAGGTAGACCAACCTCACTTCAATGTCGAATGGCTAGACTGTGCTTCAGTTTCAAAAAGCCAGAGTGCCATTTTACAAAGTCACTGTAAGAAGATGCCCATTGTAAATCCTTTTCATATAAATTACAGAAAGCACATGAATCAGAACACCTACCTAGCAGCAGAGATTCAGCTTGGGGCTCACAAATCTTGTCTTCTTGACTTAAAGGCAGGCAGGGGTTTTCTCTTTCCAACTTTCTGGCTCTGCAGTGGGCCGCCACTGAGCTTCCTGGAAAAAGAATTGTTCCAGCAAAGAGATTAGCTATCACTTAAGGGATGGGCAGCTGCTGCTTCTCAGTACAAAGGCTGTTGAAGCAGGATTTCCATGTGCAGTCTGGCAATGACAACAATATTAGAAAGTTGTTTGGATCAAAGCTATGAATACAGAGGAGGCAGATGAGATGAAAACAAAACATGCAGTGGAGAACCAGGCTATAAGAATGTGCTACCAGAATAGGAAAATAGAGGCTTCTAGAGGAATTGAACCGCTGAATCATTTGAATTAGTTCAAATGCTAAGAGAAATGGCACAACAAAGCTGCCTTTCACCAATAAAGCTTTGTATTCCATGGAGAATAACTCCATTCCTTCTAGTGAAGTTGACTGCCTGCTTTTGCCTACAAAGGGGAGGAACTAAAGAGATCCTATTCTTTGTTATTTAGTCAGTCAATGGTATTTACTGAGCACCTATCCATTATGTCTGCAGCATTAGGGTATTATGAGGAGTTATGAAAATTGAAGGCATGATCCTGCACCTTGAGGATTTCCCACAACAGGGGGAGGTAGGACAAATAAGCAAATGAAAGACACAATTCTGTCATTATACAAAGTTAGTTACCTGCCCCAGGAAACCCCCGACCTGATTAGCTTGTATCAACGCCAATGCTTAGTACCATGCCTGGGACATAATAAGTGTTTAACAAATACCATAAAAAAGTGGTCATGACTCTGAATAGAGCTGGGAAAGGTGGAACAAAGAACAATCAAGATGAACAGAAGGATACTCTACTTTTTAATATCTAATACTTACTAAAAAAGGAGATTAAAAATCCAATGTGTTCTGTCCTCATAAACAGAATATTTGTGTATATGAATCACTTTGTTCACTCCAGAAACAAGTCACCTCTGCTGGAGAATACAGAAATCTGATGAAAGGCAGGGCATTTAAAGAGAATTGAGGTCTAGGTCAGGCCAGTAAAATGTCATTCATAATGGGATCTTTCAATGGCTAGACAGAGAAACAGTGAACTTGGTTTATCGGACCCAATCGCTGCTGTCTGTCTGATATTAATCATTTCACTCTGTTGGAATGGAAATTTCCTCTTGGCTTCTCAACTTGAAAATCGGTGTGAATGAAATGCATCATTATTTTAGACAGTATTAAGCATCAATTTGCACTAGACAAGTGTTAGAAATGTGTTAATTTGTGGTGCCTCCAGGATCACTTTTGAGACAATCTGCATTCACATTGGAATATTCTAGCATAGATGGCAAAAGCAATAATTTTGCATCACTTAATATGGGAGCTAGACACACACAATTGGGTGGAACCCTTGAGAAATCGTCTGTTCTAGCCTCCAGGCAAGGAACGAGTAAACCATCCAAGAGAGATGGTTGTCTATTATTTCCTTTAAAATCCTACAAAGATGAAGATTTCACCACCTCCTAAGGAGCCTGTATCATCACCCCAAATACTAAGCATTTCTTTGTGTCCCCTCCTGTTTTGATTCAAGCCCTTTAGAGTGGTTGTTGAAAAGTCACTGTTCTTTCCATAAAAAACAAAACACTTGCTCTTAAAGAAAGTTTTTTTGTCATTCCTTAACCATATCTTTTCTTCAGGCCAGACCGCCCTAATAATGCCTTTGATCTTTCCTCAGAAGAATTATTTTCCATCTTTTTTGTCACTGTTCTCAAATCCTCTCCAGTTTTTCATCAGGATGTGGCATTGAGCACATTAGTAGAAGATTCCATCTTGCCCTGTTGATGCCATGGGCCACTTAATACATTCCAGAACTCGAACTGTTGACTCTCTCTGACCTCCAGGGGATCATTTCTGCCCTACCTGTGCTCTATCAACTTTTCCCCATCCTTTCTTAATTTGGACTTTTATCCTTATTGAAACTCACCATTCTTTTGTAGGCCCATTCCCCCCCCCCCCCCCCGTTTTTGAATTCATGTAAAATTTTACACCTGCTTTCCAAAGTATGACAACTCTGACCCATTTTGCATCATTTACACATTTGATGGGCAACTCTCTATTCATTCCTTGAAGTCACCAATGAATCGTGATATGAGAACATGTTGAAAAAATTAAAAATAAAGGGCTTTGGGAGAGTGAAGGCTTGTATCTTCTATTTTAATTGCATGGGCACTGAGATAGATTAATCATAGAAATAAAGACATGATTAAGGTCTTGTTTAAGCTGTAATGGAGTTAAATTGTCAATTAATGAATGGAGATAAGATACGGAAATTTTAAAAGGAAAGATAATCAAGAAAAGAAAAAGCAATTAATGTGACAATAATTGGAGTCTTTTGATAACAGGGTAGCCGTAAGTAGTAATAGTATTTACTAAGGGTTGCTATGTGCAGAGCACTGTACTAAGTGCTGGGAAAGAGTGCCCAGGTGGGATTAGAGAAGCAGCATGGCTTAGTGGCAAGAGCCTGGGTTTGGGAGTCAGAGGTCATGGGTTCAAATCCCGGCTCCGCTGCTTGTCAGCTGTGTGACTTTGGGCAAGTCACTTAACTTCTCTGTGCCTCAATTACCTCAACTGTAAAATGGGGATTTAGACTGTGAGCCCCACATGGGACAACCTGATCACCAGCGCTTAGAACAGTGATTTGCACATAGCAAGCACTTAACAAATACCAAAAGTATTATTATTATTAATTAGACATGAACTCTGGCCTTCAAGGAGCTCACAGTCTAATTCATTCATTCAATCATATGTATTATTCTGTGAGCAGAGCACTGTACTAAGCACTTGGAAAGTACAATTTGGCAACAGAGACAGTCCCTACCCAACAACGGGATCACAGTCTAATCATCTGGACCCCCATTTTTCAGGATGCTGTTTCAAAAACAATCTCATGTGAATATCGAAAGAATCATTTCAAGTTCATCAGGACAATCCTAGCACTTTAGGAACATTTCCAGTGGGAAAGTTATTTTTTATGGTCGATATTAAGTGCTTACTATATGTCAAACATTGTTCTAAGCACTGGGGTAGATACAAGTTAATTAGGTTGGACATTGTCCCTGCCCCACATGAGGCTCACAGTCAAAGTAGGAAGGAGAACAGGAGAATTGAGAAACAGAGAAGTCAAGTGACTTGCCCAGGGTCACCTAGCAAGCAATTGGCAGAGCTGGGATTAGAACCCAGGCCCTCCGACTCTCAGGCCAATGCTCTTTCCACTAGAGCCAATCTGCTTCTCCTATCAGATTTTGTATCATTATGTAATACTTTTTTTAAAGTATTGATGGTGTATGGAGCTCTACATTGCTTTGTTGCTTTATTACCAGAGAGTAATTATTTATTTCTGAAATTTGGTGTGTTACCTTAATATTATCAATCCTCTAGATAAAAGATTTTTGTTGAATTATGGAATCTACAAATAGGGAGCAAACATTGATAAGATTTCTTCCATCATTCTGCAGTTTTAAACCCACTGGGATCCACTTGAGACTCTCAAATTACACAAAGCTTGGGTAACCCTCTTAATAGTGTTTGTTTAATGCAGGCTTTGAAGTTCCAGAATGTTGGAGAGAATCTGCTTCCACAAAATCGGTTCAATAAAATCAACTTTTATCTCTCTAGAGATGTTTAACAATTCTGTTCACATAGCTGTAGGAAAAAAGAAATGAAATCTTGATTGATACAGATTGAGAATATATGCCTAAATCATTGCCTTATTGAAAATGGAGTTTCATAGAGTCAGGTAATGATTGAGCCTACCCCAACAACTTAACTTACTTTAACTATAAAATTGTAATCATAGTAATGACTCGATTAATTCTATTCATTTCATAATTCCATCAAATTAATCATTCTTAATTGCAGATTCACCAGGGCAGTGTCCCTGGTGTTCTCTTCTTTAAGAATTGTGATTCAGATTTGACAGTGTAGAAATGAAGATCAAGTATTAAAATGGTCAAATTTATCTTTTTTTCCCCAATGATATTTGTTAAGCTCTTACTATGTGCCAGACACTGTACTAAGTGCTGGGAAGATACAGGGTAGCCAGGTTGGACACAGACCTTGCCCTACATAGGACTCTGTCTTAATTCCCATTTTACAGATGAGGTAACTAAGGCACAGATAGGTTAAGTGGCTTGCCCAAGGTCAAAAAGCAGATGTGTCAGAGACAGAATTGGAACCCAGGTCCTCTAACTGCCTGGCTTGTACTCTTTCCACCAGGCCACGCTGCTTCTCTCTTTCTTAAGAATTGCAATTCAAGTTTGATAGTGTAGAATTGAAAAACAGTTCTTAAAAAGGTTCTGGTTTGAGTGAATATCATACTTACATGTGGTTTTTCAGAGCTGTCCAAGGTGGATTTTCTAAAAAGTGAAGGGAAAGTAAATGGGAGGGATAAGCGGAAGAAATTGATAATAATAAGTATAATAATTGTGGTATTTGTCAAGTGCTTACTTTGTGTTAAGCACTGTTGTAAGCTTTGGGAAAGATGCAAGATAATCAGGTCAAACACATCCCTGTCCCATAAAGATCTCACTATCTAAGTAGGGAGGAGAACAGGTATTGGATCCCCATTTTACTTAGAATAGTGCTTGGTACATATTAAGTGCTTAACAAATACCATCATTATTATTTTACTCAGGTCCTCTAACTCCCAAGCCTGTACTTTTACACAAGGCCATGCTTACTCTAAAATTAGAGAGAAACTTCTTGGGGAGTTCTAGTACGCACATTACGAGCCCTATCACTTCTGTTTTGGTGTAGGACACGTAGAAACTCATCAAAACTTCTCTCTGTTGGCTTTCGTGGGAAGAATTGGCCTTTCCTCGTTACTGAGTTTCCAAGCAAGAAACGTCCTGACCATCCTCAGTGAAATACAGTGCCACGTGAGAGTTGCTAGAGTTAAGACTGAAATGAAATGAAAAGTTTGGGATTAAGGAGTTGATGCTGAAGGGTAACAACTAGAAAAACCTCCTCTTTTGAATTCTAAGGGAGAGTCATATACATTTCAAAGAAGCGATTTAGAATAAACAAAGAAGTATTGGAAGCCAGGCATGAACTGAAACATTTCTGACAGCAAAGTTGTAAGAATCATTTTAGTGAGAAAATACGGTACATCCTTTTGATAGGAAAAAAAAAGAAAGAAAACAGGAAAAAAAAGAGCAGTTCTTGGGGAAAACACACCAGAAGAAGGAGCAGAACACAGAACTTCCCTCCCTCTCCCCACCATCCAACCCCAAAGACACAGGAAACAAATAAGTATACATTGTATATATTTTAGTCAGCAAGTTGGTGGTGTTGTCAAGTCCAAATACTGAGTCATCAATGGTTTTCATTGATATTTAGCCTATATAGATGAACTAATCCTTTCAAGTAGAGTTGTAAAGAAATTTTTTTTTTAATTCAAAAATTCCAGTTGCCCTACTGAACTTGCTATGTGGTGGCCTCAGTTTTTCCATCCAAACAGGAAACAATCTGGTATTGCATCCTCTTTGTCTCAATAACATTTTACCCTACAGGGTAAACTTGAGCAAGTCACTTCACTACTCTGAGCCTCAGTTACCTCATCTGTGAAATGGGGTTTCACCTTCCTGCTTAGATTGTGAGCCCTATATGGGACAGGGATGTGTTTGATTGGATTATATTGCATTTTCCACAAAGTTTACAACAGTGCTTGACACATAGTAAGCACTTGACAAATACCACAATTATTACAGGGAAGATGCCTTTTTACTGGCCTGTATCCCCTACCCCATTATTGTAGGAAGGTGATAAAGATATGGAAAAAAGACAAGGTGGAAAATCCGGCTGATCTTAATATAAAGAAAAATAAATTGGCTAGACAAACCATCAGCCATGTCAAAGTAGGTCCACAAACTACTGTTTAAATTATTTGGAATGAAATTTCATTGCTGAATAAGCCTGTAATTACTCAAACACAAGAAAACATTACATTACAAATATAGATTGTCAAACAATGAGCCCATTAAGGAGAAATGTATCGTATTTGTTTAACTGGGAAGTGTTAGTGGAAGTATACTGGAAGGAGACATTTTATTATTTTTTTGATACCATTCTTTGTATCTTTCAGCACCATTTAAATAAATGACAGTAGAAGCCCTTAGTCTTGGATAGACCTCTCTAACAATTACTCTTCAGTTAAATGAAACAGATTGATTTTAATTACTTATGTCTTTCACCTTCAACTGCAGTAATTGTAAATACCTGGTTGTCTTGGTAGTGTCCCTCTCTTATTCTCCTTCACATTTAAACTTCGAAATCATTCTCCAATTTGGACCGATCATCTCTGATTTAACTCTCAATAAGGTTTACTTTCTCTGAGGAATTATTTATCATGCAGTTTATTTTTATTTCAGCTACACAAGGTAACTTCATAATTATAAAGAAGCCAGTAGCTTCTGGTAAACTAAAAATAGAAGAAATAAAAACAAATCGCTTAGTTCAGTGCTCTGTACACAGTAAGCACTCAATAAATACATTTGAATGAATGAATGGAATCTGGAGTTTGGCAAGTGAATTCATTAAGCTGAACTTGATTCTTCCATATTTTGAAGGACATGTGAATTCAAGTATGTGAAGTCGCGTGGCATAAAATGTCAGTGACTAGAATGTATTTGAGTGAACAGAACACTCAAGCTGTCATAACTTAAAGTGTAATGATGGTGATTATAATTCTAAAATAACTTCCCCCTGCAAATCCCTCACCTTCAAAAGACAGGATTAACAAGTTTATTGTAACTTTAGAAATACTTTGTTTCTCAATCTTTCATTCTTTTTTTTAAGTTTCATTATATTTGCCTCTGCCACTGTCTTTTATAACTTATGAATACTATGGATGTTGATATTTATCTATAAATACAGGTATACATACATAAATGTGGGTATGTATATATGTATGTATGCCTGCATTTATAGATAAATATCAACATCCGTAGTAGTCATAAGTTATATAATACAGTGGCATGCATATATATATATATATATATATATGCATGCATGTATATATATATATATATATATATATATATATATATATATATATATATATATATACGCACAAACATGCTTTGTTCCAGGAAAAGGGTGCATTGTGTTCACTTTTTAAATTTTCCTTAAGGTAATTGTTTTGAAAAGACAAAAGATAATTGCCAACCAAAGGGAGAAAAATATCACTGTCACGAATGAGTGACTTTTTTGTAAAGAGCTTTTAAATCTAGAAAAGAGAAGCAAATCATAACAAGGGGAAACAAAATCATATTTACTTGATACTTGTTTTTATTTTCTTCATAAAAGTATGTAGAAAAGGGTATATTGTCTATTCCTGCAGAAAGGGACATCCTGCTTTAAAGGTCATTACAAATATCTCCCAGTTGGAAGATTTAAGTAATCCAATAAAGCTTTTATTCCTAAGCTTTCACCCATAGTCCCAGAGGCTTGAAGGTTGGCATTAGAGGAGCTAACTGTGTGGGCTGGGTTGCAGTAGGAGAGCATTCATTCTTTCAGTCATATTTATTGAGTGCTTACTGTGTGCAGAGCACTGTTCTAAGTGCTTGGAAAGTACAATTTGGCAACAGAGACAATCCCTACCCAACAACGGACTCACAGCCTAGAAGGGGGTAATCATGATAGTATTTGTTAAGTGCTTACTATGTGCCAAGCACTGTTCTAAGTGCTGGGGGAGATACAAGGTAATCACGTTGTCCCATATGGGGCTCACCATCTTAATCCCCATTTTGCAGATGAGGTAACTGAGGCACAGAGAAGTTAAGTGACTGGCTCAAAGTCACACAGCTGATAAGTGGCGGAGCCGGGATTAGAACCCTTCACCTCTGACTCCTCAGCCTGGGGCTCTTTCCTCTAAGCCATGCTGCTTGAGGTAAGGTAGGAGGATGTGGATGGAAATAAGGAAGAGAGATGGAGCCAGATGCCTAAAGATTGTCTCCAGGGATTCTGACAAGCACCAAAGCCCCAACCCCGGGGAACATGGACACAGATTCAGCTGGGAACCTAGAAGCATAGTCAGGATGGACTTAGAGATATACCCAGAGGCAGAGGCTGCAACCGGAGATATAGCCGAATAGCAATTAACATCCTCCAAGTGGCTGCAGGGACAAACATTAGAATTGCAAGACTGTCCCATAGAGATCATGATTCCTTTCAGCAGGAACTGTGGTTTGCCTACAGCCCCAAACTACAGCTAAGGAAGCCACCAGAGAACTACAGAAAGATGCAGAAAGGCCTGAGATAGTGACTGTTCTTTCTTCTGCTGTCTGCTCCTGGTCAAACAGCCTCACTGCTGAGAGCTGAGGAGGGGCCACTCAAGGAGGGATGAAGCCAAGCCCACCAGTGTTTTGTAGAAAGCCTGAAACCATGTCCAGGATTACTCTAATTTCCATCCCTTAGTGTTCAGTCAGCAGCTAAAGGCTAAGGGCAGCAGTGAGCCCCACCCTCAAAGCAGTAGAGGGGAAATGAATGGCTTTGCAGTCACAACCTCAAAGATGTAGGAGCAGAAACAGAGTCATAATAGAAGTGTCATATTATTATTATTGTGTGTCTCCTCTAGACTGTAAACTCCCTGAGGACAGGGAATGAGTCTACCAGCTCTGTACTCTGACAGAGAAGCAGCATGGCATAGAGCATGGTCCTGGGAATCAGAAGTTCATGGGTTCTAATCCCAGCTCCACCACTTGTCTGCTGTGTGACCTGGGGCAAGTCACTTTACTTTTCTGTGCCTCATTTTCCTCATCTGTAAAATGAGGAGTGAAACTGTGAGCCCCATGTGGGTTAGGGACCATGTGCAACCTGATTTGCTTGTATCCACCCCAGCGCTTAGTACAGTGCATGCTGCATAGTCAGCGCTTAACAAATACCAAAAAAGGATATATTGTCTTAGTTATCTATTTTTTTTTCACTGAATGAAGTACTAACATAATTATTTAAAAGGGAATCCTAAAGGGGAGGGGGGAATCATTCTCATGATTTCCTTTTGAATTTGGGGTGCATTCTCAACATGCTACATAGTCAAAGAAAATATGCAAAAGACATGAAACCACCTCTAATAATGCTGGAGATCTAAACCCGCTGTTAATTCAAGTATTTGAGTTAGCTCAATGGAGAAGCTGCCCCCTCCAAATTCTTCAGCAGACAATAGAGCGGCAAGATGGTTAATCTGTAAAGCATACTAAAAGCAATTTCACATCAAAGGGAACTGAAAGGGAGTAATAATAACTTGAGAGCAAATCACTCTTTATAGCAGCTTAACCCTTTCATAAAGGTCATAGTCTCTACACTGTAGTCACAGGAAGGGGTATTTCTGTAGCTGAATGATCAGGAAAAGATCAGAAATGAAAAACTGTGTGACTCAAAAATGTCTACCATGAAACTGCAACACAGAGGAAGTTAAAGAAATGATCAAATATTTGCTATTATGCAGGGTAATACCACTGTAGTGATTGGATTGAAATGATATACTAATGATTAGAAAGAGAATTAAAATTTAAAATTATAACCCTTTACTTCTTATTGGAATTAGTTTATCCAGCATTGGTCACCATGGTGATATCTTAATTGTCATTAGTTCATTTTCTCATTTTAGCTTTGTAAGGAAAATGTTTCCCATTTACTCATCCATGGTAAACTGTCAAATTTCTCTGTAATGTAACACTAATTTATTTTTAAAAAATGACCGAGGTAAAATTTTTGTAGTTAATAGTCCCTCATTGGGTATGACAGACCAGACTCAACCCAGTCATGAAGAATTTAGAACTGAGAAACTGGACAAAGAAATTGATTTTAGTGCTGGGGTTTGGGGAAGCTTTATTTGCTCTCCATCATCTCTACCAGTCGTGTTTCCACTGGGCCAGTGGGTACAGCGAACAAGTAGGCAGGCATGGTGCAGTGCAAGAATCGTTTTACGTATAAAGCCCATTTTTGGAGACCTCAATGTGGTGCTTCCTAATTTTCATAGTTATGTAACTTTCAGTGAAGCAGCATGGCCTTATGGCAAGAGCGCCGGTTAGGGGTTAGGAGATCTGGGTCCTAATCCCAGTTCTTATCACTTGCCTCATGGGTGACCTTGGGCAACTCACTTCACTTCTCTGTACCTTGGTTTCCTTATCCATGGACTGTATCCTGAAGTGATTATCCTGTATCTATCCCAATGCTTAGTACGGTGCTTGGCACATTGTAAGTGCTCACCAAATACAACAATTATTATTAGTACTAAATTCCAAGCACAGGACTAAGTGTGCTTTGCAGAGTATAATCATATTGAATGCAGTCTGTCTCCTATATGGGGCTCACAGTCTGAGGGAGAGGGAAAACATGGATTCAACCGTCATTTTACACATGAGGAAACAGAGGCACAGGGCGTTAAGTGAGTTGCCCAAGGTCTCACAGCAAGCAAGTGGCAGAGTCAGGGTCACATGAGAACCTGGGTTTCTTGACCGTCATTCTTCCCAGCACCAGTCAGATTTCTTTGGGGAGCATCCTGTCAATGACTGATGGCACAAGGGTTACGTTATCTTTTGCTTCTCTTTGTTGTTGAAAATCTTTTCCTCTGTAAAGGGGAATACACCTGTATGCGTCTTTGAATATGAGAAGGTGATCATTCATCTGCATTTATTTCCATGTAGGTTTGTGGGGGAAAATACAAATTAAAAGAATAATAAAACTATATTGGAAGTAACGGTATTTGGGCTAGCATATGGAGAAAGCATGAATGAAACACAAGACTTCACTTGAACTCCACAGGGTAAGGGAGAAACTAAAATCTTTAAGGCTTTAGAAAAAGAGGGTGTGTGTACGTTTACAGTGTATATTTGTACTTGTAGAACATTGCCACTAATTCATTTCTGGCTCAGAAAATAGCTTTAATTATGCATGTCTTTTTAACTGTTTTAGTATTCAAGTATAACCTAGAAATAAAATCACTTCCTCAATCTTTGGCTCATGTTCTTAATAGAAAGCAATGGTGCAAAGTTAAAGTTGCTAATTTAAAGAGATTATTTATTTTAGTGTCTGTTCTCCTCCTATTAACTAAGCTCCATGAGATCAGGGAACATGTCTATCAACTCTGTTATAGTGTACTCTCCCAAGCGCTTAATACAGTGTTCTGCTTGCAGTAAGTCCTCTGTAAATACGAGGTGCCAATTATTTTTATTTGAGACAAAAATTTTTGTTTGCTTTCAAAGTGTAGAGAGTGCCTGATTGCCACCCTTTCCCCTGATTCCTCATTTGTCTGACAAAGTCCGATGAAATACTTTTCCAAATTGGCTACAGAGAAATGTATTTTGATCTTTTGAACCTCAACTTATTTAGTCCATAAAATCTCTCCATTTTATCCATCACTTTATTCAAGCTCAGAAGTTTGCAAACAATTCACTTGGCCTTTATCACTTCAAAACCACAGAAAATGATGAGTAAAATCAGAAATAAATGTCTTGGAAAAATATTTTTTTTCATTTTATAGCCCTTCTTTATACCACTTTAAAAACAATAAAAAAGAAACCAAGCAGTTTAGCATTGTAATAGGAGCATTGCAAATAGTAAGTGACAAAGTGGAAGTAGAGTATAGGTGATAATAATAATAATGGCATTTATTAAGCACTTACTATGTGCAAAGCACTGTTCTATTATTAATTCTTTACATATAATATTGATGTGGGATATAGCCAACCATGAATTAAACAAAGGATAGCAATTCTTCATAGATGGGAAAAACTCTTGATTTTTGTTTCTAAATGGGCACATTTGGAAAGTTTAGGCCAATGACAATATGATGGATTGTTTGTTGCAAAGGTATAGTTACCCTTCAGTTTGTGGAAAATGCAATTTTAGAGAGCCTTACTTAAATTTGTGTTAGAATTGCAAACTTGGTTCATGTAAATATGAATGATTTAAGTTGAAGTGTCTCATATGACTTAATGGATAGAGCACAGGCCTGGGAATCAGAAAGACCTGGGTTCTAATCCTAGCTCCACCCCATGTCTGCTGTGTGACCTTGGACAAGTCAAGTGACTTCTCTGTACCTCAGTTCCCTCATCTGTAAAATGGGGATTAAGAGTGTGAACCTCATATGGGACAGAGACTGTGTCCAACCCGATTGCCTTTTATCCACCCCAGTGCTTCGCACAGTGCTTGGTACATAGTAAGTGCTTAACAAGTACCATAATGATTATTTTTTAAAATGATCATTATTTCTTTTAGCCAACATCATGCTAATCTGACCTTAAAGAAATCTTTTAAAGTAACAAGGTGCTGTAGGACAAGATCATTTCTTTTACTTCTTTTCAAGGCTTCCAAGCTGCAGTCCTTCCCTAGTTTCTTTAAATGCATTGAATTCTTTTGTAGAACCTACTTTGATAAGCACCACCACTGGTCGTTTTTATGATGTTCTTCTGCGGCTTCTGCGTTCTTCTGCGGCTATTTTTATGGCTCTAAAATGTGTCCTTCCCTTGAACATCACATTGAGATTGTGCAGTGGTACCTCCGGAGCCATCTAGCCTGGTACTTAATCCGACAAGACAAGGCAGCATCGCAAACGATGAGGTGCTGAGGTTCAACATGTTACCATTACTGAGGCTAAACTGACTATTTTCCAGCTACCCCCAGGGACAGAGACCTATGAAGGATGAATAATGAGATAGTCACCTAGCTTCTGCTGGTGAATTCAAGTGGGATAATGACATGCGGTGGAAATATTAACAGGACTCACTGAGGCAGTCTCAAACGACTGTTCTAAACACACTGGTTTCTGGGAAGCAGAAACAATAGACAAGACACAGCAATTGCAGAAGCTGTGACTCATTCTTTTTTTGTACTGCACATGGATTTAAGCCTTTTAGTTGAAGAGTTAGAAACCCAGTGACAGACTTTGAAAGTGATCTTTTCAGCTTGTTTCTATTATGTAGTCTAGACATGTGTATAGCTCATGTGATCTTGGTGTTTGAAGACGACACTTCTCCGAGACAAATGTTATCTCTGCGTGCAGATGTGGTTGAAATAGAACAGTATGTTTCTGACTATTCCTTTCCCAGGTTACCTACACAAAGATGACCTTTACTGAACTGGTGCACTTGACATTTGCAATGCCCAATTTGTTTTTGATTCTCCTGCTAACTATCACTGTCTGCCACAGAGCTGGATTATCTGCCACCTGTCTATAACTATGCTATGTTGGGTTGTTCTTCTAAACATTTCTTCTCCCTCTTATTTAGACCTGCAATTTCTGCACATGAAATAGTGCTTGTTTGACTACCACACTTTCATCCTCTAATAGGATGATTTTCCAGGATCTCATCTGTGATCCCATCTAGCAGCAGATATACATGATATATATTCAGTGCAGTTGAACTGCACACAAATTAAGATGTGATGTCTATGATAGCTTTAGTGCTTCATGGAAAATTGGAAACTTTTGAGAATGCAGATGGGAATGCATCTCCAATCTCTGTTGTACTCTCCAAAGCCCTCTGTACTGTACTCTTCACATGGGGAGCACGCAGTAAACTGATTGATTCATTGATTGATTAATTAAGCCAAAATACAAGTGGAGAAATAAGTTTTGTTGGGCAAGGAATGCGCCTTGTGCTTTTGTTATGTTTTCTCAAATCCTGAGTATAGTGCATTGGACCCAGTGGATGCTCAATAAATATCACTATTGCTACCTCAGTTTTCAACTAGAATATTTGGAGTTCCCTCTTCTGCTACTAATAATAGTATTTAAGTACTTACTAGGTTTCTGATCATTTGGAGTATTTGCTAAGAATAATAATAATGGCATTTATTAAGCGCTTACTATGTGCAAAGCACTGTTCTAAGCGCTGGGGAGGTTACAAGGTGATCAGGTTGTCCCACAGGGGGCTCACAGTCTTAATCCCCATTTTACAGATGAGGTAACGGAGGCACAGATAAGTGAATTGACTTGCCCAAAGTCACACAGCTGACAATTGGCAGAGCCAGGATGTGAACCCAGGACCTCTGACTCCAAAGCCCATGCTCTTTCCACTGAGACACGCTGAGCATGCAACTAAATGATGCCTTACTCTCAGCCCACCCCTTCCCTGGTGGCTCACTGGGTTGGCTCTCCTGCCGGAGCCTCTCCAGGCACTGGGCGATGACTTGGTCCGGGGAGAGGGGGAAGCTAAGTGCTTCCAGTGCTTAGAACAGTGCTTGGCACATAGTAAGCACTTAACAAATACCAATATTATTATTATTATTATTATTACTATGTACTAAGCTCTGGAGTAGATATAAGATAATCAGGTAAGACTCCGTCCCTGTTCCACATGGGGCTAAAAACTGTGTCAAGCGCTGCTGTAAATGCTGTTGTAGATACAAGTTAATCAGGTCAGCCGCTGTCCCTGTCCCACAAGAGGTTCTCAGCCTATCATAGTCTTTACCTAGACCGGAAAAAGCCCCCAATTCCTGAAGGACGAAAACCACCTCCAAGTAGGTATTCTGCTTCGCGGACCTACCTAAGTGTTGGTAATTATTTTTAATAGAATTGTTCGTCAAGATCTTCAACTTCCCTCAGCAAGTTAAAGATTTTCAGCTCCTATTGATTGAAAGACTTAAATTCCTAATTTAAAAGAGTAAAGCCACAAATAAGTTATCTCCAGATCCAAAATTTAGCATGTTCTTTATGGACATTTAAAAATTCACCTTTGGTGTTTCAAAAGTGCTTTAAATAGTATTAAATGTGTTTCATGAATCTCTCCTGCTTCCTTTTGGTAAACTCTGATTTTTCAAAACCTATATTCTTTCTAGTTCTTACAACTGTCGCGTCTTATTTCACCTGAGACAGATAAATACATTCATTGATTTCTATCCGAGCTTATCTGTTAGTCGCAGCTGAATTGGACACTGAGTTTCATGTTCATTCCTTTATTAATTCTTTCAAAGATTGAATACAGTCTGACCCGAAGTCCCTGGCACTGCTGTTGGTCTTATGTTAACTTTTAATGTTATCCCTGCTTAAAGTGAGAGTATCTGCAGAGTCAAAATTTCACTGCTCAAATCTTGCCTTTTACATAGCGGTTGTATTTTCACCTTTCAACTTTGCCTAGAAACTAAGTTAGACTTCAGACATGCACAGCCTGAATAACAGAGTAGTTTATTCACTTTGGTTATGCAAGTTCACTTCTTCATGCTACTGATCTTATCCTAAGCTACCATTCCTAGTACGGCGCATTGCAAAGAGATATAGTCCATGAACAGGAATGATTTAGCATGGCCCGATTCAATATAGAAGAAGAGGATTTTCTGAATAGACTTGTGGATTTGAAATATTAATGCATATTTCAAATACAAGAAAAATGTGCTTTCTCTGAGAAACAGTGTTGCCTAGTGGAAACTGCTCAGGCCTGAGAGTCAGAGGACCTGGGACCATCTCTCTATGTTGCCAACTTCCCAAGCGCTTCATTCATTCATTGATTCATTCAGTCACTCATATTTATTGAGTGCTTAGTGTGTGCAGAGTACTATACTAAGTGCTTGGAAAGTACAAGTTGGTAACATAAAGAAATGGTCCCTACCCAACAACGGGCTCACAGTCTAGAAGTGCTCTGCACACAGCAAGCGCTCAATAAATACGACCGAATGAATGAATTAATATTTCCTGTTCCTCTACTTGCCTGCTCTGTGACCTTGGGCAACTCACTTAAATTCTCTGGCCTCAGTTCCCTCATTTGCAAAATGGTGATTCGATGCCTGCTCTCACTGCTAGTTACACTGTGAGCCCCATGTGGGACCTGATTATTATATAAGTACCCCAGCACTTAGTAGAGTACTTGGCAAATTGTTAAGTGCTTAACAAATACCACAATTATTATCAGTAGTAGCAGGCTTACTGGAATTAGTTACAAATAACCTTAGGAGAGTACTTTAGGATCAATCTTAAACTCTCAATCTTTCTTTCTAACTATGTTTCTCTTTCTGTCCTTCAAATCCTGCTGCAAAACCACTTCCTTCATTTTGTGGATTTAAAAATATTACGAATAGGGTTGTTTCTTTCATTAGATTGTGAGCTCACTTGAGGGCAAGAACCTCCATCTTTTTTTCTGTTGCACTTTCCTAAGAACATACCCAATAAAGACATCTGATGGATTGATTGATTGAAAGGTTATCGCACGATTGGTTTTCCCATTTTAATGGTTATTTCTTCCAATAATAGTGAGACAACTGAAAAAAGATGCAAAACTCCCGTAAGGTTATGATGGATGGTGGGTAGAGTGACATGCAGCTTTATAAGTGGGACCAACAGCATTGTGCTAAAATAATGCTTGAGGAAGTTGCGGGATAAATAATCTGAACTGAGAAGATCAAGAATGGAAATGAACCAAAGGAGATTGACCTTGCTAACAATAGTGGCTGTCACAAGCCAAAACTGGAGCTCTGGGAGAAGCTGAAACCCCTGCTGTTTCAGGCATGTTAACATGAATTCTTTGCTTTCATGAGCCTAAATGACATAGAGATTTTTCTTCCTCCATTTTTATACATTTCTGTGCCATCCACCAGGTCAGTCTGTGGTATTAAGCCTTAGAAAAATGCTGTGCTTCCCAGGGGTCACCAGCCAGCACATTCTGCATCTGAGTACCATCTGAAAGCCATCCTCTTGTCTAAAAAAAATTCCCCGCACCAATGCAGCCTCAGACCAAAGCACCAACCTCTGATCCAGCAGAGTTACTGTTATAAATTCTGATTTATAGGTGCTCAATTGCCTTAAAACAATAATGAATGATATAGCAAACATTAGGTTGGTATGGAAAAGTGCTTCCGTTTCCATTAGTATCTGTAGAAACTCAATTGTATTATAGAGGGTAATTGCCGGATTAAAAACAGACGATGTTTGCAGGAGATATGCTCTCAAAATAATAGCACTGTTCTAAGCAGTTGGATACATACAAGATGATCAGGTCACATATAGTCCCTGTCCCACATGGGGCTCACATTCCAAGTAGGAGGGAGAACAGGTATTGAAACTTCATTTTACAAATGTGGAAACTGAGACTAAGGTTGTTGCTCGACTCTAAGCTTGTTCGGGGCAGGGAACGTGTCAACCAACTCTGTTGTATTGTATTTTCCCAAGCGCCTAGTACAGTGAAGTACAGTGATTTAAAGAGCTAAATACTACTGATTGCCACTGATTGAGACTGAGTCACAGAGAAGTTAAGTAACTTGCCCAGAGAAAGGCAAGAAAGTTACACAAAGGCAAGTGGGAGAGCCTGGATTAGAACCCAGGCCCTCTTTCCAATAAACTGTAGTGAGATTCTTGACTGTAGCCTTCATAGGAATAACATCCACTGACTGATTGAAATATTGCAGTTGGACTGAACTACACAACACTCCTACTGAATTTGCCTTTAAAAACAGAAGATAGTGACTTTGTCAGCAATGGCTGGGTGAGGTTTATTGATTTGAATTTTGTTTTTTGTCTTTAGGTCAGCACATGCTGCTTAAGGAAAATGTTAGGAGCATTCAGTGACAGGAAGAAATAGGCTAGCGGGACAATTATTTAGGAAAATAATGAGGGGTAACTTCAAGGGTCAGGAAAAAAACCCTAAATTTTACAAATACCAGGTATATACAGTGCTTTGCACATAGTAAGCGCTTAACAAATACCATTATTATTATTATTATTACAAACAGAACATGTGCTTTATATTTAAATCTGATTTAATGTATTATAATTACCTTAGATAATGAGAGTGATCCTTAGTACGAGAATAGGAAGAGCTGCCTTGCTCTATATATCAGTGCATTTAAGTAGCTCTTTGACCATTTATACGTTCTTCCACTCAGTATCCAACTCAACCAGGTGAATGATCTACAGCCATATAAGAAAAATTAAGAAGCAGATTAATTAAGGGGTAGGGTACAAAGCCAACTGGAAAAAGATTTAGATTTAGAACTCAGGGTACACAATCCTTAGGATTATGGTGATTATTGTGAAACGGAAAGCCATGTTGTACTTAATTGCATTATTCGCCCCTGTGTCATTGTATTATGTTGCTTTAGAATAATTATGATAATAATAATAATAATAGTAATTGTGGTATTTGTTAAATATTTACCATGTGCCAAGGACTGTACTAAGTGCTGGGGTGATACAAGCATATCAGGTTGGACACAGTCCCTGTCCTGTGTGGGACTGATAGTCTCAGTCCCCATTTTCCAGGTGAGGTAACTGAAGCACAGAGAAGTAAAGTGACTTGCCCAAGGTCACACAGCAGACAAGTGGTAGAGCCAGGATTAGAACCCAAGTGACTTGCCGAAAGGAAATGGACCTTTCAGGAAAGGTGCTTCTTTGGCATCAGTATTCATTGGTCTTCAAGAAATGCCTTGAAGAATTAAATACCTGCATCTGTTAATACAAGTAAAGGTCTTCTGTAAACGTGGAGTTCTGATAAAAGATAGGACAAAAGCCTTTATTTTTCCACTGGTACTAAAGTGTCACTGGGTTCCATAACTAGCAGTGGGAGAGTACTGTCTCATACCTTTGAATAAGTGACCAAATTGTCAAGACTAGGACTGAAAACAGAAATTCATTAGCCCTTGAAATTTGAAACTGGCAGACTCTGACACCCATAGCAGCACGTCGACTTGTAAATGGTGAACTTTGCTAGGAATTTGTCAGAGTCTAAATTGGAAGACCTTGTACAGTATGATGGAATGCAGATGTATGAAAATTCATTGGCACTGTTGCTAATTATTTAACACTTATTAAATGCCCACGGTGTACCAAACACTTTAATAATGTTTAAGGACACCATCTCTCCTTTGAATCATCAGTGGGTTCAGTATACCTATTTGAATCCCGAGGCTGAAACTGACTACTTAAGCAGCCTCTGATGAAAAAGAGAGGGACAACAGGCTAAGGAATTGGGAACTTGCCACTTTGAAGCAGCGTGGCTTATTGGAAAGAACCCGGGCTTGGGAGTCAGAGGCCTTGGGTTCTAATACCGGCTCTGCCACTTATCAGCTGTGTGACTCTGGGCAAGTCACTTAACTTCTCTGTGCCTCAGTTACCTCGTCTACAAAATGGGGATTGTCTGTGAGCCCCAGGTGGGACAACCTGATTACCTGGTATCCACCTCAGCCCTTAGAACAGTGCTTGGCACATAGTAAGTGCTTAACAAATACCATTATTATTATTCAGTGCTTAGAACAGTGCTCAGCACATAGTAAGCGCTTAACAAATACCATCATTATTAATAATAATAATAATAGTATGTGCCATTTGCTTTACTAAGCGCTGGGGTGGATACAAGCAAATTAGGTTGGATACAATCCATGTCCCACTTGGTACTCACATTCTCAATCCCCCATTTTACAAATGAGGCAACTGAGATGCAGAGAAATAAAGCGACTTGCCCAAGGTCACACGGCAGACAAGTGGTGGAACCGGGATCTGCCTGCCACATGCTTTTGCAGGGAAATAAAGCAAAACGGCAAGTGGGGTGAAGCATAGCAGTAAACACAGAAGTATATACCATTTTTTTGGTGTGCCCTGTACCCACTCAGATCTAGCTCAAAATGAATCCACTATCACGGGACAGAGAAGACAAATAAATTCTAGAGGACCAGAGTCATTTCCATGGCCATTGAGCCACAAGGATCAGAAACCCTAGTAATGTGGCAACAGTGGTGTATGCCACTAATAGAATAAATAATGTAGTGAAATATCAGGACAGTAGAGAGGTAATATGGTAATGAAGACTTGGAGAATAGAATTCTGATTTCCCCCCTGAGTATCGGGGAGTTCACTTGTCTGGGTAGAATTGGGATATTGCCCTATCATGATAGCTTTGAAGCCACCCTGCAATGAGATCTTGATAACTCATAATGAAATTAGGACATTTTGCTTCTCTCTATATAGATTTTTTTATGGGCTTTGGAGGTTTTGTCTGAATAGACAAATTAAATTGGTCTGAAAGGATCTTCAACTTAGAACTCTCAAGCAGCGTGGCGTAGAGGATAGAACATGGGCCTGAGAATAAGAAGGTCATGGATTCTAATCCAGGCTCTGCCAATTTATCTGCTGTTTTATCTTGGGTAAGTCACTTCACTGTGCCTCACTCATCTGTAAAATGGGGCCTAAACTGTGAGCTCCATGCGGGACAGGGACTGTGTCCAACTCAATTTGCTTGTATCTAACCCAGAGCTTAGTACAGTGCCCCGCACATAGTGCTTAACAAATACCATCATCATCAGAACGTTGAAGCTAGGATTTGGAGTGTGGTCTAATCTCTATAGCTCTAAAAAAAAAAAAAAGTGAGCTTGATGTAGGCAGTGAATGTGTCTGTTATTTTATTGTACTCACCCAGCACTTAGTACAGTGCTTTGCACACAGTAAGCACTCAATAAATACAACTGAATGAAAAAGGAACAGGAATGTGCTTTAATCAATAACTCCATTTCAAAAATGAATAATGTTCTAACCTCCATAATGTATGAGACAAACTCCACTGTAAAATGCTTTTTGTTGTTGTTTTTTCCCCTTGGCATCCAGTAACTTGATTTTTTTCTGGGTTATTGTTGGACACAGAATGAAGATTGAAGCATTAGCAGGAGAAAATGGTCAAATGGCAATCTTCTTTCTGATATTTTCCATGATTATTACACTGCACAAAGGGTACCAATGGGTTATTCTTCCTGAAATGCATGCTGCTGGAAAATAGATACTGTGAAGCGGACACCCTCGAAATAAGTTTTTCAAAATGTAGCCAATAGAAGTGTTTCTGTTTAGTGCTATTGATTCTATTTATCCACTAGCATTACAAGGCCCTTCCACGTTTAAACTTTGTTGAGTAAATTGCAATCTTTCCCTTAATTCTACTTTGTAGAGCTTAAGGATTTGCTAATTAGTCTGATGATCATTTGTCCAAGGTGTCCTAATTCTAATTGACATCTGTGAAATTCTCTTTGACAGAGGAAATGAAGTTTCCTTCTCTCCCACTGAGTGCCATCTATGGTTCTGGTTAGAACTCTGATGGCTTAGCCGCATTGATCTAAATTCTATGGATAGCCATGACAAAAAGGACCAACCGTTTGGAGTTTAAAAAGAAAAGTTCCCAATCCTGTCATCTGTCTCTTTCATGTCAAAACTTTTAAATTGATTTAACTCCAAAATAAAACTTGATAGTAGAACTTTGTTCACTTCAAATGAACAAAAGTTTCATCTTTTCACATATTTTTCTTGTTCCTTTAATGTGAATGTTTTTCTGAGGTTTTACTTGTGACACAATAGGCAGGATATCTGGACTCCTCTGTTGGCTTTGGCATCCGGTTTGGTCTTTGAAATTAGGTTCAGGTAATAATAATTATTGTGATATTTGTTAAGCACTTACTATATGCCAAGCATTATATTAAGTGATGAGGTAGACACAAGATAATCAGATCACATAAAGTCACTGTTCAAACATGGGGCTTAATGTCTAAAGGAGAGAGAGAAAACAGGTATTCACTCCCCTTTTTTACAGATGAGGAAGCTAGGGCCCAGAGAAGTTGAGTGACAATTGAGAGTTCAGCCAGAGTTTGGATTTTGCGGAAACCACCAAAGCCTCTTTAAATGTATGATAAGCAACAGAACCTCAAAAAGCAGGTTTACAGAATCCAGTTCAATTATTTAATTACCAGTGAAGGAAATGGTAGTGTGAATTTCCCCTAGGGGCAGAGGGTCGTTGAATGGGTATAATAATGATGGCATTGGTTAAGTGCTTAGTATGTGTGAAGAAGCACTGTTCTAAGCCCTGGGGATACAAGGTGATTAGGTTGTCCCGCGTGGGGCTCACAGTCTTCATCCCCATTTTACAGATGAGGTAACTGAGGCTCAGAGAAGTTAACTGACTTGCCCAAAATCACACAGCTGACCAGTGGCGGAGCCAGGATTAGAACCCATGACATCTGACTACCAAGCCCATGCTCCTTCCACGGAGCCACGCTGCTTCTCTGTGTATGTGTATGTATATGTTGTGCACTTCTGTGCTGCATCTCTTTCAAGGAGTCTACCTGATGATGATGAAAAACAGCTATACTTTGTTATGCTTGTAAGTGGTGTTGGAGTATCTTATCAGGTCACAAGTCCAGTTAGGTTTCATGGTAACCACTACTGCTGAATAATAATAAAATAATAATGATAATAATAATGATATTTATTAAGTGCTTACCATGTGCAAAGCACTGTTTTAAGCGCTGGGGAGGTTACAAGGTGATAAGGTGGTTCCACAGGGGGCTCACAGTCTTAATCCCCATTTTACAGATGAGGTAACTGAGGCTCAGAGAAGTTAACTGACTTGCCCAAAGTCACGCAGCTGGCAATTGGCAGATCTGGGATTTGAACCCATGACCTCTGACTCCAAAGCCCATGCTCTATCCACTGAGCCATGCTGCTTCTCTAGGTAGATAGACATGTTATGTTAATATATATATACACAATATGTGTGTATATTATATATTAATATGTATTATTGGAGACACATTAATGTACATTTGAATAAATCCATAATATAAATAAATAAGTTATGGATACGTACCTAGGTGCTGCGGGGCTGAGGAAGGGGTGTTAATTCATTGAGACTGTCCCATGGACGAAAGTAGGAAAAGCCAAAGACTGACAACTCCCTCGCCCCTTCAAAAGCTTTTTGAAGGCCCATCTCCTCCAAGAAGCCTTCCCAAACAAAGCCCTACTTCTCTGCATCTCCCACTCCCTTCTGCTTGCCCTGACTTGTTCCCTTTGCTCTTCCACTGTCCCAGCCCCACAGCACTTAAGTATATATCTGTCATTTATCCATTTATATTAATGTCTCTCTCCCCCTCAGCTGTAAGCTTATGGGCAGAGAAGGCATCTGTTACATTGTTAAATTGTACTCTCCCCAGCACTTAGTACAGCATTGTTAAATTGTACTCTCCCCAGCACTTAGTGCAGTGCTTAGAATAATAATAATAATAATGGCATTTATTAAGTGCTTACCATGTGCAAAGCACTGTTCTAAGCGCTGGGGAGGTTACCAGGTGATCAGGTTGTCCCACAGGAGGCTCACAGTCTTCATCCCCATTTACAGACGAGGTAACTAAGGCACAGAGAAGTTAAGTGACTTGCTCAAAGTCACACAGCTGACAGTTGGCTGTCAGAGAAGCAGAACACTTATTGTGTTCTTACTGAGAAGCAGCGTGGCTCATTCATTCATTCATTCAATCGTATTTATTGAGCGCTTACTGTGTGCAGAGCACTGTCCTAAGCGCTTGGGAAGTACGAGTTGGCAACATATAGAGACGGTCCCTACCAGTGGAAAGAGCACGGGCTTTGGAGTCAGGGATCATGGGTTCGAATCCCCACTCTGCCAATTGCCAGCTGTGTGACTTTGGGTAAGTCACTTCACTTCCCTGGACCTCAGTTCCCTTATCTGTAAAATGGGGATTAAGACTGCAAGCCCCCCGTGGGACAACCTGATCTCCTTGTAACCTCCCCAGCGCTTAGAACAGTGCTTTGCACATAGCAAGCACTCAATAAATGCCATTATTATTAAGTTGGAAGAGCAGGGATTTGAACCCATGACCTCTGACTCCAAAGCCCATGCTCTTTCCACCAAGCCATGCTGCTTCTCAGTAAGTAAAAACAAAGTAAGTGCTCAGTAACTACCATTAACTGACTTATTGACTGTTGAAGTTTGAGCACGTGGTGAAGCAGGTCCCAAGGTGACCCTGGGGTACCGGCCATCTCAAGGTCAAAAACTCTCGTGATGGCAGGTGGAAGTGAGGGTGGGATACCTCCCCCACGACTAAATCTGCTAGATTGACAGCCGGAGCCGGGCCTACAGAAGGTGTCCCTCACCCCCCGTGCATTCATTTATTCATTCATTCAATCGTATTTATTTTAATGATGGCATTTGTTAAGCGCTTACTATGTGCAAAGCACTGTTCTAAGCGCTGGGGGGGCTACAAGGTGATCAGGTTGTCCCACGCGGGGCTCACAGTCTTAATGCTCATTTTACAGATGAGGTAACTGGGGCTCAGAGAAGTGAAGTGACTTGCCCAAGGTCACACAGCAGACATGTGGCAGAGCCGGGATTCGAACCCATGACCTCTGACTCCAAAGCCCGGGCTCCTTCCATCTCGGTATTGAGTGGTTACTGTGTGCAGAGCACTGTACTAAGCGCTTGGCAAGTCCAAGTTGGCAACATATAGAGACGGTCCCTACCCAACAGCGGGCTCACAGTCTAGAAGGGGGAGACAGACAACAAAACAAAGCATATTAATAAAATAAATAGAATAAATATGTACAAGTAAAATAAATAGAGTAATAAATACATAAAAACATATATATAGGTGCTGTGGGGAGGGGAAGGAGGTAAGGCGGGCGGGGGGGATGGTGAGAGGAAGGAGGGGGCTCAATCTGGGAAGGCCTCCTATAGTAAGCGCTTAATAAATGCCATTTAAAAAAAGCCTCTTACTTCTAAGGCTGTCTTCCAAATCCTGCATACAGTAGGCCCCCCATCTGGTCTGATCTGCAGATCAGATTAGGTCTGGAGGAGGGGGGAGGGCAGAGATTGGATAGACTGAGGCAGGAAGCTGGATTGGCCTAGGGGCACAGGGGAGAAATACCTGTCGCCTCTGATCTTCGGGGGCAGGACACCGAGACACGCAGCAGCAGGAGCACGAGGAGCAGCTGCAGGAGCAGCAGCAGCAGTCCACGTGTCTTTCTGTGCCCAGAAGGCCAGATGCCCCCTCTGCCACCAGAGCCAACACACCGAGGCAAGGGCCGCAGGACGGGTGAGTGTCTTGTGGGTGACACCCAGGTGTCCCACTGCTGATGGGGATCATGAGTGGATTCCCAAACTGAGGCCTTCCCAGACTGAGCCCCTTCCTTCCTCTCCCCCTCGCCACCCTCTCCATCCCCCCATCTTACCCCCTTCCCTTCCCCACAGCACATGTATATATGTCTGTACATATTTATTACTCTATTTATTTATTTTACTTGTACATTATTCTATTTCTTTTATTTTGTTAGTATGTTTGGTTTTGTTCTCTGTCTCCCCCTTTTAGACTGTGAGCCCACTGTTGGGTAGGGACTGTTTCTATATGTTGCCTTCTTGTACTTCCCAAGCGCTTAGTACAGTGCTCTGCACACAGTAAGCACTCAATAAATACGATCGATTTATTGATTGACTCAAGACAGATGATTTTGTGATCTATTTCCCAGAGCCTCCAGGGAGGGCTATTGCCTAACCTCTTATGCTAGCCCATCCCAAAGTTTAATCACTCCTCGTGCCAAGAAGTCCTTCCTTGAAAACAAATTAAAATATCTATTGTTTTCAAATGTTCCGAGTTTCAGGCTTTTATTTGTTTTCTGCTTTCTTTTTTTGTTTTTAAAGTACAGTAAGAGTGCAGAATCAGGCAAGTGGAAGTAAGTAATGTTGTGTATTGAACAGGAAGGATCATCTGCCTTGAAATAAAGCTTCATAAAATGGCTCCAAGAGTTTTGAATCCTTGTCTAGCTATCATTTTAAGATTGATTGATTAATTGATTCCTCCCGTGTAGGGAGAGCCCATGGTGACAGCTAGCTAGCCGCCCTCCACGTGCGTGGGGAATGGAATGGATTCCTCCCACGTGGGAAAGTAAGTGGATTCGTCCCGAGTGGGAATTGCACGTGGGTGAGAACTAGCCGCCTCACCCACGTGCGATTAACGTCTGATTGTGTTCCTCCCGTTAGGAAAGCTCGGATATTACTAATTGATCACATTTTTCCTTAAAGGGAAGTTCAATCCACTGCGCCTAAACAATTACATAATTCAATTCGCCTCGTGGAATAAATTTTATATAAAACAGGCTTTCCATCCCCGGTCTTTCTGTCTCTCTCTCTCTCTCTCTCTCTCTGTCTGTCTGTCTCTTTCTCTGTGTCTCTTTGTCTGTGTCTGTGTGTCTCTGTCTTTCTGTCTGTCTGTCTCTTTCTGTCTGTGTGTGTCTGTCTGCCTGTCTCTCTCTGTCTCTTTCTCTCTGTCTGTCTCTTTCTCTCTGTCTTTCCCTCTGTCTGTCTCTTTCTCTCTGTCTGTCTGTCTGTCTGTCTGTCTGTCTGTCTGTCTCTCTTTCTCTCTCTCTCTCCACTCATTAAGAGCCCCTGAGGCCATAGTGGTGAGAGCAGAAGGCTGTGAACACAGATAATAGCAGGGGCAGATGGGGGGCCTACTGTATGCAGAATTTGGAAGACAGCCTTAGAAGTAAGTGGGTTTTTTTAATAAAATGGCATTTATTAAGCGCTTACTATGTACAAAGCACTGTTCTAAGCGCTGGGGAGGTTACAATAATAATAATAATAATAATGGCATTTATTAAGCGCTTACTATGTGCAAAGCACTGTTCTAAGCGCTGGGGAGGTTACAAGGTGATCAAGTTGTCCCCCGAGGGGCTCACAGTCTTAATCCCCCATTTTACAGATGAGGTACCTGGGGCTCAGAGAAATAAAGTGACTTGCCCAAAGTCACACAGCTGACAAGTGGCAGAGCCGGGATTTGAACCCATGATCTCTGACTCCAAACCCCGGGCTCTTTCCACTGCGCCACACTGCTTCCCAAAGCAGCGTGTTAATCTTCCTCGTATTCTCTCCTCTTATTTTCTCTTTTCCACCGCCCCCCCGCCCCGCTTCCTTTATTACTAGACTTAATTTTATGGGAAATTGGCCTTCCCCTGTTTTGGAGTTGGGGACAGTAATGTAAGTAGATATGGAAACTGTTGAAATGGTTCACTGTGTAAGCTAAAATAGTGATAAAAATAATAATACCTAATGTTGCAGATTTTAAATTGATTTTTCCTCCGCCTGCTTGACACAGCTGGTAAAGATACGTATCTGTTAGTGTACTTTCTTGAAGCAACTTTTGCTAATAATGAGTCTGTTTAGGTGCCGGAAAAGTTCAAAACCTTTCTACATGAGTGTTGTTTGTGTATGATAAATTGAATTGCAATAACGTGAATGGTTGTGACTGTTTTTTAAATATGACTGTTTTTTTATGACAATGATTTTCCTACATGCTTTCATTGCATTTAGTATGTTTAGAGTTTTATGGTATTGAAGTTGTTTTTTCCCCTGTCTTTCAAAAATCTAGTTGGTAATTAGTTGTAAACTTAATGAGGTTGATTGTGGCAAAAGAAAATAGTAATACTGTTTATTTCCCCATTTTCTTTTTAATGGTGTTTGTTAAACACTAAGTACTGGGGTAGATGCAAACCAATCAGATTGGACACAGTCCACGTCCCACTAAGACTCATAATCTTAATCCCCATTTTACGGATGAGGTAACTGAGGTGCAGAGAAGTTAAGTAACTTGCCCAAGGTCACACAGCTGATGTGGCAGTTGGGATTAGAACTCAGGTCCTTCTGATTTCCAGGTTCATGCTGTATCCACTAGGCCATGCTGCTTCTCTAAACTTGTTTTGAGGGAAAATATTAAAATTATGGACCGACTGCAAAATAGTGCAAAATATTATACAAAAGGTTTTATACATTGTGTGATATTCAAAAAGCAGACTAAACAAACTGAAGTGCAAACTGAGCCCCTTTTTTCCTCTCCTCCTCCCCATCCTCCCCGCCTTACCTCCTTCCCCTCCCCACAGCACCTGTATATATGTTTGTACAGATTTATTTCTCTATTTATTTTACTTGTACATATTTACTATTCTATTTTATTAATGATGTGCATATAGCTATAATTTTATTTATTCTGATGGTATTGACACCTCTTTACTTGTTTTGTTTTGTTGTCTGTCTCCCCCTTCTAGACTGTGAGCCCGTTGTTGGGTAGGGACCGTCTCTATATGTTGCCCACTTATACTTCCCAAGCACTTAGTATAGTGCTCTGCACACAGTAAGCGCTCAGTAAATATGATAGGATTAATGAATGAATTGTGAGTTATCAGCAAACTATGACAGATACATGCTCCTACCTAAAAACAGTGCAAAACTTCCTTCCTGGAATTCAAATCTGTCACACTTGCCACTGGAGATATGCATTTTATAGACTTATTGCAGGTATGGAAATGGATTGTACAATTTAAGCTATCATGTCATGGAAAAATTGTGCTTCTGTCATCATTTTAATTGGTGCTTTTTGTAAAAGAGAGATTGGGGGTTACAAGAAATTGCCAAGTGACATGAGCACAAGTTTAGCCAACCATTAAAGGAAAATGCTTTGTAAGTTCTGCCTGACAGGATTTAGTAATATGTGAAGGGTGCCATATGACCTATTCTATGGCAGAAAGTGTGATACATGGCAAAGTTTCATCTGTGCTAATCAGGCTCCCATTTCTTGTCGGAGTATTAAATGGTTGTATTTCAACTGAAGAATGAAGAGGTGGTTGTTTTTTTTAATGTCATTGTGAGGTTATGTTAAAATACATTCTGCTCCATTCTTGTTCCACTAGTTCAATAATAAGCAGAATATAGGTAATCGCAGAGGAACAAGGTGTCTGACTAAACTATTTCAATGGCATACATTGAATTATAAATCTTTCCGCAACAGAAAAGGTCCAACCATTCTCATCTTTCTGGGTCTTTACCCACTTGTACTGAGATGGATCACACTTTTCTCAGCTCCTTTCCAAGTGTTGAACCTCAAAAATCTTTTGGGATTGGTTTTTCCACCTACCTCTGTGACTTTATGAAGGTTTTAATAATGAAAAACAGCTTTGGAACAAATAATGAAAGAATAAGGGAAATATCACAGGTGTTTTAGAGAGAAGAAAAACAATTTTAAAAACTTTCAAGAGAAGCAGCATGGGGTAGTGGGTAGAGCAGGGCCTTGTGAATCAGAAGGTCATGGGTTCTAATCCTGGCTTTGCCACTTGTCGGCTTTGTGACCTTGGGCAAGTCATTTCATTTCTCTGGGCCTCAGTTACCTCATCTGTAAAATGGGGATTGAGACTGGGAGCCCCATGTGGGACCGGGACTGTTCCAACCTGATTAACTTGTATCTACCCCAGCGCTTAGTACAATTCCTGGCACTTAATAAGCATTTAACAAATACCACTATTCTTAATATGTGATTCAGAGAGGAATGGCTAAAATATCCCAAATGTTGTGACCCACAGTGCAGCGATAAAGTTGCACAAATTCTATAAAGTCTTAACACAATTGGAACACACTGGGATATGTGTCTGGCCTCATTCATTAAATTACATTTGATAGCTTGCTGTGTGCAAGGCACTGTACTAAGCACTTGGGAAAGTATAATATAACAATAAAAAGACACATTCCCTGCTCAGAATGAGCGCCTCAGGCAAAAGAGGATGCTTCTTTTTTGGACGAGTTCTCTCTGGAAAAGCAGGACGGCCTTGATTCTATTTTTATGTCCCTACATTTGCTCAGATCCTTCATATAGTACAGAGAAGCAGCATGGCGAAGTGGACAGAGCGGGGGCTTGGGAGTCAGAAGGTCATGGGTTCTAATCCTGCCTCTGCCACTTCTCTGCTATGTGACCTTGGGCAAGTAAATTCACTTATCTATACCGTATTTGTAAAATGAGACAGGGACAGTGTCCAACCCAATTTGCTTGTATCCTCCCCAGTGCTTAGTACAGTGCCTGGCATATAGTAAGCGCTTAACAAATACGATAGAATGAATGAACAAATGCCAGAATTATTTTTAATTCTCAAAAAGTAGGATTTGTTTTGTACACATTTGTGCATTATTTCTTTCTAGTCTGAGAGGACCAAATGCTAAGTGGTTTTATCCTTCTTCTACAAGTTGTTTCTACTCCCCCGTCTCCAGTCTCCTCTTAGGTCCTTTAAATATTGCAATAATCTTACAGCTCCTTTTTGCCCCCCAACCCTAGCCTGTGATATTGCTTTTTCCTGGTTTTCCCAGGCATACAGCTCTGAGACCTATGTCATGCCCCCTTGTCCCGAGTTTTGCCAATGGCATAACTTTTCCCAAAGGCTCCCTCTGAAAGACCCACTTGACGCCTCAGTAAACACTCTAGACTTGTTCAGTTGCTATTTTTTTACATGTTTAGAAATCCCAAGCAGATAAATATGTAATTTGTCATGATCAAATTTCTAGAAAACTTGAACAAGTTTTCCTTGCTTAGGAGAGGGGGAGGCACTAAATATTAAAGCAGAAACCCAAGGATAAATGGAGAGTGGCAGTTTCTATTGTGTCTTTCCTCTTCAGGAACTTAAGTGGAGATTGATTATGATGCGATCCTTTGTGGTATGATGAATGCTTTATCTCTTAGGGAATAATACATGAAAGAGTTTATTTCCATCATTGTTGGCTCAATGCTGGGGAGACAATTGAACTGCTCTTTAGAAAACTCTAAGAGCTAGCTAGTTATTGAGAGAACATGTAAAGCAAATATAGTCAGGTTAGAAATATCTTTTCTTATCACAAAGCTAAGTGACTGTCTTTAGATGATAAATAGAAAAAAATGCCTTAAATGGTGCCATAGATTACAACTAAAAATATTGAGCATACAGATAATTTCAAGAATTTATACAGAGCTACTCACATCCCAGAAAGAAATGTGCCAAGACAACATGAAGTATAGGTTGTCAGCATTGGGGGGAGGTTGTGGATGTGTATTTTATATGTTAAAGCAGCGCTCTGAATTTTGAGGGTTAAGAATGGGCACCATAAGTGCTTAGTACAGTACCCTGCACATAATAAGCACTCAATAAATACCACTGATAGAGGACTAAACTGATTTAGTCCTCCCTGCCCAAGAGGAGTGGGTTTTTTCCTTTCAGGAAATGAGGTTTCAGAGCATTTTGTGCTGCAATAGAGCAGACTGTGCTATTGACGACTGAGGTGGTGGAGGATGCGTTGATTTCAATTTTTGGAAGCATCAGTGATTGAAATTTGTAGATAACTCATTCTTAAATATTTAATACAAGGTTGTGAGGTTGACTGAGAAAATGCCACCTGGGAAATTACTTTCCATGAAAAAAAAAAGCGACAGCAATTTAACAATCCCGTTCTGCTAGGGAAGGTGACACTTGTGTCTGTCCAGGCCATCAAACTGGGGCAGGGCAAGCTTCTATCCTGACTTTCCACATAGTTGTTCTCAATACAAATGAAACTTTATATAATGTCACATTTATCCCTTTCCTAACTTAACAGGCCTACTCCAATATCCAGTTTCATTAAGTCCTCTTTGGTGTTACAGCTGTTATTGACCTTTCTTTGATTTATCTTTCTCTCTTCCTTTCTTTTCCTCTCTCCCTTTTCCCCTCTCATAAATCCCCTAGAATGTAGTCTCTTGATTATTTTTATTTCCTCAAGAGCAAAACCTAACTGTTACCAGACTCTGTACCCCTGCACAACCACCACATACTTACCCAGCTGGTGATAGTTCTCCCTCTCATTCTATAACCCTCTTTTTTGGTGGGAGGGAGGGACATGCAAATGCTCTGGAGTTTAGGGATATTAACTCACTTCCTCCAACCCAGTTAGTTTATACAGAGCTACTGTATACTGAGCTAAAAAAAGAACAATTTTTTTCTTGTGTGGGTTTGTGTGTTATGATATTTGTTAAGCACTTACTACGTGTCAAACACTGTCTAAGCACTTATTATTATAGGATTAAGCCTACTCAGATGCACTCCAGGGTACCTGGACCAGTCCATAGTCTTAGTTAAAGATGGATGGGAAATCTTAAAACCCAGAAGATGAAATTTGTCACAAAGAGTTCCAGAAGGTATTAGATGGTGTTGAGAAGGTGAATAATCTGTGTTGGGTTTTTTTTTCTCTCAAACATTGATTTAAAATGCCGCTTTATAAGTATGGCTCCCTTTTTTTTTATCACTTCAGTCTCATGTAGCCATAATGTATCACAAGACTGTGTTTCTGTTCTTTGTCACTTGACCTAAATACTTATTAATCAAAATCAAAATTCAGGGTGGTATGAGATTATTTCATAGAAAAACAGCTCATCATCATCATCATCATCAATCGTATTTATTGAGTGCTTACTATGTGCAGAGCACTGTACTAAGCGCTTGGGAAGTACAAATTGGCAACATATACAGTCCCTACCCAACAGTGGGCTCACAGTCTAAAAGGGGGAGACAGAGAACAAAACCAAACATACTAACAAAATAAAATAAATAGAATAGATATGTACAAATAAAATGAATAAATAAATAGAGAAAAAAATATGTACAAACATATATACATATATACAGGTGCTGTGGGGAAGGGAAGGAGGTAAGATGGGGGGGATGGAGAGGGGGATGAGGGGGAGAGGAAGGAAGGGGCTCAGTCTGGGAAGGCCTCCTGGAGGAGGTGAGCCCTCAGCAGGGCCTTGAAGGGAGGAAGAGAGCTAGCTTGGCGGATGGGCAGAGGGAGGGCATTCCAGGCCCGGGGGATGACGTGTGCCGGGGGTCGATGGCGGGATAGGCGAGAGCGAGGTACGATGAGGAGATCAGCGGTGGAGGAGCGGAGGGTGCGGACTGGGCTGTAGAAGGAGAGAAGGGAGGTGAGGTAGGAGGGGGCGAGGTGATGGAGAGCCTTGAAGCCCAGGGTGAGGAGTTTCTGCCTGATGCGCAGATTGATTGGTAGCCACTGGAGATTTTTGAGGAGGAGAGTAATATGCCCAGAGCGTTCTGGACAAAGATAATCCGGGCAGCAGCATGAAGTATGGATTGAAGTGGAGAGAGACACGAGGATGGGAGATCAGAGAGAAGGCTGATGCAGTAGTCCAGACGGGATAGGATGAGAGCTTGAATGAGCAGGGTAGCGGTTGGGATGGAGAGGAAAAGGCGGATCTTGGCAGTGTTGCGGAGCTGAGACCGGCAGGTTTTGGTGACGGCTTGGATGTGAGGGGTGAATGAGAGAGCGGAGTCGAGGATGACACCAAGGTTGCGGGCTTGTGAGACGGGAAGGATGGTAGTGCCGTCAACAGAGATGGGAAAGTCAGGGAGAGGGCAAGGTTTGGGAAGGAAGACAAGGAGTTCAGTCTTCAACATGTTGAGCTTTAGGTGGCGGGCAGACATCCAAATGGAGATGTCCTGAAGGCAGGAGGAGATGCGAGCCTGGAGAGAGGGGGAGAGAGCAGGGGCAGAGATGTAGATCTGGGTGTCATCAGCATAGAGGTGATAGTTGAAGCCGTGGGAGCGAATGAGGTCACCAAGGGAGTGCGTGTAGATCGAGAACAGAAGGGGACCAAGCACTGAACCTTGGGGAACCCCCACAGTGAGAGAATGGGATCGGGAGGAGGAGCCTGCAAAGGAGACTGAGAAAGAACGACCAGAGAGGTAAGAGGAGAACCAGGAGAGGACGGAGTCTGTGAAGCCAAGGTCAGATAGTGTGTTGAGAAGAAGCTCATGGTCCTATGATCTCAGACAGTGTGACTGGGAAGTGTATACATTTAAGTGTTATCACTGTTCTATCTGGAAATAGGAAAATATTGCCAAAATGTCTTTGTGTTTTGGGTGTTCTGGTCAGGGGTAAAAGTTGAGTCAAAAAGTATTTTTACTTAAGATAGCATGATTGGTTTGTCTGGTATCTGGATGAGTGGATTACAAGACAGTAGTATAGCCAAAAATCATCAGTAGTGATATAATAACAATTGTTATAACTGTAGCATTTGTTGAGTACTAACTACGTGCCTAGCACTGGGCTCCGGGCTGGGGTAGATACAATACAATCAGATCAGACATAGTTCCTGTCCCATATGAGGCACAATTTAGGTGATATCAGCCATATTTATTGAGTGCTTACAAAATATACAGCACTATACTAAGTGCTTTGAGGATTACAATATGACTGACTTGATAGATGTTTTCCAAGTCTTACCCAAAAATCACCATATTACCTATATCAGATTTAAATTGAGTTCAGTAGAAGAGTAGGCGCAATCCTCTGCTAAACTGTGGCTGGAAATGATATAACTTTAAAGAAAACACAATAATGTGATGTCCTTGAAGTATGAATCTTCTGGTTTTTTTTTCTTTGAAGTAGCAAAAACATAACTCTATGTATTATACTAGATGTTTCTATCTGAAACAGTTATTGTCCTAGGCACTAGTGGAAAAATTAGAAGTTTTGGCAAAAGGCAAACAAGCCAAAATCAACAGCTCTTAGTGCATCTTATTTAGACAGCTGCCAACTCTTTCTGCTGGCTTTCTGGCGGACAGAGTTCCCACGACGTCCAGATACGGTTGGTTTTAATTAAACACTCATTGTCTTTCAGTTAGTGAAAATTGAGTTAATGATAATATATTCATCTGACCAAATCAGATTTTTCTTTCCAAGTCTACTGCAGATGATGGATTATTGTACTAATTATGTCCACAGAGGTTAGGAAACAGGTACCTTCATTTTTCCACACAGATTGGACTAATCATGCTTCTTAGGAAAATGCAAACAAAATAAATATTGTATATTTAAAAGGGTAATCCGAATGCTGAATTCTGAATCCCCGACTGTTAAAGTGACTTTAATTGATTTAACCCTCTTGAAAGACACATATGCATTATACCGAAAATGAATGAATAGTTCTTGGCTTAGCAGATGTACAGTATATATGTCATGCCCTTTTGTTAATGAGTCCTTTGAGAGTGGCTCTGTTTTAAAAGGCACAGCGCCTGTCTATTACTGGTAATTTTCCCTATGCTACTGAAAAAAGCTATGGGGTATATTCTCCTCTTGAGGAGAACAGGTAATTCGTATTAGCATTAATGAGATACATAGATCTACCAACAGTAGAATATGGTCCTTTGTTTGATTTTAAATGGGGGGAAAAATTTCCTGGAATTTTTTCAGAAAATAGAATTTATTAAACCAAAATGAAATCTAAACCCCGCAATTACTTCTTAACTTGTTTAAATAGTATGTAGAAAATCAGGGGATTCAATAAATGTAGGCTTGCCAAAAAAAAATGTGCAAACAGTAATGTGTTCAACTGTTGGTTTTTGTGTTTAATGAACTTAGAAGCATGTGTAGATTGGCTTTTCCATGTTCCGACTATCATGGATTTTTTGATAGGCAGGCATTTGACTTAGCCATTCCAAGGACTCGGCTTCAGAAAGGGCACAAGAAATTTCAGTGGGCTACATTATGTGCCAGGTTTTGTCTTGAGGATGTATTCCCAACCAGAGAGCCCTCTGGATTGTAAGCTTCTTGTAGGGAGGGAATGTGTTTACCATCTCTGTTGTGTTGTACTCTCCCAGGTACTTACTACAGTGCCCTGCAAATGGTAAGTTTGCACAAAGTACACAGGAAACACTTATCAAATACCATATTTATTATTAATTGTTATGTTTCCCATTTTACAGATGAGGAAATTGAGGCAGAGAGAACTTAAACAACTTGTTCCAGGTCACACAACAGAAAAGTGTCAAAGGCATGATTAGAATCCAGGGCTCCTGCATCTCCACTCCATGCTCTTTCCACTAGGCCACAGTGCCTCTGGTTCTGTCCCTGCTTCTGGCCTAGGACTGCGACAATTGCATGCCTACTGGACTGAAAAGCCATCTGGGGCATCCTGGGGCGTTGGATGTGGGGGTCCCTGTAAAGTTATTCCTAGAGGATGGAATTTATTTCCCTCGCTATCCTGGCATTGTCCACGCCAAATGCCATAGTTGGGCTTCTCCATGGTTTGATTCATTATTACCTGTAGTTCATGGAAATTTGACAGATGCCAATTGGGAAGATTTGCCCTGTACAAGTCATGTAGAAAGGCAGAAGTGAATTATCCAGCTGACAGACTGCTTTGGATGACTAGGCTATGCACTAATCAATCAATCAATCAATCAATCATATTTATTGAGTGCTTACTGTGTGCAGAGCACTGTACTAAGCGCTTGGGAAGTACAAGTTGGCAACATATAGAGACAGTCCCTACCCAACAGTGGGCTTACAGTCTAAAAGATCAAATATTTTGATTGCTAAGTAGTCCCTGTTATGGAAGGGGGGAAATAAAAGTTCAAACAGATACTTTATTCAACTGTTTTTAGGTTGATTCTTTCATTTATTCAGTTACTGCACAATCTTAGAGATCAATTTATTTTTCCATAAAGATGTTTTTGGTTCCCATGTATTTTGAGTATACAAGGTGTGTGTCAAGGGGAGGGAGGTTCAGTTAACATTCAGCTAATTTTGTAAAACACATTTAATTTGATCAGTTCAACCTATTGAATGCTTGCTGTGTGCAGAGCTCTGTACTAAGTGCTTGGGAGAGTATACTACAACAATAAAACAGACATATTCCCTTCCCCCTTTTCTTTACACATTCTTTTATATCTTTTCAGGAATACTCTGTTCTTTTGTCCAATTTTTGTAAGTGCTGAATGCTAAAGCTAGAAATCAAGGTTAACAACACCATGAATTTAAAAAATGTAGTTATATGTAATAATAATTATGGTATTTAAGTACATACTATGTGCATGCACTGTTCTAACCGCTGGGGTGGGTACAAGCCAATCAGGTTGGACACAGTCCCTGTCCCGCATTAGGGCTCATAGACTAAATTCCCATTTTACAGATGAAGTACCTGAGGCACAGAGAAGTGAAATGGCTTGCCCAAGGTCACAAGCAGACAAGTGGCAGAACTGGGATTAGAACTCATGACTTTCAGACTCTCAGGCCAATGATCTAGCCACTACATCATGCTGCTTCCCTGTACTATCCAGGAAGCATGCATTTATTAGAAGCAAGTCAGTTGGATGGGTGAACAGCTCTTGAAATCTGATGAACATACAAAGAAAACGGTTGTTAATTTTCCAGTAGTGATTATTTATTCTCCACCAATGCTTGTTTCTAAATATATATATGCCAGGAATTTGGGACTGAAGCTTTGTTAGAAAATAACTTTTACAACGCCACAGCATGTTTTGTACTCTTGAGGACTGTTATGGCAGAAGGTTCATGTTCATAACAGAAGAAAGAAAATATTGACATTCCTCAACTTTTTTGCTTGATTGTCCGTATTAACACAATCCACAACACATTCTGGAGATAATGGTGCAGATGAACTGCTTCTACATCTTGTGAGCTCAGACATGTACAGATTGCTCCACCTTAGGAGCAACAGGTGTTCTTTAGAAAAGATATTAATGAGCTTTTTTGGTTGTTTTCTGGAGTGTTAATTGCATCCCTGAAAGAGCAGATGCTCAAGATTTTCAATAACTTCGGAAATACGTTTTAAGGAAAATGAATCGTCCCCTTAACTCACTTTTGACTCGTAATTTTGACTTCATTTAGAGGACACGGTCTTGAATCCATCTTTTCCACCTCCTTGGATGTGTTTTGCAGTGACAGGAATTCCTGTGGACAGAGAGCATGCCCACAGTGCCCAGTACAGTGTTCTGCACACTGGACGAGAAGCAGCATGGCCTAGTGGAAAGAGCAGGGGCCTGGGTTCTAATCCCAGCTCCCCATTTCTCTTCTCTGTGACCTTGCACAAATCCAGCATCCCAGGTCAGAAAGAATGGAGGTTTCCATTTTCGTTTCAATTCAGTCGTATTTGTTGAGCGCTTATTGTGTTCAGGGCACTGTATTATGCGTCTGGGGGAGTACAGTGCATCGATAAACAGACACAGTCCCAGCCCACAGCAGTCTTATTCAATGACTAGTTACCAGACAAAGATTATGGGCCATTGCCCAGAAATTGGCAAACTCAGCGCTGGGGTAGTTACAAGCTAATCAAGTTGAACACAGTCCCTGTCCCACATGGGGCTCACACTCTTAATTCCCATTATACAGATGAGGTAACTGAGGCCCAGAAAAGTGAAGTGACTTGCCCATGGTCACACAGCAGACAAGTGGCTGAGCTGGGATTAGAACCCAGGTCCTTCTTACTCCCAGGCCCTATCCACTAAGCAACGCTGCTTCCACTTAACACTGAATGTATTAGTAGTGGTTTAAAATGACTGAAATATGTTTACCAAGGTGAAATTTCTTGCTCTCAAGCATTGGCTACTTCAACCATGCTTTTTTTCCGAGGATTCCCAAACTCTTCCTAAGTGAACGGTCTTTGGTCTTGAACTAAATCTGGGGGGAGGGCCAACCTTGGCTTTTGACTAAATTTCAAAGACTTCCCTCTTTCAATCTTACACTTAAGTTTCTCCTCCTTTGATCCTCATAGCAAGTGGTTTGTTTTAACTTCAGAGTATTTCCAGACTTCGCTCCTTTCCCCTCCCCAACCAATCCCCCATCTTTTCTTTTTTCCTCCAACTTCCCTCTCATTGCCACCTCCATTATGTCCCACCAAACTTCAATGTGAATCATGGTTGTCTCCCAGGGGACCCAATATCCCTCTCTAGATAAATGCTGCCCTGTAATTTTAAACATAAAAGGGACAAGATCAGGTCCAGGGAACTCCTGGATTTTTCAAAGACAAAATGATCAGAATAAATAGTGTGTTCACTTACAGAAGAAAAGTTTGATAAAACACCCCCAGGGCTATGACTCATAAAAAGGGCAGTTGCTACTTATATTAAAGAACAGGAGTAAAGCAATATTCTGTATTCCAGCTGAACATATTTGAGACTTAAGGAAATAGGGATCAGTAGCATAGCCTCAAAAAAAATTAGGAAAACTGAAAACATGAAAAAAATAGAAGGTAGGGGACTGTCTCATATTGATGGAAAGCTTATTTCTGCCCAATAATTTGGAGACTATGTTCAAGAACAGTTCATCCGTAGCAAAATCTGACCTCTTGTATTGCTGCCATAGTCAAAAGACCTCTGGTGTTCTGTGCAGCAAGTAACAGTCATGCAAGTTAAAGCTGCCTATGGGAAGTTTTGACAAAAGGACCTGATTTTCTTAGGGTTAGAATAAGAAAAGAGAAACTCTCCACCATCTAAGTTGTACCACGTAACTCCCTCCTTTATCCTAGTTCTCCTCCCCATTTTTCAGCATTTGCAAACACCTCCCTAGTCAGAAAGTTTCTGGTTGGAGTTGTGTAAGCTATAGGACTGGCTGAAGGGCAAGTGATGCTCCTGTCAATTCAACGTGGAAGGTTGCATTACATAGCTTGGAGTTTTATATGCTGACCCAAGCAGTGTAGCATAGAAAGAGGTTAACTCTCAAACCAAATGTAAGCTCCCCCCGCAGATGAGATTTCTACAACTTTCCCTCTCCTTTCACTCCCACGATATGTATTATGTGTCCTTTGTATTTAAAGCTGTTACACTGGATTGTAAATTGGGGCCCAGACTCGCTCTGATTCTTAACCACTATTTATTCTGATCATTTTGTCTTTGAAAAATCCAGGAGTTCCCTGGCCCTAATCTTGCCCCTTTTATGCTTAAAATTACAGGGCAGCATTTATCTAGAGAGGGATATTGGGATTCAATTGCTCAGTAAATCGATTGAATGAATGATTCACAGGTGCCTACTCTATCGTCTAACATTTCACCTGCCTCCAAGTGATCAGACAAGAAGTTACCCAATCCACCTATTCACATAGAACTTTTGGTTAGGTTTTAGGGGGGTGTATTAGGGTGTCTACTGCAAGGAGGACGGTGATCACGTTTTTTCAGTAGCGCTGACAAATTGTGAAATTAGAACCCATGACCTTCTCACTCCCTGGCCCATGCTGTATCCACCACATCATGTTGCTTCTTATTACACCCTTCACCTGGAAACACATGTAAGCTGTAGCTGTAGAACAGTAGATCTCTGGGCATACACTGTATGAGCCGCTGTGGCCTTGTCCAGCTTGTATACCTTGTACGGTGGAGTGAACTTGCAGAAGAATGCATTGTCCACCAACAGCCACATTGCTGGGGTTCAGACTGTGTGTGCAATAAAAGTTGTAGGTCATGATCTCCTCACCGTACCTCGCTCTCGCCTGTCCCGCCATCGACCCCCGGCCCACATCATCCCCTGGGCCTGGAATGCCCTCCCTCTGCCCATCCGCCAAGCTAGCTCTCTTCCTCCCTTCAAGGCCCTGCTGAGAGCTCACCTCCTCCAGGAGGCCTTCCCAGACTGAGCCCCTTCCTTCCTCTCCCCCTCATCCCCCTCTCCATGCCCCCCATCTTACCTCCTTCCCTTCCCCACAGCACCTGTATATATGTATATATGTTTGTACATATTTTTTTACTCTATTTATTTACTTATTTATTTTATTTGTACATATCTATTCTATTTATTTTATTTTGTTAGTATGTTTGGTTTTGTTCTCTGTCTCCCCCTTTTAGACTGTGAGCCCACTGTTGGGTAGGGACTGTCTCTATATGTTGCCAATTTGTACTTCCCAAGCGCTTAGTACAGTGCTCTGCACATAGTAAGCGCTCAATAAATACGATTGATGATGATGATGATGATGATGATGAAATAGTGGAAAACCTGAAATTAAAACTCAGTGTCTTTGATCGTTTTCGCCACTTTAGCCTAGTGGCAACAGGCAGGGGGATCACATTCCCATGAAGCACCCCCTTTCCTAGGTCAGCCTGGTTAAAGGCATGGAGAATGATGAGAACTCAAGCACAGTGAAAGAGAAAGAGGCCTTACCTTGTTCCCTCCTGCTGCCTGGTCTGGATCTGGGTCAAAACAGACCCAGATGGGCTGTAATTCAACAGATGGGCTGCAGTACCCATATCTTTAATGAGAGGTCTTATAATTGGAATGAAATCAAGCTTTCACTAGAGTTGGGTGCCAGCAAGTGGAATCAGCCCAGAAGAGATGACAGAACTGTTTGTTTGGTTTTTTCCCCCCCAATGAACAGAAGCATACTTTATGAGCGTCAGTCTCCGTTTGGTAAAAGGATGTACTTTTCTTATCTGTTACTTGTTACATTGAGATTGTCCTTGCTTTATACTAGGTAAATGGAGAAAGGGGGAGTGGTCAAGGACACCCAACGTTCACCTTAACACAACATTACATCAAGCTGCTCCCCCTCCCTCTTTACCTTGGAAATAAAGTGGGGAAAACTCGGTTGAAGATGTATCACTTCCTGAGGAGCATCTCCAATACAAATGAAGCATCAAACCATTTTTTTTTCTTTTAAAAACCCAGTAGTACAGGGAGGAAGCGGTGGAAAAACTATTTTGTTTATTTTGAACAGTATTGTGCTTCAAAATGCAAAATATCCTGTTGTTTTTTTTAACTGCCTTAAATTCCTCCTGATTATTACTGTTGCCAATTCCATGTATCCTAGAGAGTAGCTCACTAAACGTTCTGCTCTGGTTTCAAGATTAAAAAAAAATCAGGGAGAAACCCTAGCATTTATCAAAGAAGAAACTGCAGCATAGAAACTGCAGCATCTCTAGGAGTTAACAAATGGGTGCAGAGTGCCGTGTTCAGTTTTGCAATTAACTTCAAAAGTCGGTGTGTCTAGGGATAAAAGAAAATCCCATTGCAAATGTAAATTCCGCACTTCAGAATGTGGGTTTCCGTCTTGGAAGGAATCTGCCAATCATCTGCTCAAACTTATTCGTGGGAAGTAGAAGTACCACCTAAGTGAGAAACAGTGGGATCTATGAAAACAGCATGGATCTGAGATTCATGAACCCTGGTTTCTTATTCTGGTTCAGTGATATCAGGCAAATGACTTCTCTGTGTCTCAGGTTTCTCATCTGTAAAACAGGGGAAACAATGTTCGCCTTTCTTGGGGATTTGGTGAAGATAAAGCCAGGGATTAATGTGAGAGTGCTTTAAAAATAAGCGATAGAAATTCAATTTGTATTGTGTAGAGTTTCAGTTGCATAATTATGTTGACATATACCTTCTGAATGAATTATGGACTTCAGTGAGGACTAGTATGAACAATTAATTGGGATACCGATTCATCTGCTCTTTTGTTACCAACATGCTCTAAGGAACTGATGTTCTACAGGTATCTGGCATATACTTAGACTACTAGAATTGTGTGGCCTTCTGCAAGAATATTGATGTGACATTTCGCCTTCCTCTCCAGCATGTCAGAGGTGGTAACTTTATGAACCTGTTATAAGTACATAATAGAATAATGGAATCAAATAATCCCTTTGAATAATAGTCTCCAGCTATAAAAGAAATGTTGCCTCTGAGATGTGTTGTTTATTCTTTTTCTTGTTACAGTGCTCTATTTCACAACAGACCCATAGAGGTTCTGATAAACCCTCCAAAGTGCGGCTCTTTCATCTTTATTATAATTTGTCAAAGTGTCTGACATTGTACCCATATCTCTTCATGAGATAATGCTCTTTTTCCAAATCCACAACTGGGTTTTTTTTTTTTCCCATTTCAGACGTATTTGGGAAATTAGGCAGGCAAGTCAACTTGGACTCTTTCCTGATCCATATTTTTTTCTTAATTTCCTTTATGTAATACTGTATATAAACCTTCCAACTTCAGTCCTTGCTCCCATTGTAAAGTGTTCATATGACACTTACTTTTTAAAAAAGTGGTATTAAACACTACGTGCTATGCACTGTACTACGTGCTGGAGTAGATACAAGCTAATCAGGTTGGACACAGTTCATGTCCCACATGGGGCTCACAGTATTAATCTCCATTTTATAGCTGATGTAACTGAGGCACAGAGAAGTTGTAACTTGCCCAAGATCACAGCAGACTTTTGATTTCTGAGGCACTTTAGTGGACAGTACTTTACTATACAAATGCCATTATTATTATTATTATTCCATGCTACTGTTGCTAGCAGGACTTAAAATGTGCAACACTGAGTAAAACAGAAGAGAAAGCAGCAGATGGTCAGCTGAGGATCCTCTGGAAGATAAGAGATTGGGTTACTTTTATTTAGAAAGATCAAGGCCAGGAGGGCACCCTGATGGAAGTTTATAAACCCATGAAGCAAGAGAACAGGGGGAGCACAGAGTGATTGTTCACTAAGTCCTACTACAACGAGATAGAGGGAACCCAGTTGAAGTTTTGAAGCTGGTAGATTAAAACCAGCATGGCGTAGTGGATAGAGCTGAGGCTTGGGAGACAGAAGGTCATGTGTTCTAATCCTGGATCCGCCACATGCCTGCTGTCAAGTCACTTTACTTCTCTGTGCCTCATTTATCTCACCTGTAAAATGGGGATTGAGACTGCGAGGCCCATGTAGGACAGGGACTGTGTCCAACCCGGTTTGCTTGTATCCACCCCCAGTGCTTAGTACAGTGCCTGGCAGGTAGTGCTTAACAAATACCCCTATTATCATTATTATTAGAACCCATGACCTTCTGACTTCCAGGACCGTGCTCTAAAGTGGGAGAGCTCACTTTTTTCTAGAGAGTCAGTTTTATCGTTTAGATCTATCTGAAAGAAATAAACTATGGCTGTCTCCGTTTGGGTGACCAGTGAGCTGATGAATTTGGAGATAGCTTCTGGAGGATGACGGGGATGGTGCACTGGTTCATAGGAAGGCAGGAGTAGGAGATAGGGAAAGCAGCAAAGGAGCAAGGAAAGCAACAGGGAAGAGGAGGGAGGTGGAGAGTTAGGAAGGCCAGGGCCTGAAAACCTGGACCATCTGGACAGTTGGGGGAAGAGAAGACTAGCAGAATTGGTCCCCAGAGGGAAACTCCGATGGTTCTAGGAGCAGGAACAGTGGCTGGAATGGGGTAAGGGGAAATTCCTCCCACTAGAACAAGAGCAGAGTCAGGAAGAGGTCCAGATGTGGGGGCAAATCAGGGACACTGCACGGCAGACCAGATAATTTATCATGGAACCCAAGGGCCAGGAGAGAGAGGAATAGGAAATTGAAAAGCTGATCTGAGCACTTTTCTAGCCTTTTTTTTCTTCCACGACTTAAAGCTTCAGATTTTTATGATGCTCTTCAGAAACATGAATTTTGACCCTTGGGCAGTCAGGAGCCTCAGATTCTAGTCCTATCTCTGCCTCTGAGATGCTCTGTGACTTTAGACAAATCACTTAACCTCTTGACACACTGTCTCTTTGTCGGTAAAATGGAGATAAAATAGATTGAGTCTCATGTAGGAGAAGGACTATGACTGATATAATAACCTTGTGTTTAGCACAATGCTGAGCACATAGTGAGCTCTTATAAATGCCAAAATTATCCATTTTTATGAGCCTCCATCATCTGAGGTGGCCAATTGTTCATAATTTCCATTACGTTTTCGACAGACTGGTACATTGACTCAGCCATATATTCTTATAAGGATAAAGCTTTTTTTTGCTACCCAATTTGATCTGAAAGCAAAAACCTATTTGTCTGTGACTATATTGGCATTTAAATAGATGCCAGCAATTATTTAGGAAAACAAAACTGAGTTGCTTTTGGAGAGGTCTAGAGATTTAAAAATTGCTATAGTTCATCACAATACGGTGGAAAAATGTGCTTCAAATTTGAAATTTCGAATGCCTAAATGAAATGATTATTAAAACTGAGCAAGAGTGTTTTTTCCCCCAGTGGATTTCATAGCTAGCTAGAGCAGATTAAAGTCTGTGTCTTTCACTCAAAAGTGCTGTTTTCCCTTGAATCTGGAAATGCACAACATCAGGATTATGAACTGTAAATGGTAGGATGATGATTTGTTATCTTTTGAGTTCTGGCTATCTGTTTTGGTTTTGCACTGTATATGTAATATGCGGAGCACCAGTCTCCCAAGTGGAAGCAGCATAGCTGAGTGGAAAGAGCACAGCCTGGGAGTCACAGGACCTGGGTTCTAATCTCAGCTCTGCCGTTTATCTGCTGTATCCTTGAGCAAGTAACTTACTTCTCTGTGCCTCAGTTACCTCATTGGTAAAATGAGGATTAAAGTTCTGAGCCCAGTGTGGAACATAGACTGTCCAACCTGATTATCATGTAGCTATCCCAGCATTTAGTACAGTATCCGGCACATAGTGAGCACTTAACAAATGCCATTAAAAAGTGATTTGTACAGTGCTCTGCAGTCACACTACAAATATTAGTGATTGACTGGTGTTACTCATGCAACAAAATTGACCGTGGGTGTGTGGAGAGGGGAAAGCGGGGATTCTCCATCTGTGACTCTTTCCCTCTCTCTCCTATTCAGCATGACTTTGTCTCTTTCTGTCTCTCTTTTTATCTTTCCATCTGTCTTTCTCTTTGTTCCTGTCTCTCCTAACTTTTTGTCTCCGTCATTGTCCTGTCTCATTGTCTTTGCTTCTCTCTTTCTGTATCTCCTTGTCTCTTTGTGTATGAGCCCATTGTTGGGTAGGGACCGTCTCTATATGCTGCCGATTTCTATTTCCCCAGTGCTTAGTCCAGTGCTCTGCACAAAGTAAGTGCTCAGTAGATATGATTGAATGAATGAATGAACCTATTTCTGACCAACTTTGAATACAGGAATGAAGTTCAATGTCACCATTACAGTATAGCGGGACAGCTATCAAAAAGGGTTTGTTAGGGATGAGTGCTCAGTTGGATATTTGGAGATAAGCTATCAGAGAAACAGTTGTGGCTTAGTGTATAGAACAGAGGCACAGGAGTCAGAAGGTCCTGGGTTCGAATCCTGGATCTGCTACGTTTCTGCTGTGTGACCTTGGGCAAATCACTCAACTTCTCTTCACCTCAGTTACTTCATCCTCAAAATGGAGATTAAGACTGTTGGACATGGACTATGTCCAACCCAATTACTTTCTATCTACTCCAGTGCTTCGTACAGTGACTGGCACATAGTGCTTAACAAATTCCACAAAAACCAAACCAAAAAAAAAAAAAACCTGCAAAGGGGCTTGTCTCAGGAACAGATAAAGACCAGTGAGCTATAGGAGTCCATAAATTGAATATGATTCAACAATCTAGGGCTAATACAAGATAACATCATTTTGGGAAATATTAACGGGAGCCTGACTTTATAAGAGCTGATTAACAATAACTTTGGTCTCGGCATTTTAAGAGGTCTGTGAAGAAACCAGAGACATACAGTAAATTGATTAGAGGGATGAAAAAGGGGACCCAAGAGAAAAGGTTAAAAGGACTGGGATGATTTAGTCTGGAAAAGAGAAGACAGAAGGGTGACATAACTGTCTTTGAGGAGGTGGAAGATTATAATAATGATGATATTTGTTAAGCGCTTACTATGTGCCAAGCACTGTTCTAAGCACTGAGCACTGTTCTAAGCACTGAGGAGAAGACTGACTAGTTGCTGTCTGCCTCCCCAGAAGACAAAACAAGACAAATGGGTTTGAATTGGTACCGTTTGGAATGATGCCTCTTCCCCAAAGCACAAAGAAGATGCAGAAGGAACCATTTTAGGCAGAGAAAGATTGTTTATGATGTATGGTGAGTTTGATTCTAATTGAGATTTGGTTGCCCTGAATGAGCATGTTATTCAGCCTTCTATTTAGCATCGTATTTGCCTCTCAGCACGATATATCCAACAGCAAATGAATTGAATCAGGACTTTATATGTAACCTCATGAATAGGCATGCAGTTATTTGATATTCATTGAGCTACAAGATGTTTCTTTGGACTCTGTGACATTCTCAGTTAGCCCTCTGGAGTAGCCTTAGAATCCAAGTCTGGTATACGTAGGTCTTCTAGCTGCTGCATATAATAGAGTGCAAATTGTCATCATCATCATCATCAACAACATTCCAGCTGTCTGTTTTTTGTTTTTTTTTAATGGGCATCACATTGCTAAATTCAATTGACATCCACCACCTTTTGTAGTAAGATGGAATTAGAGTAATAATGTAGCAAAGTTGAGCATAATATGGCAATTTTATTTGAAAGGATATACATTTCAAGTACGCATAATTATATTCACAAATCCAGTCTCTGGAATGTGGCCCCTTTGTCCTCACCATCCAGACTGCCAAGCTGGGCCAATCCCATCCTGCTGAACAACATGAAAAGATCATTCAATAGTAACTCACAGTGGCTGTCGCCCTCCCCTTTCTCAAGCCTCTAGATACCAGCCCCTCCTTCCTCCATCCTTCTGATGGCATCCTCATCTTCCCCTGATTCTACTCCCCTCTCTCAATGCTTAGTCCTCAAGGGGATGATTGCTAATGATGTTGTTTGTATGTAATTGTAGCATTTGTTCATCTTGGGGAAGCAGCGTGACTCAGTGGAAAGAGTACGGGCTTGTGACTCAGAAGTCATGGGTTCTAATCCCGACTCCACCACTTGTCTGCTGTGTGACTGGGCAAGTCACTTAACTTCTCTGTGCCTCAGTTACCTCACTGGAAAATGGGGATTCTAGACTGTGAGCCCGCCGTTGGGTAGGGACCGTCTGTATATGTTGCCAACTTGTACTTCCCAAGCGCTTAGTAGAGTGCTCTGCACACAGTAAGTGCTCAATAAATATGATTGAATGAATGAATGATTAAGACTGAGACCCACATGGGACAGCCTAATCACCTTGTATCCACCCCCAGCCCTTAGAACAGGGCTTTGCACATAGTAAGCACTTAACAAATACCATCATTATTATTATTATTATTACCCATAGGAGCTGAACTAAAATTTAAATCTTCTGTCTTCTTGGTGATTTCCCATCTCCCAGTCCCACATGGGGCTGAAACTTGGAGAACCCAGTGCGCCTACTTGGGACTGGGAAATGGAAAATTCCAGGTTCCATGTAACTTTAAGTTCAGTTCTTGTCTCTACACTGTCCTAAGAATTCTCTGTTCACAGGCCTATTTGTTGGCAACTTCTTCTCTATTCTCCATATAGTTGCCGTGGGGCCTCTGGTTCCCACGTGGAACTTGGCATGAACCACTACCATTTTAATCCAAGCACTTTTCTTATCCCGCCTTAATTACTATTTCTGCCTTCTTGCTGACCTCCCTTCCTCCTGTCTCTCCCAACTCCAGTACCTAATTCACTCTGCTGCCTGGATCATCTTTCCTACAAATACGTTCATTCCACGTTTTCCCACGCCTCAAGAATCTCCAGTGGTTGTCCATTCACCTCTGCATCAAGCAAAAACTCCTCACCATCGGCCTTAAAGCACTCAATCACCTTGCGAACTCCTACCTCACTTTGCCGCTCTCCTACTACAACCCAGCCCACACATTTTGCTCTTCCAATGCCAACATACTCACTGTACCTCGATCTCATCAATCTAACCACCGACCTCTCATCTACATAATGCCCTCCATTTTCATATCCGACAAGCAATTACTCTCCCCACCTTCAAAGTCTGATTGAAGGCACATCTCCTCCAAGATGCTTTCCCTGACTAAGCCCTCATTTCCTTTTTTCCCATTCCCTTCTTTGATTCACTCATTCAATCATATTTATTGAGCACTTTCTGTGTGCAGAGCACTGTAGTAAGCGCTTGGGAGAGTACATTGCAACAGTAGACACATTCCCTTCTCGCAATGAGCTTACAGTCTAGAGGTGAGGGAGACAGACATCAAAACAAATAAATTACAGATATATACATACGTATTGTGGGACTGGGAGGGGGAAGAGCATAGGGAACAAGTCAGGACAACACAGAAGGGAGTGAGAAATGAGGAAAGTTGGGGCTTAGTCTGGGAAGGCCTCTTGGAGGAGATGTGCCTTCAATAAGGTTTTGAAGAGGGGGGAGTTCATTGTCTGTTGGATTTGAGGAGGGAGGACAATCCAAGCCTGAGGCAGGAAGAGGGGTAGGGGTCTGTGACGAGATAGGCAAGATTGAGGCACAGTAAGAAGGTTAGCCCTAGAGGAGTGAGGCATGTGGGCTGGTTTTTAGGAGAGAAGCGAGGTGAGGTAGGAGGCGGCAAGGTGGTGGAGTGCTTTTAAGCCAATGGTGAGGAGTTTTTGTTTGATGTGGAGGTGAATGGGCAACTACTGCAGTTTTTTGAGGGGTAGGGTAACATGTCTTGAATATTTTTCTAGAAAAAATGATCCAGGCAGCAGAGTTAAGTATGGACCAGAGTGGGGAGACACAGGAGGCTGGGAGGTCAGCAAGAAGACTGATACAGTAATCAGGGCAGGATAGGAGAAATGTTTGGATTAACATGGTAGCAGTTTGGATGGAGAGGAAAGGGCAGATTTCAGTCGTGTTGTGAGGGTGGGACCAACAGGATTTAGTGATGGATTGAATATGTGGGTTGAGTGACAGAGAAGAGTCAAAGATAGCACCAAGGCTATGGTCTTGAGACAGAAAATGAATTAATGCTAAACAGGGCCTTCATCTGAGCAGTTATTTTCTTAGAATATGATACTCTGAAACTCTGATAGAAGTATAGCATCTGTGTCTACTGTAGGTGACAAAGGAGAAGAGGGGAATCATATTGAAATAAAGTACTTCAGGCTAAAATCAGAAAAAATGCGGTCTCTTGTTCCAGTCAGGGTCCCTTCTTCTGTAAAAATTGTGGGACTTGACCGAGTGTAGAAATAGCTTAGGCTAAAAGGTGGGGGGAGGGGTTAATTTGAACAATGATGACTTCGCGTGGGAAAGCGATTTAAAGAGAAGCAGTATAATCTAGTGCAAAGAGCATGAAACTGGGAAGCAGTAGCCATAGATTTTAATTCTGGCTCCACCACTTGCCTGCTGTGTGACCTTGGACACGTCCTTTAACTTTTCTGTGCCTCAATTTTTTTTCATCTGTAAATTGAAGATTAAGTACCTGTTCTCCCTTGGACTGTGAGCCCTGAATTGGTCAGGGATTACTTCTAATGTGTTTGCATTGTAGCTATTTAACTAAATCCTTGGCCGATAGAAAGCACCTAACAAATATTATTAGAGTTATTATTTATTATGAGGGAAAAGAAGCAGGTGAGATTTGGTCTAAAATATCAGGTAAGAAGAATGAATGGAAAACTTGGAAGGTGTGGCACTTTCTGTTTTAGTTGTAGATGCATGGAGAAGCAGTGTGGCCTAGTAAAAAGAGCACAGGCCTGGGAGCCAGAAGACTTGTGGTTCTAATCCCAGCCCTGCCATTTGCTTGCTGGGTGACCTTGGGCAAGTTACTTCACTTCTCTGTGCCTCAGTTCCCTCAATTGTAAAATGGGGACTAAATGCCTGTTCTCCCTCTTACTTATACTTGCCCCACCATGTAGAACAGTGTTTGACACATAGTAACAGCTTAACACATTCCATAAAACAATGGAAATTTTAATACTGTTTGGATTTTGGCTTTGATCATGGTTGTCTTCCAATTCTTCTTTACCTTCCCTTTAGGTGAGCTTTTTGGTCTATCTATAAGATGATAGTGGTTGTTGACAAATTGGACTTGTAAAACATTGTCAGAAAAAAATACTCAATACCCTATTTGTTGGAGGTATGTATTCCCTGAGAAACTTGAGCCAATGTAGGCTGTGTTGTTTTCTTTTGTGTTACTACAAAACTGTTCTGACCACTGCATCCTAAAACAAGAATAGAAACTCCACAATCGGTTTTGTCCTCACCCTTTCCCTTCACTCCTTCTTCCATCCCTGACTGGCAGCAACAGCTATTGCTACCATGGGCTGTTTCCATGGAAATGGCATATGCTACAATGAAATCATCTCAGCATTATCACTTCACGAAGCACAGCCTGACAATGCTATCATGTGTCACGTGGGGACCCCAGGAAACTGAGTGGCCCCAGGTCCATGGGAATACTGGTGTTAATCTGGCTCGGTTAATAATAATAATGATGGCATTTATTAAGCGCTTACTATGTGCAAAGCACTATTCTAAGAGCTGGGGAGGTTACGAGGTGATCAGGTTGTCCGACGGGGGGCTCACAGTATTAATCCCCATTTTCCATATGAGGTAATTGAGGCACAGAGAAGTTAAGTGACTTGCCCAAAGTCACACAGCTGGCAATTGGTGGAGCCAGAATTTGAACCCATGTCCTCTGACTCCAAAGCCCGGGCTCTTTCCACTGAGCCATGCTGCTTCTCAGTTGCTGCTGAGCAAGATTTTGTTGGGGGTGGCGGGATAAGAGAAAAGGCACTTGAAACCATCACCACCTTCTGGGTGGGGTGTGAAACCTTGAAAGCCGTTAGAATGGCAGTGAATATGTGAATTTGTGTTTGTGTAATTTGTGCTTAAATTACATAATAATAATAATAATGCATTTATTAAGCGCTTGCTATGTGCAAAGCACTGTTCTAAGCGCCGGGGAGGTTACAAGGTGATCAGGTTGTCCCACAGGCGGCTCACAGTCTTAATCCCCATTTTACAGATGAGGGAACTGAGGCACAGAAAAGTTAAGTGACTTGCCCAAAGTGACACAGCTGACAATTGGCGGAGCCGGGATTTGAACCCACGACCTCTGACTCCAAAGCCCTTGCTTTTTCCATATAGCCACGCTGCTTCTCTCATCATTGGCTCTGGGCAGTAACTGTTCGAAGAAGCAGTGTGGCCCAATGGAAAGATCATAGGGCTGGGAGTCAGCAGACCTGGTTTTTAAGTCTGGCTCTGCCACTCATCTGCTGTATACCTTGGACAAAACACTTCTTTGCACCTCAGTTTCCCATATGAGACAGGGACTTTTTCTGACCCGATTAAGTTGCATCTACCCCAATGCTTAGAACAGTGTTTGACACATAGTAAGGGCTTAACAAATACCATAAAAACGGCTTCAGTTTGATTTTACTCTTCTGGACAAAATGATTCATCAACCCTTGCCCTGGGTAACTGAGAGTTTGCGCAACAGTTTTTATTCTTTTGTTGAAAGTCACCATAGAGGAGAGGTAAGTATGAAAGACTGCTGACCCAGGCCCATGATATTAAGTTGTAAGTTGAAAGACACAAGGGAAAGCAGCAAACTCAAAGAAGATAGTTCATCTTTAGTTTAAAGAAGGTAGTTGCTGGGCTGTCTCAACTTTTAATTGATTTTGCAGTGAATAAGAATCCAGGGGAAAAAAGGAGAGAGGGGAGTAGTCTAGGTTCATCACTTGAGACTCCCTAAAGATTAGAAGAGAGAAGTTTAGTAAGTCCAATAAAATAGAGCAATGCAATTTCAATAAAACAGTTGGAGAGAGAGAGAAGGATTATTAAAATCCCAATAGCTGGTATTAATAGAAGAGCCATTAATGTCAGAAGATCAAAATTAAAAGTAGTGTTGTTCGTGCATATTTAGAATAGCTCGAGTATTTTAGAAGAGATGTTTTTGCTGTTCTCAGGTTTAAAGGCGGAAAATGTCAATGCTGTAAATGACAGGCAATTTGCAAATATGCAGGTGTTGTGGTTTTATATCGTATTTTCTTGAATACTTTTTGAAGGCTACCTTGTCTATTTTGAGGAAGATATATAAAATGTCCCATAACTGGGGCTGTAGTAACCTGATCATCTTAGGTTCTATCAGTCTCCCAGGAACCCTTGTTCATTTTAAATGCCTTAAAATCTGAATTGGGACATGCTCAGGTTGTCATATAGTATTCTAAGACCTATACCCTAGACTTCTGAGAATGCTCGACGTATCGTACTTGTCACTCTTATTCCTGGACTATGAGATATCAGAAACGAAGGGTAAGATGCATCTCCAGACTGTAAGCTCATCCTCGGCAGGTAATGCATCCGTTTATTGTGTTATTGGGCTCTCCCAAGTACGTAGTAGAGTGCTTAAATAAATGAATAATCTAAGGATGTTGTCCTGACGTCCCATTTTCAACTAAAATATATGACCACTACAGACATGGGTCAACAAAATTTCAACCGTTAAATAGTGTTCATCTATTTTGCACTAATGAAGAATGATATCTGTAGATGTGCCACATTTGTTAGCAGCATGGCTCAGTGGCTCAGTTGAAAGAGCACCGGCTTTGGAGTCAGAGGTCATGGGTTCAAATCCCGGCTCCGCCACTTGTCAGCTGTGTGACTTTGGGCAAGTCACTTAACTTCTCTGTGCCTCAGTTACCTCATCTGTAAAATGGGGATTGTCTGTGAGCCCCACGTGGGGTAACTTGATTACCTTGTATCTACCCCAGCACTTAGAATAGTGCTTTACACATAGTAAGTGCTTAATAAATGCCATTATTATTATTATTATTATTATTATTATTGTTAGGCTGCCTTGTTTTCTCTCCAGTGGCCTCATTCTTTAATGTTTCAGAGAAACAGTGTGGGCTAATGGAAAGAGCATGGGCCCAAAAGCCAGAGGACCTGGGTTCTAATCCTGGCTTCAGCCCATAACCTGCTCTGTGATCATGGGCAAGTAATTTAGCTTATCTGTGCCTCAGTTATTTTATCTATAAAATGGGAGTTAAGATTGTGAGTCCTATGTGGGACAAGGACTGTATCAACCTGATTACCTGGGACCTAGTGCTTAACAAATTCCATTTAAAAGAAAAACCTGAACACTTTGTTCTTTCTCTGTTGTCAGTTTTTGTTACTTTAAGAATTTTAAGTAGATCATTTAAGATCCAAAATATTATTTTTCTTATAATAAAATGATTATATAATAGGAATGAATTAATGGTGCAAATGCCAGTTTTTAAAATTAGTGTATTTAATATCATTTCTAAACTAAAACTACTGTACTTTTTCTTTTGACTTTTATTGCTAGCTTTAACAAGACACCTTATAAAAGAGGGCTTTATATTCTGAATTGCACCCATTTTCTAGGTGCAATATAAATAATATAAATATTACTGTACTCTTCTGTTGTTTTCATCTCTAAATAATGAAATCCTAAAATAAAACAAAAATGCTGTGATCAGAATTGGGTTCTTTCCTCAGAGCAAATGGGGCAGATATTTATTCATGTTGCTCCTGGTATAACAATATCAAAAGGCAGATCTGGTTTAAGGATTTTATGAAGCAATGGAAAATGAAGAAAAACTAATTCCAAAATAATAAAGGGGAAATAGGTATTTTAGGTTCTTCTAAATCTAGTGTATGCAGGAGAGCATATGCCATTTAGGAAGGAATTGAGATCGAATGGAATTTTTCTGGTTTCAGCAGGCTCATTGCCACTTCATTGGACCATGCAGTTTACTAGCACCCAAATCATCAGTTCCCACACAGCACCTTCCTGATTTCTCTTCATTTCATACTCTCATTCCTGCCTACTGACTGGCAAAGTTCCCTCTTTTTCAACTATCATTCACCCATTTTATTCTAAATCCTCTTGCTTGCTTTCTTCCACCTAAGTACTCCCCTTTTTCTTTTCTCTATCCCCACACTCCACCCATTCATCTCCTCATCTTCTGGGCTTTACCCCTTGCTCCCTTCTTCGTTGTATTTCTTTTTGTTTGTCCTTTGATTTTTGGTACAGCTCCCAGCTGCATCAGACTGAATTGTTACCCAGAATTCTTCTTACTGAAGAAATCCTGGAGGATTAAAAAAAAAAACACCAAAGAAAGCAAATATTTTATTCAAAGATACCCAATTCAAGTACCGGGGACCAATGTCAGAATTGTCAAGGAAAGGAAGACTTTAATCTCTTAAGAGGACGATAAAAGTATCCTCATTAAAAACATTAGGAAGCTGATGAAGGACCATGAGTTGGTATCATATCACTAGAAACACTCTATATGCTGGCAGATTAATTGGTTTTGGGTTATTTAAAGTGTGTATATTTGTGTAGGGTACTTCACCCCTCACTTCCTTCTTCACCAGTACCCTATATATTTCTCAATAATTATTGATTGCAATCCCCAAGTTGCCTGGGTATATGTATAGAGAGCCATGGCCAATTTTAATAAACTCATCACAGTCTCAAATGGGTCCCAAATCACTAAGTCTGTTTAGTGCTTGTAAAGTAGTGTTACATTGATTTAATGATGCTATTAGTGATATTTGCAGTGATTGTACTGGTCTAAACAATTAGTATTTGGGATACTCTTCTCGGTAGAAAAAACACCTAATTCCACTAATTGCCTCTAGTTCTGCTTCTATTAATGGCACAGTTTGTACATGCTAATAATCTTAGCTGCTGCTAAGTTAATTAAAATTCATGTCTGCAAGTATAATTCCAAGTTAAAATACATATTCTAATCAGCTTTTAATATATGGAATACAAACATATTTCTTTGGAACGTCAGATTTAAACTTTTAGGAAACAGGATTCAGAAAATGTAGGAATTTTAAAATGAAAATAGATTCAGGCATAATTTGTGGCAATCTAAAATGAGGTGCAAAATATTTTGATGACAGAAGAGAATTGCCGAATGTCCTGTCAGTCAATCTTTAGTTTGGAAAATAATTGCAGTGTTTTCCAAAGAGCCGGTATTATTCTTTGGTTGAGAGAAAGGTATCTCAGAATTTGGTACTTTCTCTTGTTATTTCCTCCCTCAAGGGTGCTTTTTCTTTTAGTGTATTTCACTGTTATTCCTTCTCAGTGACTACTAATGGATATCAAAAAATCCTGCACCTCTAGTCAACTTCAAGACTCAGCAACTCAGAAACATAATAGAAATAAAGGAATTTTTGCTCCTCAAACTGCCCCTTACACTGAAGTCCCTAAAACATGTCTGCTTTGGACCACCAATACCCTTAATCTGGCCCTGAGAATGGTGCCTAGCCCCTGAAAAGGATTAACTGTGTTTTTCCCTGATTATATGCAGTACCTGGAAAATTTCTCCTTGCTGAACACTTGAAGCAGACTCAATACTTTATTTTAATGATATTTATTAAGCATTTATTATGTGCCAGGCACTGTACTAAGTGCTGGGGTAGACACAAGCTAATCAGTTTGGACACAATCCATGTCCTACTTGGGGCTCACAGGATTATTCCCCATTTTATAGATGAGGTAACTGAGGCACAGAGAAGTTAACTAACTTGCCCAAGGTCACAGAGCAGACAAATGGTAGAGTTGGTATTAGAACCCAGGTCCTTCCGATTCCCAAGCCAGTGCTCTAACCAATAGATTATGCTGCTTCTCTGTGCTTCCCAATTATTATTTGCTCTGTGTTCAGTCAACGAATGGTATTTGAGTATATAAGATCCCTGTCATCAGTGATCTTAAAATTTAGAGGGCAAGACAGCCACTAAAATAAATTGCAGGTAGGAAGAAGTAGTAGAGTTAAATATGTGCATACAAATACTATGGTGTTGTGAGTACCTGGATGTCACAGTTAGGTGGAAGTTGGAGGTGGGGTGATTAGAGGAATATAGGGTGAGTAGACTAGATATTGTATTATACTCTCCCAAGCACATAGTACAGTGCTTTGCACAAAGGAAGTGCTCAATAAATATGATTGAATGAAAGAATGAGAGTCTCCCCTGGGGGAGATATTTAGGAGGAACTGCTGTTTCCCTCGTGGTGTTCCCCTAGACTTCATTGCCAGCTTGTGTCAGGAAACACTCCGTGAAGGGAGGAAAATTCATGAATGGAGACTTGGTATGAAACTGTGGAACAGAGACTTTGACCTACCTATCTTGTCTGTACCCCAGCACTTACAGTAAGCATGCTTGGCACATAGTAAGCACTTAACTCTATTATTATTATTGCTATTGTTGTTGTTATTGTTATTAGTGTCACTATTGATAGCGATATCTGTTCTGGTTGATTCTGTGTCATTGTATTTGTCTCATGCCAGGGGAACTTCTGCAGTGTTCAAGGCTATCAAAGTCTTAAAAAAAATAGAGGTACTCAGATTCCTCATGTATTGAAGGTCTCTTGTATGAACTCACTTTGAACTACCAGTACTCCTCATAGCCAGTGACCACCACACAGGAGAAGCAAATGTCTTTTCCACACCTATAAATGGTGCAGAGAAGTTCAAAATTTTAATGCAAAGGTTTTGTCAGGCCTGGACAGACAGTTGGCCTCCAAGAGGCTGTTGACTTTAGAACTATTTTTTATGTATCTGTTTCAAATTACCTGTAGGTTTTTGTGGGTGTATATTGGACTTCGTTTCTGCTGTCTTCTCCCATTTTAGGCTGTAAGCTTTGTGATGGTGAGGCTCACATTTGCTGGTTATTACTGTCGTCTTGGCAAGAGCATCTAGTTCAAGGCTTGGTACATCACAATGTACTTAGTGAATGGTAGTGATGGATGCTTATGATGTCACATCCTTCCCCTCTTTCAATAGCAACTAAAATTCTCCCCCTCCATGAAGACTTCCCTGATTAACTATTTCCTCATAACCCAATCACCCTATACCATTCCAGCAACATTAGCAGTTGTATGCATCAACCTCCTAGTAATGATAGTGGTAATTGTTAGCCACTTACTATGTGCCAGATGCTGTACTGAGAAGATTGAATAAAGTTCACAACCCACATGAGGCTCACAGTCTGAGGAATGAGAATTGGTATCTTATCCCCATTTCTATAGATGAAGAAACTGAGGCATAGATAAGTTTGTGATCATCTTATTTTTCTTTTCCTATTCACTCATTTGTATTTTTATATATGGTTTGTTTTTATTGTTATATAATGACTGTCATATTTGCTTACCTTCTTCATTAGATTGAAAACCCTACTAGAGTAGGCTATTGTAGAGAGAGCCCGAAATCCAGGCCACACTTTGCTGTTTTAAAATGCCACACTACATTCTAGCTAGATAAGGGATTGGCACTAGAAAAAAAAATAGATTTGGGTCTGACTAGTCTTTGCTGGTTTCTCTTTCCAGAAAAAATGAATGAAATGGAACCTATTTAATCAGGATGAATTATTTTTCTCTTTGCAGCATATAAATCCAAGGTAGAAATATACATAAATATAAACTAAGCATAATGAATTATGAATATGGTATTGACACGCTGTATATAATCAATATGCTCACAGCTGTGAGAGCAACCTGGGCATCAAGTTGAAAACCAACTCTGCGTTCTTCCAAAGATAAATTGTCCGTTTCAACTGCATAGGTCAGACCTAATGGCAGGTGGAAAATAATTATGGGATTCTGCCTGTATCCTAGATGAAATCTCATGAGATGTTAATAGAATCTAACATGATCGAATCTATCATCCTCTAATTAATTCCTATAACTATCCTTATGTACTGTATCAATTGAGCACTTTATGCAGTGCAATGTACTAGGCAGTTGGGAGAGTACAATACAACAGAATTAGCAGATACATTTCCTGCCCTTAATGAGCTTTACAGACTAGAGAGGTAGACAGGCGTTAATATAAATAAATAATTTACATTGTACTCACCCAAGCGCTTACTAAATGCTCTACCCACACAGTAAGTGCTCAATAAATCCCACTGATTGGTTGATAGAAGTAGTAGTATTTATTGAGTGCCCGTATGGTGAAGTACACTTTTTAAAAAATGGTGTTTGTTATGTGCGTACTGTGTGCCTGACTCAGTATTAAGTGCTGAGGTAGATACAAGGTAATCAGGTAGGACACAGTCCCTGTCCCACAAAGGGCGCACAGTCTTAATCCCTGTTCTACAGATGAGGCAGCTGACACACTGAGAGGTTAAGTGACTTGCCCTAGGACACACAGCACTTCATTGTATCAGTTTTATTTAAGGGCAGTGCATTTAATAGTACACCTAGAAATTGACTTGATAGAACTGGTGTCCTGTCATAAGCAACTCCTGCCCTAAGTGGCATAGTGAATAGAGCACGGGAATGGATTTTAATCCTGTCTCCTCCACTTGCCTTCTGGTTGACAAATTACTTCACCTCTCTTTGCCTCCGTTGCTTCAACTGTGAAATGGGGATTCAGATTCTGAACTTAATATGGGACATGGACTGTGTCCATCCTGACTAGTTTGTATCTTCCCTAATACTTAGTTCAGTGCCTGGTACATAGTAAGTACTTAACAAATTCCTTAAAAAAAGGCAAATGAACAAACAAAAAACAAAAGCGACAGATGAGGCTCTCAGTTCAGTCACGGAGACTGTCCGTCTTCAAAGTCCTATTTAAAGTTGTAACTCCTCAAGAAAGACTTCCCTGACTAACCTCTCATTCCTTCACTGTGTCTGCCATGTAGCTCTTGAGGACTTTGATATTCACCCCATCCCAGCCCCACAACACTTGTGTATATCCCTATACTTCGCTCTTTCCCCTATCTACGCTTTATTTTAATGTCTGTCTCCTCCACTAGATGTTAGTCTTTTCAAGGGCAGAGGTGATGCCTGCCTACTCTAATGTGTTGTACTCTCCCAAGCCTTAGTACAGAGCTCTGCACAAGGTAAGTGCTCAGTGAATACAATGAATTATTGATTTGAGAACCTGCTTGAAGAAATTGATTATAGTGTGAGAGGTTTACAACAACACACCTCACACTCTCTTGCTTCTGGTCGCGTGCTCTGGCGGCAGCCCGGAGGACAACAAGCAAGTAGGTGGATAGAGGTAAAGCTCATGGGGAAATGTAATAATAATACTAATACTACTACTACTAATAATGATGATAATAATAATGGCATTTGTTAAGCGCTTACTATATGCCAGGCATTGTTCTAAGCTTTGAGGTAGATACAAACTAATCGGGTTGGACACAGTCCCTGTCCCACATAGGGCTCACTGTCTTAATCCCCATTTTATAGAGGAAGGAACTGAGACACAGAGAAGTGAAGTGACTTGACCAAGGTCACACAGCAGGCAAGTGGCAGAGGCAGGATTAGAACCCAGGTACCAGAGTGCTGAGAGATCAGGGAGTTCAGAGACATTGTCTCCTGCATTTGCAGCCCTTCAGCTGCTGCTGCTGCTCCTGACAGCCTTTATTCTGTATTTTCTGATAAGGATGGATGGAAAATGATGACAGGAGTTCATCAATCTCTTTCACCCTGGTGCTGTATGTTGATTTATTTTGGATAATGACCATGTCCATTGCCTGTAGGCCTGTCAAGTTTTGAGAACCCCATCTTTTAGTTCCACTGGCGATGCAGTCCTCTGGGTGTCATCATTTCTTAAATCAGCTTCAATTTTGCTCGTTACCCGGAGTTCAGTGTGCTGTAGAGAATTTCTTCTTCTGAGAGTGTGTGCTCCAATAAAGCGATTCTGCCCCCATCATTCTCCCCATACTTTATATCTCATTTACTCCAGTGCTTTGACACATTACAAGTGCTTAGTAAATCTCGTAATTGTGAACAGTGAATTTGAGAGATGGTGGTTCAGGATCATGGAATAGTGGATAGATAATGGACTTGGGAGTCAGAAACACCTAGGTTCTAATCCCAGCTCCGCCACATGTCGGCTGTGTGATGTGGAACTAGAGACTTCATTTTTCTGTCCCTCTGTTTCCTCATCGTAAAATGGGGATTGAGACTGTGAGCCCCACATGGGACAGGGATTGAGTCCAACTTGATTTGCTCGAATCAAGCTCAGCTCTTGGAACAGTGTCTGACATATAGTAAGCGCTTAACAAATACCATAATTATTATTGCTATTATTAATACTATTATATGGGAAGTAACATGGCACAGTGGGTAGAGCATGGGCCTGGGAATCACAAGGTCATGGGTTCTGATTCCGGCCCCTTCTCTTGCCTACTGTGTGGTGTTGGGCAAGTCACTTCACTTAAGCACTTAGAACAGTGCAAGCACTTAGAACAGTGCTTTGCACGTAGTATGCGCTTAACAAATACCATCATTATTATTCTCCGTGCCTGTTACCTGTCTTTAAAATGGGGATTAAAACTATAAGCCCTATGAGAAACAGGGATTGTTTTCAACTTGATTAACTTGCAAATACCATTATTATTATTATTATTATTATTATTATTATTATTTTCACTCCATAAGGAATGAAATGTCCTTCCTCCTCAGAGAACTATTAGTAAGCATAATCAGACCTAATTCAGAGGGCTGAGATTTGTTATTGGTATATTGTACTCCCCCAAGCATTTAGTACAGTGCCTTGCACACTGTAAACACTCAAATACCACTGACTGAAAAAGAGGCTCCTGTTTAATGGATTTAGGTTTCATTCATCCTCCTCAAGCAAGGAAAATATACTAAATATTTATACAGAAAGAGCCAATCCAAATCTATGTTCCAAGGGTTTTTTTGTATTCGATTTGACATGAATTATATGTAGCCATATAGATATAATATGGTATTTAAAAAGTAGAAAACAAAGATGAATCAACTATGGTTATTTATTCCTAATGTTCCTTTGGTAGATTGGGTTGAGATCCTTAAGATACTGACTGAGATAGTGTAGAAAGGTGCTTCTTAAACATAGAACATCATTATTATAGCTCCTCTCTGTAATGAATCACATTTTCCGAGGAAAGGATCACAAAGCAAGTTTTATCTCTGTCAGCACTGCAAAGTCAATGGAGCTGTTCAAGAGCAAGACTTATACATCATCAAAACAATTGCCAGTAGAGTCTTGATCCCATAATCATTACTTTTAGCAATGGTCAGTGATGTGTCAAAAAAAAAGAACATTGCCTGATTTTCAGGTACCAGATTGAACCTATGATGGTGACAGTTAGAAAAATGTTTTTCTTGACTTCAAAATGGAGCAAACTAGATATAGGAGTGATTGATGGCAGATACATATGGAGCAAGAAAACGGAATCTTGTCTGAATGTAACAGCATTTAATGTTAAAATTCAGCAGGAAAATGCTCATTAGGGAACTTATATACTCAAAATTGTGTACCTACGAGCAGTTCAAAGTCCGTCAATGTGTTTGAATCCTGTGTTAGCGAAGCAATACACTAGAGTCACTGAGGAATGCAGTGTGCTCTGATGTGCAGCGTGGCTCCAGACTATCTTAAGCAAAGAATAAAGTTAGTCAAGTTGAGCAAGAAAACTCGGTATTTTTTTATACATTCTGTGTTCAGTCCATCACACCAGAAGTGACATTATCAACCTCTTCATAAATGCTGTTTAATTTTTTATCGTATGGTTAATTTGTAACCAGTGTAGTTCATTCATCTATCTGTTTATTCATTCACTTTAGAGAGCTCAAGAATTCTTAAATAATGTAGCATTGTCATACATCCTAAATGCAATGGATTTTCCTTTATTTAGAGAAGCATCATGGCCTAATGGAAAGAGAACAGGACAGGAAGTCAGGAAACCTAGGTTCTAACTCTGGCTCCGCCATTTACCTGGTGTGATCTTGAAAGCATCACTTAGCTTCTCTGTGCCTCAGTTTACTCACCTGGAAAATGGGGATTAAATACCTGTTCTCCTTCCCCCCTTAGACAATGAGCCCCCTGTAGACAAAGACTGTGTATAATGATAATAATAATAATAATGGCATTTATTAAGTGCTTACTATGTGCAAGGCACTGTTCTAAGCATTGGGGAGGTTACAAGGTGATCAGGTTGTCCCATGTGGGGCTCACAGTCTTAATCCCCATTTTACAGATGAGGTCACTGAGGCACAGAAAAGTTAAGTGACTTGCCCAAAGTCACACAGCTGACAAGTGGTGGAGCTGGGATTTGAACCCATGACCTCTGACTCCAAAGCCCGTGCTCTCTCCACTAAGCCATGCCGCTTCCCATGTACCATCTAATTGAATCTGCTCCAGTGCTTAGTACAGTGCTTAACATGAAGTAAGCACTTAATTAGCATCATTATTACTCTTATTATTTTTATTTTTATTAATTCATCCGGTGTATTTATTGAGCACTTACTGTGTGCAGAGCACTGTACTAAGAGCTAGCAAGACTACAATATAACAATTGGACGCTTTCCCTGACCACAGTGACCTTACTGTCTCAATGGGGGAGACAGCCATTAATATAAATAAATAAATTACAGATACATACATAAGTGCTACTGGGGGGCTCGGAGGTGGGGTGATGAACTAAGGGAGCAAGTTAGGGTGAGGCAGAAGGGAGTGGGAGAAGAGGAAAGGAGGGCTTAGCCAGGGAAGGCTTCGTGGGGGAGATGGGCCTTCACTTCAATAAGGCTTTGAAGCAGGGGAGAGGAATTGTTGGATTTGAGGAGGGAGGGCGTTCCAGGCCAGGGGGAGTTGCGGGCGAGGGGCTGGCAGCAAAATAAACAAGATCAAGGTACAGTGAGAAGGTTAGCAATATAGGAGAGTAGTATGCAGAAGGAGAGTAGTGAGGTGTGATAAGAGGGGGCAAGGTGATTGAGTGCCAATTGTCAGGAGTTTTTGTTTGCTGCGGAGGTGGATGGACAGCCACTGGAGTTTCTCGAGTGGGGAAAAATGGCCTGCCCCATTTTCCCCAGATGATTTAGAAGATAGGGACGCCTCATTGTACAAGAACAAGCTGCTCTTCCGTGGAAGCAGAGGAGGGATGAGGTGGTTACAGCAGCCTTTCTGTGTTCCACATTGACATCTGGCCACCTGAAAATAATTCATTAAGTCGTATTTATTAAGTGCTTACTGTGTGCAGAGCACTGTACTAAGCACATTAAGGATAAATAAAACACCAGAGCGGTAAAGACAATGCAAAAATCTTAAGAAATATTGAAAGAAGATGGGATTGGGGGAAAAGACTTGATTGCTCAACAATCAGACCGACCGTATTGTGTGTGTGTGTGTGTGTGTGTGTGTGTGTGTGTGTGTGCGCGCGCGCACTTGCACCTGCACACATGGCATGTATGTACACATCTTTGCATGTATTTTCACAGATGGAAATAGGAATTTTAACATTGGTGTGTCCCATAAAGATTGCACTTGACTTCTCAGGTGAAGTGTCACTGGGCATATTCATTATGTGAAATAGAAGACTAGGCCGGCAGACATTAAAGTTCTGAGAATCACTACAACTAAGGACAGGACAAATACGGGATTGCTGACCCTAAATCCTTAAACAACTGGACTGAGGCTGCCCACTGAAGCAATGAGTTGGTAGATTTGGGACCAAAGACAAATACCCCCAAAACACTTTTTTTTGCACGTTAGGTAATGTATATTGGTTATTTGTTGCCACAGGAAGCAGGGATGCAAAAATAATAATAGGTTCAAAAAAGATTTAGACAAAATATAATGGATCATTATAGGGAAAATTTGGGCTGTGAGAAGATACTTCTGTGCCAGGGCAGTTGGTTGGCAAAGAAGGCAACCATTTCTTTGTTCCCTTGTCACTGATGGAGACAAAATATTGGATTGGATTCCCCATTACTCTCACCCAGGAGAACTTTTTTTTTTAAATAAATCTATGTTCTTAAGTTTTTTTTTTCTTTGACATCTCATGATAATATTTTGGTTCTCTGCAATAGTGTTAAAATAATAGCAGCCTGGAGTTCAATTTAGTCACTGTTCCTAGCCTGAAATAATTATGAATACTATGCTTTACCAGAAAATGAAACACATTGGTGGTAAAACAAATCCTTTAGATGGCAACTAATTAAACCCACAAAGACCCATTCTGATGTGGGCTACAGTTACAGACAGCATTAAAGTGAACCCGCCAAAATCCACTCTTGAATTCATTCAATCGTATTTATTGAGAACTTACTGTGTGCAGAGCACTGTACTAGGCACTTGGGAAGTACAAATCGGCAACATATAGAGATGGTCCCTCCCCAACAGCGGGTTCACAGTCTAGAAATTCAGGTAGACGATTCTATTCATTCATTCAATTGTATTTATTGAGCGCTTACTGTGTGCAGAGCACTGTACTAAGCGCTTGGGAAGTACAAGTTGGCAACATAGAGAGACGGTCCCTACCTAGCAACGGGCTCATAGTCTAGAATACTATGTGATGAAGCAGCACATTGAGCAGCATATTAAGAAGCAGCGTGGCTCAGTGAAAAGAGCATGGGCTTTGGAGTCAGATGTCATGGGTTCAAATCCTGGCTCCGCCACTTGTCAGCTGTGTGATTTTGGGCAAGTCACTTCACTTCTCTGTGCCTCATCTGTGCCTCTCAGATGTGCCTCATCTGTAAAATGGGGATTAAGACTGTGAGCCCCACATGGGATGACCTGATCATCTTGTACCCTCCCCGGTGCTTAGAACAGTGCTTTGCACATAGTAAGTGCTTAATAAATGTCATCATTATCATTATTATTATTATTAGAAGGGGGAGACAGACCACAAAACAAGACATGTAGATTCTAGGCCAAGTTCGTTCGGGTATGCATTCCAAGCAAACCTTTTTAACCTTTCAATATGTTCATTCGTCTGTATGTTTGCTAAGTGGCTGCAGTCTCTAGTTGAATGTTTCGTTAGTAAAGATTATTTAACTATTTTATAGCAAGTTTAACAGGTGGGCCGTTAAGGAGTTCTTGCTGCCACCTAGTGACTCAACTAAACCATCTAGACTTGCATGTATGCCCTGGTCCTCAAACAAAAACACTTTATTTGCGTACCAGTATCTGAGTAAAGGAGTTGGGGCCACTGGACTATTTTTTAGGGGTAGAGAAATGCAGGTCATTGATCAGCGGTGGATCCCAGGTGCCGGGGTGGCAGCTCCAGAAAATGGGGAAACACAGAGACCTTTATGTGGGAAGCTGAGGAAGGTCTCCCAAATTATCTGGCACTGGCCTAAAGGGACCTACTTGAAGGAAACAAAATACAGGTAGATCTCCTGGCCGGATCTGTTATAACACTGGGGGAAATGCCTCCTCTGCAGCCCGGTGACTGAATCAAATTTACCTGGTAATATGAAGGGACTGATCTCATCCTTATCGCTAGCATCATCATTACTGATGGTGCTTTATGCGTGCCCTTCCTGAGTAAAAAAAGACATGAATGTACTACTAAAGACATACTGGTAACCTTTGGGCATTTGGTTTGCGCCCCACCCTCAGCCCCACAACACATCACATCATCATTAAGTGCTTACTTGGAGAAACAGCATGGCTTAGTGGGAAGAGCACGGGCTTGGGAGTCAGAGGATGTGGGTTCTAATCCTGTCTCCGCCACTTGTTTGCTGGGTGACCTTGGGCAAGCCACTTAACTTCTCTGTGCCTCAGTTACCTCATCTGTAAAATGGGGTCTAAGACTGAGCCCCACATGGGACAGCCTGATTACTCTGTATCTACCCTGGTGCTTAGTGCTTGGCACCTAGTAAGCGCTTAACAAATACCATCATTATCCAGTGCTTAGAACATTGCTTGGCACACAGTAAGTGCTTAACAAATAGCATGGTAATTATTATTATTACTATGTGCCAGGCACTGTACTAAGTGCTGGGGTGCGAGGGTGGATACAAGCAAATCAGGTTGGACACAGTCCCTGCCCCACGTGGGGCTCACAGTCTCTGTCCCCATTTTACAGATGAGCTAATTGAGGCACAGAGAAGTGAAGGGACTTGTCAGAAGTCACACAGCAGACAAGTGGCCGAGACAGGATTAGAACCCATGACTTTCTGACTCCCAGGCCTGTGCTCTATAATCCAGCACTTAGAACAGTGCTTTGCACATAGTAAGCGCTTAATAAATGCCATTATTATTATTATTATTACCCCATACTGCTTCCTTCATTGATGGAGTGACTGCCTAACACTGTCCTCAGTATCATGAGCTCACAAACTTCTTGTTATTTTGACTTCTGTCCCCCACTTACCTTTTTTAGTTTATCTCCCAATTCTGCTGATTCTTTCTTTGTTACACTACTCAGACCTGTCCTTTCTTCTTCACCCTGCAAACACTTCCTAGTGAATGCTCTCATTAGTAGAGTTATCTGTTGGTTATCTCTAGGAGATTGTATGTGACCAATACTTGTGGGTCACTGTGATCCTTTATTTGCGGGTTGGATATGGTCCTTGTCCACACGGGGCTCACAGTCGAAGTAGGATTTCATCCCCATTTTACAGATGAGAAACTGAGGTACAGAGGAGTGAAGTGCATTGCTCTAGGTCACATTTCTGGGATTAGAACTCAGGTCCTCCAATTTTGATGCCCGTGTTCATTCCGCTTGGCCAGCTGCTTCTCTGGCCTAGTCGACTCTGGCCGTATCCTATGGTGACTTATCACGTCAACCACCTTGTTGACCTCCCATTCCCAGATTCTCCAGGTCCTACTTCACCCTGCTTTCTGGATTTTCCTAAAAAAAATAATAATTCTATGTATACCTCCCCATTCCAAGAACCTCCAATGTTTTCCCATCCTTCTCCACATCATTTTTCACTATCTTATTCAGGGCACTTAATCAAGTTCACCTCCTTGCTTATCCTTTCATTCCTGTCCCACTGCAACTCAGCCCATATACGTTGCCCCTGTAATACCTGTCTACTCAATTTTCCTCACTCTCCATCGACCCTTTGCTTGCATCTCCCTCCTTCCTGGAATTCTCTCACATTCTAATCTAACAGACCACCATTCTTCCCCTTTTTCAAATTCCTACTAAAATCATATCACCTCCAGGAAGCCTTCCCTGAATACACTTTAACCCATCCACCTTCCTCACATTATTTTTCCTCTTTACTACCATACCTATGCACTCAGTCCCACCCAATAATTACCTAATGCATCCCCTCAGCACTTGTGTCTACATGCTCAGTGACTTCCCTTAACTAATGTATTTTAAGGTATATCTCCCCCGATACACTATATTTTCCTTCGGGGCAGGAATTTTCATGTCCACCAAGTGTATTGCATGCTCTCTCCCAAATGTTCACTGTAGTGCTCTGCACAGAGTAAGCATGAAATAAATGCCATTGATTAACATACCAGTTAAATGTGGGTAAAGATGATGGGAAACAAGGCCAGCATGGGGATGATTGGAACAGGAAATGTAATTCTCTGCGGCCTCCATTTTTATTAATCTCCCTTTCTCCTGTCCAGGGCCATCCATTTGTTGGGGAACTTCCAACTGGGGGAAAAATATCACATTGGACCACCTGAAGTAGATTTTTTTTTAAAGGAGAATAACAAGTGGCAGATAGTTCCTCTACTTAAGCCCCCACTTACCTCCCATCAGCTACTGGATCCCTCCAGAAATTGTCTGTCTTGTTGATGGTACTCTTCCAAGTGTTTAGTACTGTGCCCTGCACACATGGTAAACTCTCAGTCAACACCACTGATTGATTATCTAACCAGGGCTCCTCTTTATATCAGACCTGCTGGGCATTCAATCCATCAGGAGTACTTATTGAGTGTTTACTGTGTGCATGGCACTGTACTAAACTCTTCGGGGAGTACAGTACAACAGAGTTGCAGACACTTTCCCCATCCACAAGGAACTTACAGTCTAGAGCATATGGGAAAGAGCTTATAGTGACTAGATGGCTGCATTAGTTGGACCTATTATTCATTCATTCAATCATATTTATTGAGCACTTACTGTGCGCAGAGCACTGTATTAAGCGCTTATGTTTTTGGGTATAGTGCACAGCTACTGGTAGGCTTAAAATGAGAACATTTTGATCCTAGTGAGCAAAGCTTATTGCATGCAGGGAATGTGTCTGTTTATTGTTGTACTCTCCCAAGCGCTGAGTACAGTGCTCTGCACACAGTAAGTGCTCAATAAATGCGATTGAATGAATGAATGCAGACCACATGGATAGAGGGATATTTATGCAGATGTGGCAGACAGGTGTTTCCACCTCCATCACATATTCATTTGGACAGGAGTCATTCTCACTATCACCACTGTCTCTGCTGTCTCTACAGTGGCTCTTTTAGAGCACTGGTGGAAATTTGTAGTGTGGCCAAACCAAGTAATTCAGTTGTGCCAGGAGTTCCCACCAACAGTGTAAAATGTGCTGGGTGACTGTGGCGGCCACCCTTCACCCGTTACTGGCTTGAAAGAAAGTGGCTTGGTGTTTGTTGTGGGCAGGGAAAAAGCCTACCAACTCTGTTAGATTGTACTCTCCCAAGCACTTAGGACAGTGCTCTGCACATAGTAAGTTCTCAATAAATATGATAGATTGCTTAGTGAATTTCCTCCTAGACTCACCTGTTCTTTCCACTCCCCACCCTGTCTTCTTTTCCCATTTTATGTTTCTCTCACTTTCCCACATTTCTCTCACTTTCTGCCCCTTCATATCTATTTTCCCTTCTTTACTCTTTGTCCCTCCTTTCTTCATCTCTGTGTTCCTTATTTATTCTCTCCCATTATCATTTTCAGTATTTATTAATCACTCAATCATATTTATTGAACACTTACTGTGTGCAGAACACTATACTAAGTGCTTGGAAGAGTACAATATGACACATTCCCTGCTCACAATGAGCTTACAGTCTAGGATTTATTGAATGTCTATTATTTCTCTCTCTTCCTCTCTTCCCCCCAACTCGCCCCCAACTGAATCACCCCTCCACCACCCCACCTCTGATCACATTCTCTGGGGCTTCAATTCTGTTTGACTTTAAGCCCTTTGTGATCTAGTCTCCTTAACTTGGAACAGTCTGGTACCCAGTTCAAACTGGGAAGAGAAGTAGGTCAAGGAGCAATGCAACTATTTTCAAGAACCTTTGTGCTATTCCTTTTTCTCCCACACACCGCCTCATCCTCACCTACCATATGGCATCTCTAATCCATTTCCTTCCTCAATGAAATAAATCAAAAATAACAATAATAGTGGAGCTAAAAGGAACCTGTTTTAAACATGTCACTCTATATAACCCTGAGGGGGATAATATGCTAAAAGTAGTCATAACTTCATCTATAACAAATCCACTTTTAGAACTTCTGCAAGACGTAAAGCAGTCCACTGTCCTATAAGCTGTTGTTTGGTCTTTCTAACAGTTACTCTGGACTCTAACATCTTCTAGACTTGTATGCTTCTTGTGGGCAAGGAATGTGTTTACCAACTCCTCTGTAGTACTCTTCCACATGCTTCTTAGTACAGAACTCTTGTGCTCAGATATCGTTGATTGATTTGGGGAATCGAGGTAGCCAGAAAATGGGGAAAGAGAGATGGGTGGGGAAGGATCCCTGTATTTTCAAGACTGCTACAATAAAAACCAGCTACTCCACATATGTGTAATAATAATTGTGGTATTTAAGTGCTTAGTATGTGCAAGGCACTGTACTAAGCACTAGGGTGGATGCAAGTAAGCCGAATTGGACACAGTCCGTGTCCCACATGGGGATCTCAGTTTCAATCCCTATTTTACAGATGAGGTAACTCAGGCCTAGAAAAGTGAAATCACTTGCCCAAGGTCACACAACAGACAGGTGGAGGAGCTGGGATTAGAACCTATGACCTTCCTATTCCCAGGCTTATGCTTTATCCACCATACCATGCTATGTATGGTCTGTCATCACAGTGACATTTGCAATGATTATGTATAGACCTCTGAAACTTAGAAATGTCACAGAGTTTGGGTCAGAGACTGGAAGGGCACATCTCTGTAGGGGATGATGTTTCTTTACCTCTAGAGATGCTGACACAACTTTGTAGCCTACATAGTCTTGTTGGACCCCCAATTATATAAAAAAGTCCAAACTGGAGGCTTGAGAAAGGATGAATTCACATATCAACCTGCAAATCAGTATCATTCATTACAAGAAAGGAATTCAGGTGCTTATCTTAAGAAAAAACCTGGAGAAAGTTAACTGCTATTTACTTTTATTTCCAGGTTAGTGGGAATTGAAGGTATCTCTCAATGCATAAAGAATTGAGTTGAGCTGTCAGGGGATTTAAGTCATTGTTATGCCAACTGTCACTCTGATGGATTCACTTTTGTTAGTAAATGATGTCAAAGTGGGCAACCTCTAAAGCACCCCCCTTTTGCCCCCCAGTCCAAGAGATCAATTCCTTTACGTAGTGGTGTTGAAGCTTGCTGTGGTAACTGTGATCACAGCAGTAGAATTCAATGGCTTCCCTTTAAATCCCAATAGTTCTGATCATTGCAGATGTTATCAAGACATTAACAGAGTAGGTTGGTATTGGTTACTGTTGCAGCTGCTTAAGTTAATGAAGTCAGTATATTACCAGCCTTAATTTTAGACACATTTATTTCTGCTTTCATAGGACAGCTGTGCCAAAAGTACTAGGATAAATGTCCTGTGTAACCCTAAAATGAAAATAATTGTTATGTCCCCAATTCAAGTATATGTTTTATTTTAAAATCTTTACTTTTCATTTATATGTATAGGGTACTTGGTGTTTAGAATGTAAGGACAGACATTTTGATGTTAATGTGTCTCACTGGCTTTCCAACCTCCCCCAAAATACTTAGCAGGGTATTTTATAGACTCAGTATTTAGTTTAAACATCTAAACTTGTGTTGCCACAAGAGGTTCATAGATCCTGATTTGTCAAATATTCTAATCCCCCTAAAACAGAATGCTGATGAAATTTTGCTGCTGTAATGACACTGCTGTATTTTGTCAGCACTTAAGCACTTACTTAGAAGTTCACCATTCTTAGGAATAACCAACGGAAAAGAGAAGGCATCATAGGAGGAAAGTTAACTGTCAAATGTAATCCCTGCCGGCAAGGCAGGTGAACTGGGAATGTTGATTGATATTATTTCAATTCCTAGAACTGTCTCCTACCCAATTCAAATTGAGCCCTGCCTACAGTCACAGTATAATGGATAGCAGGAAGACTCGGGGCAGGGAAACTAATAACAACAGGGCCCAGTGAGAAGAGCTGCCTAAGATCTGCCCTATCTCTGGCTACCAAATATAGGGGTGTGTGTGACTGAGATCAAATGAGACAGGGAGAGGAAATGGGCGAGGAAGTAGCCTATAGAAGACAAAAGCACAGAGTGGAACTCAAATGCTGCAGATGTACTGCATCTGTTTGCTTACCACTGGGGACCCAGAGATAGAAATGAAGACATTTACACAAAGATGGTTAGAGAACTAACCCAGATAAGCAGAATGACAGCCAAGTTGAAGTCTGTAATGATAATGGAGAGAGATTGACCCCATTGGCCAGGACCCATTTTTCAATACAACACATATTTGCGGTTTAACTGTAAAAATGCTATAATTAAGGTAGAGGGCAAGCCAGGAAGCTCTTGAATGCCACTCACTTGGTGAAAAACAGCAAGCAAGTAACCTTTGAATAAGGACTATCTTTAAAGAGAAATGTGATGTTTACTGTCATTTGTGTATTGTCTGACATTCTCAAGGATATTCTAGTTAGATAACTTTTTTCTATGAAGATGAAAGGAATTATGTGCAGCCTGATGTAGTTATTGTAACCTGGAACTTAGGGATTTTTCAGGGGAACATAACATCAAATATATCTTCATTTCATCCAAGCTCATCTCTCTCTAAACATCACTAAAAATAGATGCTTCATTAACAATTCTAGTTATCCTTAAGGTGTAAAAGACCAGTTTTATTAGGCAAGAGGTGGGTTTTTTGGTTTTAATAGTGACTCTAGAAATATTGAGAAATGGAACTTCATGAGTTATGCATGAGATCAGAATTAATGTAGTCACTATTTCTGACTCTTGATTAAATGCTGGCATGTAACCTAGAAACACCAAAAGTAATGACCATATGATAGCCTGAGAATTAAGATGATAGGCTGTAACATGTCAATTAACCAAGTTCTTCTTTTTACATCCCCCCCTTTCTTCTTCCCTCTTCATCCTTTTTCTCTCTTTTTCTTTTCTCACTCTTCTTCCTCTTTCTCTCCCTCCTTGTCCAGTCTAAAGACTCCTCACACCTCCAAACTGTGTAGTTGTTTTAAGAAAAGTATGTCATTCTTGTTGTTCTACAGAACAAATCCAGGTATAAAGTTGCAACCATCATTTCACATATGAAAGTAAGCAGTTGCAAAAGTAAACCTAGGAATTTTCAAATAAATGAAGGAAACTAAGGGGTTGATAGCATCAGCCTTTTTAATTAAAGATGCTTATTTTGAGAATTGAGAAATTCAGTGAAGTTGATGGGAAATCCCTATGATCAAAACTCATAGTAAATGGATTATTACATCAGCATGTACAGAGTGGAGAATGGAAATACCAACAGATCCACTTCTCCAGAGGTCCACAGAAAGTCATCTCCAGCAAAAATGTACTCACTCGAGGCCAAAAAAAAATACCATGGAAATAAGAGCAAAAAGTTTTCAAATGATCTGATACTTCTGAATTTATTGCAAAAGACTTCAAACACCCTATAGAAGATTGGGGATTTCCTCATGGGCACCAAAGTCTGCCTGAGCAGAAATCACTAAGAAAAGTCAGTGAAGCCGGAAAAAGCTGAAAGTGAAATCTAGTCAACAATCACTCAGTTAACACATAAAGGAAATAACCCAATTACTAGAAAGCAGCAAAAAGAAAATAAAAAGTATGGAAGGGTAGAGAAGCATTAAGTAGAAAGGAGAAAATTGTCTTTGTCATGGATTAAGAGGGATTAAAATCAGTGTACATCCTGAGGGTAGCCATTAATGCACTTACTGGGAGTTTGTACTGCCTATATGGATGAGTAAGAAGAAGTAAAATAACTTAGGAAAGACTAATTTTAATTAACAGAAAAGCTGTGCGTGAAGTAATATAGTCCTGATGGCAGAACCCTTCATTTTACCATCTCCACTTGGTTCTTCCTGGGCCAATTAGAGCCACGCAGACACCCAAACAGATATGAAGTGAGCCAGAAGAATAAGGACTGTGTTTTTGCAAACAGCCCTGAGTAGTACAGATATGCGACAAAATTAAGAGCTTGACTTGAAAGAAGCATTCAATAATATTGCTTTTCAGTTAAGTACCCCTACCACATTAACCATATAAGAGAAATATAGTGAAAAGAGAGGTAATGTAATTTATTTAACTATTATTCAATTAAAATCAGATGGATCAAGAGAATTAGAGAATGAATCGAGAGAGGAAAAGTATAGGGAGGCCTGCCAGAAACAATGGCACTAAAGCTGCCATCCGGTGGATTTACTACTTGTGTTATTTTTCCAATTACAGCCATCGTGATATAAAAATTCAGAAAGAGCCTAAGCCTACTGTTTTTTTGGCTTCAGGAGAAATAGCTTGGAAAAAGCAAGGGGGAAGGAAAAAAAATACTTCGAGCCTAATGGTCTGCAGATAAGAGTCACTGGGGTTATTCTTTTTAATACAAAGAGAAGTGTATCAAAATAAAGATAGATAAAGAATACAAAAGTGGAAAATAGTGTTCTGAAAGGAGCAAACAGAACCCAGTAAGTCGTTTGAGGTTTGGATCTGAGCTTTAAGCCGCAGAATTCATAGACACCAGAAGGGAAACAGCAGCAGGTAAGCAGAGGTAGAAAAGAGTTTGTGGGAGGTCTAACATGCAGCCGTCATATAAAATTTTTGCTCAGAAAACTTAGACATTTTAAGTCCAGAGGGGGGGAAAAAGGCAAAATAGCAACAGAAACTTCCTTCTTAAGGGCGGAGAGGAGGAGGAAATTATCAGTTAACTATTGAGACAAGCAGGGAAACATGCAAAAGCCCTTCTTCAGGCAAGCAGTCCTTTAAGCCTAGGGACATGCTAAATGAACCTTTTCACCAAGAGGCAGTGAGGCGCTCTGTGTGTGTGTGTGTGTGTGTGTGTGTGTGTGAGAGAGAGAGAGAGAGGGAGAGAGAGAGAGAGAGAGAGAGAGCGGATGAGAGCGAGACACACATACACACACACGCACACACATTCATACATACTGTTCCACCCAGACCTCAGAAGGAGGATACAGCCAGTCAGAGACGGAGAGCGATGGGGAAGCGAGAACGTATTGGATGAGAAATTTTTGTTACAAAAAAACACCAACCAGAGGAGGTGCCTCACCTATTTCCAAATATAATGAAATACAGAGTGGAGGAAGCATAAACTGCGAGAAACCATCATCCAAAGTGCTATTAAAGCTCCGGGCTGGAAGGGTGTAATACCTGTATCCTTTCATCAGTGAGAGCCAGTGAAATCTGGAGGGTTCCCTCTGGATGCTTAAAAACTCTGCAATTCTCCTCTTCCCTAGGCAGAGGAGCAACAGAAGGAACTGCTACATTTGAACTATCAAAGGCTGTAAGGAGGATGGGAGCCCGAAACTGAGAGTCACAGAGGAAGACAGGCAGAGAGAGATTCTGTCACATCATCGGTAAGTGACTGGCATTCCTTTACCCTGGGGCCGATTTGTGATTTCTGTCATTGTACTCCTAGATCTTAGCTGCATTTGAAAATATTTACCACAGCAGGTCAAGAATCAGCCTGCAAAGACCTTCTCAACTACCATGTTTTCAGAATGTAAAAATTGTAGGATGAAGACAAAAGGGTTTGTACATGTTTTTTTCCTCCACTGGATTTTTACATCAGAAAAGTTAAATCAGGAGTAAACGTAACCTGTTTACTCCTCCCTAATTTCACTGAGGAAAGGGGGAAGAAAATGATAAACAATTTCAGAAAATGAGCCGGGGAAGAGAACGATGCCAGGATATCAGGAATCATCCATGACAGAAAATAAACATATGAAACGAGAATGCAGTTTGCTAGAACTGAATGTCAATTTTGTGATTGAGGGATTTTATAGATTAGGGTAAAGGACAGAAGAATTGACTCTGGGGTCTGACAGTGTATTTGCTTGTTAAAAGGCAGCAGTGGAAGACTATAAGATGAGTTATACTGAAGTTTAGAATACTTGGAAAAAACAATATTTTGAATGCTAATAATGATATCCCTGAAGCGTATATCTGCAACTGATAGAGTATAAAAGCCTAAAAAACTATACTGAGCTGCCCTGTTTTTTCCTCTCTAGATGAAGAGAATGGTTTAGTAGCCTCTGTTGAATGTCTATGAGCGTTCTTTAAAATGGATTGATAATTATTCCTACTATGTGCAGTGCTGTACTTTGTATGATTTATAGATTTTTATCTCCTAAAAGAATGATCCATTAGACATAGATAAAATTAGAATAATTTTCCTCCCCTTAAACACAGAAGATAGGAATACTCTTATATTATTTGAAAAGAAGTTACAACAGTTGATATAAACTCCCAGATATTTTATGTGGAACACTTTGTATGTTACTCTTTTTGTGACTATTTATTAAATAACTAATTTCCAGAGTTTCTTGTTTTCAGGCTAAGCCCCTTTTTCCATTGAAGAAAAAAAAACATTGCTTTGGAAAATATATATTCATTAAGGTTCCAATAGCTGAAGTTAAATGTAGACATTTAAAATTTGGTGACATTTTTAAATTGGTGGAGGTGTAATTAATTATTGCTGAGTTATGGCAGAAATCCTCTAGAAATTCTTGTGACATCCACATTAATACTAAATGAGTTCATCATGATTAATATTAGTACCTTGAATACCAAAGGAATTAGCAGTGATTAGGTCATTATTGTAAAATGTTACAAAAGGGTCTGTAGTAAATTTAATTGCCTTACACGTGTTTCTTCTACAGTATGATTGCCCTATAAAACTGTACTTTGATCTTCTGGGTGGGCTTGTGTCTTTCAAAAACTTGAAAGAAATGTGTTTACTTTGAGAAGAAACTACTGTGAAGGTTTTACTGGATAATGATGAGAACAAAATTGTTAAAAGAATGAGTGATTGTAAACAAAGGCTAATTAAGTTGAAGTAAAGATGCAAATCGTGTGAGTGCAGGTTTGTGGGTCTGTGAGTGTGGCTAGACAGGTACAAAGCGTAGAAGTGTATGTGCGTGCATGTGTGTATACATTTTATACCATTACATTTCTGGTTACATTTCTGGGAAGAAAGGTAAAGGTACCAAGGGAGTGCCAGGGCGGGGAAAGGGGACTAAATTATAGAAATGAAAAAGTTGAAGAAATGAATTTAGGTTGAGGTAGAATTTGGGTATTTTATATTCAAAAGGCTGAATCTGATACCCAGGGTCAATGAGAAGATTCATGAGAAATATTACTTGAAAAAAAACTGAAAATTTTAATGTCCCTCTAAAAAATGCTTTACATCGCTATAGACTATGATCTGAGCATTGAACTATACTTGACTAGATAGAGGTGCATGCTCACTTGGCTTTAACTATTATATCACTAGAGATAAATGGAAACTTAGAGCCATTGATAGTAGAGAACCCACTAGCCTTCATTGACTAGAAGGAAATTGCATGGCAGATAAGATTGCTTCTGGCAAAGAGAGTTGATGGCTTGTATAAGCTAGGAAACTGAAAATCTATACTTGTGGAATTTTAAAGAATGGATTGAGTAGCTGATATTTAAGGTAAGCCAAGTTTCACTTGTTAAGAGGTCACTGTCCACCCTGATAAGATTGGGCATCATTTGAAGTTGTATATTTATAACTTCTGTAAAAACCTCACTTGAAAGGTTCATCACACCTAGAAAATTTGTTGCCATTCCCTGACTCTCCTGTACCATGGCAAACTACTAGAAAAGGACTGGTGTAGCTGAATGTGGATTTCAGAAAATATCTATTTCTAGGCAACAGTCTACAAAATAGTGATCTACAAAGATAATGTTGATAATATTGGAAGGGATTAAAAGTTGATTCGGAGGTAGGTACCAGACTTTCTGAAAAGGCTAGAGAGTTTTCTCTGGGCGGAGAAAGGTAGAAATGGTGCTTTCAGAAGTCAATATTGAGTTCTTTTAGCTTGAATTGATGAAACAATTTCAAAACTATGTTCTCATATTAAAAAACACGTCCCCCACTGGAAAGTAAAAACAGCATTGAAATTAGCTAGCAGGATCAGATTTAAAAAGACAAGAAAAATAATTCTTTTGCAGGAGATCTTCAATTATCTTCATCAGAGAGTGAATCAAGACTATATTGCTGTCTGAATTTTTGACTGTTTAAGTGCTGAAGTGGCTTTTAGCAAGCGTTATTTTTTTTTAAATCCAGATGTTGATTCCTTTGGATTCCTTAAATAATTTCTTCTTCTCTTCTAGTTTTGATTACTTAGACTTTACATGTTTCTGTTCTTCATCAGTGCTTTTAAATGTACCTGAACATTTAAGAGTAATTTTATTCTTTAACATTTTAGCTACCAACCCTCAGGCTTATCAAACATGGTTTTCTTATTATAGGCTGTGAGTTCCCTGCTGGTATATGTCTAGAGAAAAATATTTTCTTCAATATTGTACCAGGTTAGAACTGGGCTCTATTAGGTTACACTAATATGTTGCATGAACTTCTTAGCACTTTACAACAGGAAAGAACCTGGTCGGAAGCTTAAAGCAATAGAATCCCTGCAGAGTTGTATTTTCTCAGCATTTGTGATCAATAACTCTACATTAGGGGCTAGTGCATTTTAAAAAAAATAATGGAACAAATAAAATTTCTTAACACTTAAGCTTTATGAGTCCTTAAAAATAAAAATAGAATCTTCCCATTTGTTCACCCCTTTAATTTTGAAATACTGGTCCCAAGTTTTTGGGTTTTGTTTTTTTGGGAGAGGGGGAAGGGGGTGTTTGAAGAAAACACAGGGAACACATATATAAAAGTTTTATCTCATCAGGGATGAAGTTTGACTTTTTTGAAAAAATAGTGTTTAAATGTCCATAAGAATAATAATAAAAATGTAAGTGGTGCAGTTAATCAGCAAATGAGTGGCTGTTTTAAGACTGTTTTAAATACTTAGTATTTACTTGAAAGATTAAAGTGGACTGTGAAAGTTGTGCTAGTATTACATATAAATGTATTTTTATCAACTTATTGATAGGGAAATGTGCTCTGCTTATTACTTTGAACATTTATTTACAACAATTACTTGGAATCTTACACATTTTCTTCTCAATGTGCCATTCCAAGCTAAAACCCCTAATACGTCCCCTTGTATTCCTTCCACGTATAGTCTTATGATTTGTAATTCCCTTATTTTTGTCTAAGTGCTGATCATCAAAACTTAACTTGGATTTGCCCAAAACATAATGACTCTTCTTTCCAGGTTCTTGGAAATAGAACTGCTCTACAAAACCAGTTCACAAAATATATTTCCAACATTCTGGTCTTTTGGTGGGAACATCAAAACTTTCTTAGAAATATTGCGTGTATTTTACCCCAGAATAGTACAAGGAATTTGGTCAAGTCTCCAGGGAAGTCTAATGAATCCTTCTGCAAGTCCTGTGGTATTTTTGACCTCTATCAATATTAGAGGGAAGTTTTAGGATAAAACCTTAAATATTTTCTTTGTGCTTTTGATGGCATAAATGATGCTAGATGACTTCTCACATCCTTGCTGTGCACTGAATTATTTCATCCTTCTTGGTCACACTTGATATTTTGGATAGATTTTCCCACAGAATGGTGGCAAAAATGATACAGAGAATAAAGAGACAGAATCTGAGGAAAAACTAACAGGGAATAGGATTATTTAGCCTAAAAACAAAAAAGGAAAAGCTAAGAGATGACTGAGCTACTATCTTCAAGTACATGTAGGATGCGTATGTTGCATGCTAACCAGTTGTTCTTCATGCTTACTGAGGGCTGAACAAAAGAACAATGGTTGAAATGAGGTAGGGAAGATTTTGGTAGAATATCAGGTGGAAATGTTTGATGAACAATATGGTAGAACATTAGAATGGTGACCCACCATCTCTGAAGTCTTTTAAGAAAAGAATGACACTCAACTGTCTTAGAGGCATGGGACTGGACCAGGACTTTGTTGGCATTCCTCCTAATTATTATTTTCTGTTTCTCTGATGTACACCCTGCTTCAGTAGGAGGAAGGATTGAAATGATGCAGCTTTGCTGCTACACCTAGTTAAAGATGTGGTGTGAAAACTTCATGTGAATCAAATGAAGTCCAGTGGTCAAAAAACTAAATTTATTGATACTTCAGATTTTAAAATCAGTGTTCTTGAAAGGAGATTAAGGGAATGGTAAAGCATTTTTTTAATGATAGAACCTTACATAGATGGTTTGATTTTTGTAAATTATTTTAATTGCTCTATTTTGGGTGATGGTGTAGTTTCCCAATTTTTCCTCCAATTTTGATCGGGAAGGATCATGTGTCACTTAACAATGGACAGGAAAGCTACCCTGCCTTAATAGATACCTACCTGTCAAGACAGTATCTGATTATCTTTTATCTATCCCAGAGCTAGTACAGCACTTAGTAAGCGTTTAATAAATCCCATAGCTCAAATGGATAAACATGCTACTTTTAGAGGATAGATAGAAAGATGTCTTTGCAATAAGCATTTAGAGGCACTCTTTCCATAAATTATGAGCAGAAAAAGAGACCCCATTGTGTAGAAACTGCTTCTCATGATTTTTGCCCCTCTTTGCCAGTAAAGAGTACCAATCAGTTGATCATATCAAGAAAAAGGGAGAAGAAATATTTCGGACATCACCTAGTATCTTAGTCACAAACTTCTTAATACGGCATCTGTGAAGGGGCAGAAACCTGCCTTCCTTAACTGTGCAGGAGTCAAAGTATAATGTGGGCAGGAGACCAAATGAGAATTCAGTCTAATACAACTGTCATCTTTGTAGTATTTGCAGATCAGGCTACTGAATTAACTATGCAGCTGTACAGTTGAAGGGACTCATAACAGGGCAGGGGGGAAAAAGTATGTCATTCGATAATTAATCATCTAATACCTCCATTCCCCCTTCTTCTCCCCCCAGCCCCCAACCAAAATGCTTCCAATCAAGCCAGCACTGCAGGCATGGGGAATTTGTGGGAGTGGCAATAGATGGAAGGGCAAGGAAAAATTCATTTTAATATATAAACCTCACTTCTTTCTCTCCTCTTATAGTCATCACATTTGAGACTCCTTTAAAAAGATGCCTGAGTAGAATAACTAAGCTTTCTGCAAGACCTTAGGTACCAAAGAGCTTTGAAAAAGTTTATTTTTCTTTGTTTATTTTACAGTGTTTCCTCCCCTATAATGTATTTATCTTTTCTAAGTTATTGAACCTGAGGACTATAAATAGTAAATAGACTCTGTCTTTGACTACATAATTTAGAATCTTGAATGACAAATGGCCATTGGATTTTAGAACACCCTAAAAAGAGGTGAGAAACAAAAGAAAAGCAGTGATATTAAAATACACGAGACTGTTTCTAGTTCATCCAGATATAGAAAATGACTCATTTAATTTGTTTTGTAGTGTATATGTTCAAGGAAGTAGTGGAGATATATATATATATATATATATATATATAAATTATACATATGTATGTATATAAATCATACGTATGTATATGTATATATGAAGAGGGAGAGTGAGCTTGCATGCATTGATTTGGGCAAACTCATTTTTTCTTTTCCTCAGAAGTACCAAAGTTTCTTTGTGATCTGTCAACTCAGGCAGTGTAGTGAATGTCCTCATGATAATCTAAAACAGCCTTCCCTCTTTTGTTTGCATTGTTCTAAAATTTGAAAACACCAAGAAGAAAAGTTCTTTGTTTCTCTTTGCGCCTATATGACAGTTTTAGGGTGTGGCAAATCTTTATACAAGTAAAAAATAATTATTTCAATTTTAATTAGTATTATGTGAAAGGGGTTGATGAGACATGGATTTAAAATGTTTTATTTTAAAGGGGATACCTGGGGGAGCAAAATTAAACCTTGGATTTCAAGATTCTGTCCATTCCATTGTTGAAGTGGCATTATCTCTTGCTTATTATTAATGTTTCTGAAACTCTATATAATGTACAACCTTATGCAATATCATATGTACTCTCAAGAGTTATCACTGTCACAAAACCCAGAAGTAAAGTTAGTTAAGGTCATGGTCACCTAAATTTTCCTTAATGTCACCCTCTTTAGATTTTAAGCACATTGAGGGTGTGGAACAAATTTACCAACTCTTTTGTATTGTACTTTCCCAAGTGCTTAGTACAGTGCTCTGCTCACACTAAGCACTCAATAAATATCACTGATTGATTGACATACATTCCAAACTGCCCAGCTCCCAATTTTGAGCATGATCTTGCACTACTAAGTTTTGTGTAATTGTATCGACACACTTAGGAATGCCGCATGAATGTATGTTTACAATACCCTTTGGATCTGAAACACTGAAAGTGGGGGTACTATGAAAACAAAAAAGTCCAAGTGGCAATGTCACAAAAGCTGAAAGTCTCTGTTTACTCAGAAATATTTGATAATAAAAATACTGAATTAAAATTGGTGGAAAAATCCTTCCGCATCACGTTTTGAACATGTCAGGTTTAATACGTTAGCAATAAAACAATTTCAGAACACAGAAGAACAGTCTTAAGACCTTCCTCAACAGTTCAACAATAATCAGTTGCCAAAAGTGATAATCTTAAATTCAATTTTGATTAGGGTTTTACAAGAAACCTTGAGGACATTTGAAAGTTGTCAGCAGGCGATGGCAGTGTTTTGCTCAAGTGGCCCTTATTAAAGATTTCATCAGACAATTCTTTTTGTCAATATTTGCTGGATGGACACTTTTTAGCATAATAAAATCTTTAGTTTCTATTTCAGTTAGTGCCCTAAAATTCATGTGAAACAATATGGATGATGACTCCTTCCAGAATTATAGCAGACTTTGAATCAAGTAAGCAAAAATAAAGAGTAGAAGGAGAATTTTCTCTTGACATTTTTCAAGAGATTTTCATAAGATATGTGAGCAATAATCTTAAAGAGGTACATAGAAATCTCTACTGACCATCCCAGGACAGAACTTAATGAGGCTGCTGAATCTTGGGAAGGGTGGATTTTGCCCCATCATTCTTTCCCAACCAGCCATTTAGGGCTTTGACAGGCATTCTCTGATATACCACAATTCAAAAGCTCAGTTTTTATTAGTTGCTTTTTAAATTATATTGTGGAAACAAAATTAAAACTAGGAGTTTATTAAGATTTTTCAAAAATATTAACTCAGGTCCAACCCCGTGCCCCATATTAATCGTATAGTCATTATAAAATTATTGGGACAGTAAGGAGATGTTCTTAATGCTAGAAATTGGCTCAAAAGTGAAGTAAATTAGCTAAAATGATCATTGTATAAAATAGCATGTGGAAAATAATGATGGCAAGTCACTGGAAATGACCTTAGAATAGTAGCATCAAAAATGTTTTCATTAAATGATACTGCAGAGGGGAATCTTTTCTTGGACAGGTTTTTGGGGTTGTTTTAATGGTATTTGTTAAGCATTTATTATTCAACACACACTGCTCTAAGCACTGGGAAAGACTGCCTTCTCAGCTTTAAAATCTGTTGCTACTAATAACACCTTCTTAGGAGCCCAAACCTAAGCTTTTTCCGGGGGCGGGGAGGGGGCGGTAGCGGGGTGTTTATTTTATATAATTTGCACGACTTTAACTACTATACTACTACAGGGCATCAGGTTTAAATGGACTTTAATTTGAAATTCAAAGTTTTTTTTTTATAATTAATTGGGCTGAGGTGTTACCAAAATTTTGGAAATTGCCTAATATTCTAATGAGAGAAAAAGAGAAAAATCCATGCCATTTTGAATAAAGAAATATCTGCTTAAAGAATTCTGTGACAGAAATGTTGCAAAGGTTACAAACATTATTTCCAGACAGCCTTTCTGCCAAGTTCTAAACAGGAATATCATATGGAGTTGTTTTTCAAGATTTTTATGTCCATCATGAATACTCGTACTGATTCACTGTCCTGCTGTCATCTCTTTATAGTCCAAGCAGACTTGAGTTGACATGGGCTTGGCATTGTTGCTAGAGCTGAACTGTATTCTAGGTTCTCATTATCCCAAATTTCATCCTGCCATTTGTTAGATGTGGACCAGAGAAGTGAAGTGACTTATCCAAGGTCACACAGCAGACAGATGGCGGAGCTGGAATAAGAATCCAGGTCCTTCTGTCTCCCAGGACTGGGATCTTTCCACTCAGCCACGCCATGTTCTAGTAAGCAGTGTGGGTCAGTGGAAAGAACACAGGGTTGGGAGTCAGAGGTCATGATTTATAACCCCGGCTCCACCACTTGTATCTGCTGTGTGACTTGGGGCAAGTCACTTAACTTCCCTGTGCCTCAGTTACCTCATTTGTAAAATGGGGATTAAGACTGTGAGCCCTACCTGGGACAGCCTGATAACCTTATTTCTCCCATTGCTTAGAACAGTGCTTGGCACATAGTAAGTGCTTAACAAATGCCATCATCATCATCATTACTATTATTATTCCTTGATTATTAGCCTAGTTTGACAGTGTTATTGAGGCAGTGACATTCTGTGACAGCTTTCAGAGCTTCCCTGCCAATGAAGATCTTTGGTAGCAAGTGTAATAATTTTTTAAGCATTTTACTGTGTGCAGAAAACTGTACTAAACCCTGGGACAGAATCCACAGTTGGGAATTAGATGTGGTCCCTGTCCTTTGGAGATAGGATTTGCCTGCTACAATCCTGCTGAAAGGCTTCAGATTCAGTGTGTGTTAACCCATGAAATATATGTGTGTTGTCACCCCCTTTTATGAGTTAAGCTACACTGTCAATCAATTTACCATTGGCTTTAAAACACTGTCGCCTCGCCCCCTCCTACCTCACCTTGCTGCTCTTGTACTACAATCCAGCCCACATACTTTGCTTCTCTAATGCTAGCCTACTCATTATACCTGATCTTGTCTCTCTCTCCACTGACCTCTTTCCCATGTCCTGCCTCTGACCCAGAACACCCTTTCTTTTCGTATCTGAGATCACTCTCCACACCTTCAAAGCCTTATTGAAGATACAACTCCTCCAAGAGGCCTTCCCCAATTTAAACACTCATTTCCTCTTCTCCCACTCCCTTCTGAGTCACCCTGATTTGCTCCCTTTATTCAGCTCCCAACCCAATAGTGCTTACATACATATCTGTAATTTATTCATATTAATGTTTGTCTCCCTCTCTAGATTGTAAGTTCATTGTGGGCAGGGAATGTCTCTAATAACTCTGTTATATTATTATATTGTACTGGCCCAAATGCTTAATACAGTGCTCTGCACACAGTAAATGCTCAATAAGTATCACTACTTAATAGCAGTATACCAAGCTGGTCTCTGCTCAACAACTAATAGCCATTTTTAACCTAGGATTTGCAATGTGTGAGGCTTTGATTTACTTAGTTTTTAAAAATTTCCTCTGCCCTTGCTTTTGGCTTCCCAGTTTTAGCTCTCCATATAGCAGGGGTTTTTTTGCATATCTTGCTGTCATTCGTTCCTCTACAGGGCCCCACCTAGCCTAATTCTTTCGATCGAGCAAAGCCTTGATACAAAGAGGTATAATATTCAAATGATGTAGGATTGTTTTCCCTTTTTCACTAACCTTCACTTAAGCAGCGTGGCTTAGTGGAAAGAGCACAAGCTTGCGAGTCAGAAGTAGTGAGTTCTAATCCTGGCTTCACCACTTGTCAACTGTGTGATGTTGGGCAAGTCACTTAACTTCTCTGTGCCTGTTACCACATCTGTAAAGTGGGGGGTAAGAGTGTGAGCCCCACGTGAGACAACCTGATAACCTTCTTTCTACCCCAGTGCTTAGGACAGTACTTGGCACATAATAAAAATAATGATAATTTTGGTATTAGTTAAGCACTTAGTATGTGCCAAGCACTGTTCTAAATGCTAGGGGTGATACAAGGTAATCAGGTTGTCCCACATGCGGCTCACAGTCTTAATCCCTATTTTTCAGATGAGGTGACTGAGGCACAGAGAAGTTAAGTGACTTGCCCAAAGTCACACAGTTGATAAGTGGCGGAGCTGGGATTAGAACCCATGACCTCTGACTCCCGAACCCGTGCTCTTCCACTGAGCCTTGCTGCTTCTCTGCATATAGGAAGAGCTTGACAAATACCACCATTGTTATTACTATTACCAAGATTTGATGGAATAATTTTTTAAAAAATCTTAATTTATTAAGTGGTGCTCAGCTAAAACTCAGCAACTACATAGTCAGTTTAAATATTATTTGGACTAGAAATCTTCAAAGAGTATCCAAGACTGTAGGAATTGCTCATCCTAAACTTTTCAAATTCTGAATTCTTTATCCTCTCGGATTTTTATATGCTTGACCTTGGAGAGGTTTTGAGTTTAAATTCAGCAATTTTGGCCTGATTTATATTGCTGAATGCTAAAATAACACCCTTCTGGGAACCCTTTGGGACTATGGTGAAAGGAGCTTTACAAATACCCAGATAAAAGCTTTTGCTTCCAAGGACTTGGAGCAATTCAGAGCTCGGAATGGTCTTCTGTAGTAACTTGGCAAAATATTGAGGACTTGATTAGAATTTTCATTCCACTTGCTTTCACACAGAAATAAATGTTTTCTTTTTTAATCTGAAAACTGATGGTACTCCAAATATTCCAAGGTTCAAAGATCTTTTGAAAACATTTTCAAACGTTTTGGAGAAAAATATAATCTTGGCATTCATTAGGCGAAGAGGATATACCTCTAGCAGGTAGCATTGTTTGACCTGTGAAATAATCTAATAATTTGTCAGTTTGGGAGCCTGGTAACTGTTGATTGAATAATTTATATTATCATTTTAACAGAAACACATTGTTGCATCTGAGACAAATGCTTAATTAAGTCTAAAGATATACCAAAAATAATGCCAAGCAAAATATATTCCATTTCTTTTAACTAATATTCTGGACTCGTATTTGGTTGTGACAGTATTCACACTTCAGACAGTAAATTGTACATGTAAAAAATTACAATGTTTTTCTTAAAGTATGGGATTCCAGCAGAACTCTTGTCTTGAACTGATTGATGAAATGTTTTGAAATATTATTTTTCAGAATAGATTGGGGATTAAATTTGGCAATATGAATTAACTTGCAAATAATACAAAATGAAGCAAGAAAAATTTATAAGGGACTCAATGGAAATTTTTGAGAGCTGCTAAAGTTAGTTTTGGTGTGCTAACAAAAAATAAATACAAGGACAGAATTTTGCACAAGCATTTCAGAATGAAGATCTACTTCCCTGAAATGTACTAATATTTGATTTTTCCGTTTTGTGTTCAGTATTCTGTTTCAGTATTTCTTATTCTCCCATAAAAAGTCCATATGTCAGTCCACATAAACCATTTTACAAATCACAAGAAGCTCTGGGGAGTTAGAAACAGAAGACTCTCAACTTGAAGCCATGAGTATTATTTAAAAGGGAAGAAAAAGGACTTGAAGCCATGAGTATTATTTGAAAGGAAAGAAAAAGGACTCATTCTATATGCAGTTCAGCTGAAATTGATTTATGTATGTACAGTAGCTTTCCTTTATTTAGATGATGATATACAGTGAATTGTTATCTATGAATGAGGGTTCAGCCTGTTCTAAACTGAAGCTTTCTCTCAAAGCTTTCTCTTTCACACTGCATTTCTGATTACAGTGTTCCCATTTGGCCGGTTTATCACTGCTGTCTCCCAGACCTCCATGCCTCGTCATTTGAGACTTAGTACTACTGAGCTTAGAAAGTATTTTTTGCCATTACCCGATTTGTGGACAAATTGAAAGAGGAAGGTTTCTGAAAATACTAAATATAAATCCTTAAATTAATACTTCCAGAAAGAACTCATAAAACCTATCTTTTTTTTTTTCCAGTGGTTCTTGCAGATGGGTTTATTGTGATTTTGACTCTTCATGGAGTACATGGAGAAGCAGCGTGGCTCAGTGGAAAGAGCCCGGGCTTGGGAGTCAAAGGTCATGGGTTCTAATCCCGGCTCCGCCACTTGTCAGCTCTGTGACTTTGGGCAAGTCACTTTACTTCTCTGTGCCTCAGTTACCTCATCTGTAAAATGGGGATTAAGACTGTGAGCCCCATGTGGGACAAACTGATTACCTTATCTCCCCCCAGTGCTTAGAACAGTGCTTGGCACATAGTAAGTGCTTAACAAATGCCATTATTATTATTATTATTATTATTATTATTACAATGAATCATTTCTTGATGTCCATATTACAGTGGATGCATTGTATTACCAATAGTATTCCTGGGTATAAAAAGGAGGAATAATACTATTTATTAGGTATGTGCTGTGTGCAAAGCACTGTGCTTAGGGTTAGGGAAGAATACATGGGTGAGAATTAGACTGGATCCCTGGCCCTTAAGGGGCTCATAGTGTAAGTATAAAGATTGAAGATGCGTAAGAAAATGAAACAATAAAAATACAATGTCAACATAACTGACAAGGACAGGGATGGCTACCAAATCAAATAATAGCTGTAGGTTACTCGGCTAGAAGAGCAGAGTTATAAGTTTCTTGTGTCTCAGAGCCTAGCAATTTTAGCCATAGTGATAACCATAGCTTTGGCTTTCTCAACATTTTTCAGTCTGTGGACTGCCTTTTTTATGGTGGTCGAGCCAAACATCAAGTTCAAATCAAGCATCCTCCATGTGTAGCCCAGATAGAATACTAAAATAAATAGATTTCAACAAAATGTGGGTTTGGTGCAAAGATATCCCCTGACATATGGTTTCCATTAAGAAAATACATTCCAGATGTCAATTTGACCTGAAATGGCAAGACAGGAGTACTAACAAAAGCTCCTATAATCCAAACTACCAATACTGTAGTAACTCCTTGGTTCACTGGGTGTTACCTTTGATGGCAGGCTGTACCAGGAACTGCTAAATATTGAGCCACAGAGGAAGGAGAGGTACTGTATGTGTAGAGTGCAGAAAAACATTTTCAGGAAACAGTGAAGCACAAGCTCAAACTAGGTAGCATAATCGGGTTTTGCAGGGAAACAGCAGAGGTGGACAAACCACCGTGAAATGAGACCATTAGGAATGGGGACATTCTCACAGAAAATAATGAAAGCAGTATCCCCCCCAAAATGCCAGGTTCTAAGACCCCACAGTGTGGAAAGCCAAACGATATTTTCAGCCATGCCCCAACCCCTTGGCCAAAACTCATTGGCCAAACTCAAAACACATGGGCAAAACTTCATTTTCAGATTCAATTCTTTAAATGAATGCATATATATGCATATACATATTTGCACATGTGTATGTTCATTGCCAGTCTTACCTCCTCCTCCTTCCCTCTCTCTATAAGTGAATACGTGTAATTGCATATATACATGTGCACCTGTGTATATATTTATAAATATACCGATGTGTAGAAATATGATCAGTATTGTTATGTATTGAGCACTGTACAAAATGCTTGAGTGAGTACGAGTGTAGACAAAATCCCTGCCTTCGAGAAGCTTACAGTCTACTGATATCTGCAGTGAAATCCTATATGTGTGTTTCCAGGAGTATAATGTTTGAAGAGTTTCTCTTTATCATAAGAATTATGTCACTTTTCCACCCTTGATGGAGCTTCTAAGCATGCCAAATCCTTTCACTTGAAGTGGCATTAACAATTTTGATCTCTGAATGTTCTGTTTCAGAGCCTCACAGCTAAAACATTGAACATATCCAATTAATTGGCTAAGATTGTCATTGGTTCGCCTTGCCAATCTTTTTTTTCAAATAATTAAAATTGGTATTTAAATATTTGTGGCAAAAAATATGGGTCATGATATTTATTTTTCCCTTCAATGTTTAGGCCATGTAAAAAAAATTGTTCAACATCATCACAAGGAACTGTTAAAACAGGAACACCAAAGTGCTTGGATATGAACATATCTGTCTGCTCCATTTCATACTCTGTGAGTCTAAAGGTGGTCCTTTGTCAGAAGGTACGTTAGCCTTGTACTGCCTTGACAACTGACTTCAAATAATCCCTCATGTTCTTCTTAGTCTCGTGACCGCACTAGTGGATTTTCACAAAATGGAGCTACCAAACCGACAGCAGAATTGTGCCAGCCTGTGAGAGCCAATCGTCCCCCCAACACCTGTTTTTGGGGGCATTCTACCACCACTTATCTTTCCTCTTGATGTAAGTCCTCCGAGCAGTCTTACCTGAGTTTACCCCAGCCCAACATCTCCCTAAGTAAGCGAGACGTTCATACCAGAGAAATAGTGTTGCTTAGTGGATAGAGCACGGGCCTGGGAGAAGGACCTGGGTACTAATCCTGACACCGCCGTATGTCTGCTGTATGACCTTGGACAAGTCACTTAATTCTCTGGGCCTCAGTAACCTCATCTGTAAAATGGGGATGAAGAATGTGAACCCCGTGTGGGACAGGGACTGTGTCCAACCTGATTAACTTGTATCTAGCCCAGCGCTTAGAACAGTGCTTGGCGTATAGTAAGGGCCTAGCAAGTGCCACAATTAATATTATGTATTATTATTAATACCAGGAATGTGCTCCTACTTTAGGTTCAAGAAAGTCTTTTTGAGACTTCTGGGTTAAATGTGAGATAATTTCTGTGGGGTGCATGGGCACCCATTTCGTAGATGTGGGAAAAAAATGGGTTCTTCATAATCTCCAGGTGGGTTCCATACTTTAGGAACACATGGAACCGAATGGAATACCTTCTTTGCTTTTGCAAGCCTCCTTCCTTACCTGGCAGGGAGTAACTGGTTCTGATTCTATTCTAGGTTCAAGATGACACCCAATGCATTGGGGAAGATTTATAGGTTCAGTATGGATTGCTTGATGTTAGAGTACATTACTTGAGCTATCCAGAAGGAGTATAAGAAAGATGCTATTTTATTTTGAAAGTAGTGTCTCTTTACTTTTTGCATCCCTTAATATTCCCGTATGGCCCTTATGGTCAGTAAAATTAATCATTGCTTTCAATCAATCAGTCAATCAGTCATATTTATTGAGTGCTTACTGTGTGCAGAGCACTGTACTAAGCACTTGGTAAGTACAAGTTGGCAACATAAGCTTTCCATAAAGCTTTGATGCCTCGATCAGAAAAGTTACTTTTTCAGATGTTTTTGAACCTGGCTATAATTGCTATTGTGATTTGTGCAATCTAGAACTGTTTCAAATGTGAATTAAATTTTACCATATTATCTGAACATTATATGGAGGGAAAAAAAGGCTCTCTAATTCATAATCCTTACAAGGAAGTATATTTCTATTTCATGTTATTTTTTAGATATTTAAATAGATTTTTTTCTGGCTAATTTTATGATTGACTTTGTGGATCGTCCCTTCAAATATTAATATCTTTTTTTTGAAGTAACAATGCAATCAGGTTTGGATTTACTTCTTTATTTGCCTAGAATATCTGTATTCACTTCCGGAGATATGGGCATTTGCTCTTTGAATCAGTAGGGCAGAGCAAAAACGAAAGAAGAGAATATGATATGGGGTGGTGGCTTTCAAAGTTGTGTTGGACTGAAGATTTAGGAAGCAAGCCAGGGAAAAAGGCAGGTGAAGAAAATAGCAAAGCAGACAGGAGAGGGAGCTGATAGAAAGCAGTTACACTCAGTTCAATGAGTAAATGATTAAATAAATATACATATTATGAGATGGTAAAGGAAAATAAACCAAGAGATGGTGTTTTAATCAAAAGCAAATATATCTTCTCAGTATTTCTTTGTGCATTTGGTCAGATATGACAGTGGTTAAACTTTCAGTTTTCAGTAAAGCGTTATGTCCTCACTAACACTGTGAACGTTTGTTTAAAATAAAAAATGAGAATCATTACGAGCTCTTTTTCCCCATTTTTCTTATTTATGTTGATATAGACATTCTGAATCATCAAATGCCTCTCATTTTTAAGAAACCTTCCAAAACATTCACTGATCAGGCAAATTGTATAGATGTTTGTTTCATCTCTGTTAGAGGGTATTTGACTTTAATTGATACTCGCGTAATAGCCGTACCTCAAATGAACACTTTTTACAAGTGAAACATTTTCTGAAAACATAATTGTCTTTGAAACCTCTTCGCTTTCCTCTACTGAGATCTCTTCGGTCTTCATTTCTTCTTGCTATGGATTTAACAGCTAGGAAAACAGTACTGTAAGTTGGAAAACAAATACATAAAATACAAAATATTTATATACACTTATGGACCAAACCCTTTATCAAGTCTTAGTGAGACTGTTTTATAAGGGCATTTTTTAAAATTGTGTTTTAGTGACTATCCATGGAATTTACTATCAAACCATTAATCTCAGGCAACAATACTGAGAACTGTTACGGAAGGATTCAGAGCTTGAGATACTCTTCATGGATAATAATGACATTTACCTTGTCTAATGATCAAATTAGATATATAGAGAATTAATAAAACATTTTCACAGAAATACTACTGGAAAAAATATTTAATCTACCAAGTTGTGGATAAAATAGTTAAGAAAAAAATAAAACAAATAAAATGTTGGTTAAATCCAGAGAGAAAGTATGTGAAAATGTCTTTGTCAAATTTTCTGACAAAAACACATGCTTGGTTTAAAATTTTCCCTTGGTGAAACAAATAATATTTATTAAATAACCTCACTATCACAAAGCTTACCATTTAAAAACCAACAGAAATACAGAATATTGTTTAAAAATGCATCTTCACTCATAATTAAGCTTGTGTCTCCACTTAAAAGGCATTATGAAAGGTTGGGTTATCAAAGTGACCTATTTCCTGTTGTTTCTAACAGTTTTGTGGCTTGTCTTTACTAGATAATTGGAAAAGGGCTTGCAGGAAAACAAAGGAAAACAAACAAAAAAAGAATGTTTCATAATTTAGTGGACCTTGGGAACATATCAGTTCTATTCTCCTTTGCTGATCATATACTAATCCCACCTGATAATTACAATAATGATTTGTTAGGTTTTCACTAATATGCCAAGCACTATAGTAAGTGCTGAGGTAGATAGAAGTTAATCCGGTCAGACACAGTCCCTGTCCCATATGGGATTCACAGCCTATCAATTTGACAGCCATGGAGGGCAATACTTGAGCTTTGCTTTGAGTATGGAACAAGCAGCATGATTAGAATAGTGGGTAGATAGTGAACAAAAATGCTAAGAAAAAAAATAATGGGGAGTGAAGGAGTTTGCTAACAAAAATGAACAAGTTATGAATGAAAATCATATTTTCACCCTAAGCTAGGAAGCAATATTTGCATCAACTACATTTATATTCTTTCTCCTGGCTCTTTTGCTCCATTACTCAATTTTCTCTCCATGTTTCTCTATTCATCCTCCTCTTTTGCTTTTCTTGTACTTCTTCTAGTTTCCTTTTTTCATTTCCATTTGTACTCTTCCTCATTTTATTTTCCTTTTGGCTTACCCTCCCTTCCTTTCCTCTTTTTTGTTGCTTTGTCATTTTTGCCTTTTTCCCTCCATTCCCAACTATCTCTGTTTGCCCCTTTCCCAGTACCCTGGTGCACCAGTCCTGTATACCGGGATTTTTCTGGGGAAGGAGCAATGGTGAGGGCTGCATGAAAAGCATTTGGCTTAAGATTGTGGTAACTGATTCAATTGTGTGCTTTGGCTGCCATTTTTAAGGAGCCTGACAGCCCTTTGCCCAAGCTTTTCTCTAATTCAATCACACAAAACCCCAGAGGCTGAATTCTTGGGTATAAAGATAAATAAGTGGTAAATCAGAAAACTGCATTCATTCATTCATTCATTCATTCAATCGTATTTATTGAGCACTTAATGTGTGCAGAGCACTGTACTAAGTGCTTGGGAAGTACAAGTTGGCAACATATAGAGACAGTCCCTACCCAACAACGGGGTCACAGTCTAGAAGGGGATTTTCTTTCCAGATTTCAGTTGACTATGAGATATCTATAACAGACATCCTGACTTCACAACAGTGAATGTATGTCCTGCTTCAGTACGGTAGGGGAAAAATAATAATAATGATTTCCTGCATCATTTACAAGTAGTGCAGCAATTCCACAGAGTTAGGCTCCTTAACACAAAGAAAACAAGAGGAGTATATTACATTGCACCACGTTATAGAGTAATATACTGGAATAAAATGTTTACAGAGAAATGATGTATTGTACACTGTCCTTGGATTTCATTGCAGTACCAGATGATGTACTTTGATATGACTTATAACTAATAATAATAATGATGGTATTTGTTAAACGCTTACTATGTGCCAAGCTTTCATTCATTCAATCGTAGTGAGCGCTTACTGTGTGCAGAGCACTGTACTAAATGATTGGAAAGTACACTTTGGCAACAGATAGAGACAATCCCTACACAACAACGGGCTCACAGTCTAGAAGGGGGAGACAGACAACAAAACAAAACAAGTAGACACGCATCAATAGCATCAAAATAGATAAATAGAATTATAGATATAGTCACATCATTAATGAAATAAATAGAACGGTATTTGTTAAGCGCTTACTATGTGCCAAGCACTGTTCTAAGCACTGGGATGGATACAAGGTAATTAGGTTGTCCCATTTGAGGCTCACAGTCATAATTCCCATTTTACAGATGAGGTAACTGAGGCATAGAGAAGTTAAGTGACTTGCCCAAAGTCACACCGCTGACAAGTGGCGGAGCCAGGATCAGAACCCATGACCTTTGACTCCCAAGCCTGTGCTCTTTCCACTAAGCCACGCTGCTGCTCTAAAATGTTTCATATCTTTAATTCTTTTAAGAAAATGACCTTAATATCTTTGCTTTGCTATGTGCAAAATGCTGTAAAGTGTAAGGAAATTAAGAACTAAGAAGCAAAGTGCTGTAATGGATAGAGCAAAAGCCTGGGCGTTAGAAAGGCCTGGGTTCTAACCCTGGCTTTGCCACGTGTCTGCTGTGTGGCCTTGGCCAAACCACTTGACTTCTCTGCGCCTCAGTTATCTCACCTGTAAAATGGGGATTAAGACTGTGAGCCAGATGTGGGTCATGGACTGTGTTCAACACAATTAGTTCTTGTCTACCCCAGCACTTAGTATGGTGCTCAGCACATCGTAAGTGCTTAACAAATGCCCCCAAACTAGTTATAATTTAATTGTTATGCCTTGGAGAACAACAAAAGTATGATGAGGGAGGCAAACCCTGAACTGTCAAACTCTACATAGTGTCTGCAATATTCCAGTTCTCTTTCACATGAGCACCATGGAAAACCTTGACAAAGTACTTATTTTCTTGTGTGCTGAGTAATTATGACAATTGTTTAAATGCTTTATATACTGACCTAATTGTATACTGACCTATATTAGATGATACTATTTGTATACTGACCTAATATCAGAGACTTTTGTGGAAACTTCAGTTTCTATAGTTTTAGAGCAGGACAGAAGATAGGAAAAATAATATCAAAGAGAAGATGGATCCCTGATATCTCAAAGGTATTTCAAGCCTCTCTGGTTCATTGACTAAATTTGTCTGAGGGACATGTGATTCACCTCTTTGTATTTCCTTCCTCTGTTCTGGATTCTGAGATAGCATCTGTTGAACAAATACCAACTGAAAAGGAGTACACCGCACAGAGCGTTACCAACCTTTCAAAAAGTTATTGTACTGAAAAAAGGGCCTGTTCTCTTCCACTCTCCTCCAGATAAACTGAGAGAAGCCACAGTGTTACTTATTGTATTGTTCTTTCCTCAATAGAGGATGCCATAAAACTGGATGAAAGTAAAAATGAAATTGAAAAGATTGTCTTGCCTCTGAGGTAACAGACTTGCAGGTGTCACACACAAAGACTCTGGATGTAATCTCACCTATTCCTCAACCATATCAGCAAATTTTTTTTTTTCCTGTGGTCTTTCCAAAAGATGGGAAGTGTGATAGTGTCAGGCAAGGCTGGTGAGATTATCTGTCTGCCACTGAGCGTAAGGTCAGGAAGGAGAGAAAATACCCTTAACTTCTCTTAACTACTTATCCACATTCCTGCTTCACCTAAGCTGGCACTCGTGGCTCAGTGGAAAGAGCTCGGGCTCGGGAGTCAGGGGTCATGGGTTCTAATCCCTGCTCCACCACTTGTCAGCTGTGTGACTTTGGGCAAGTCCCTTAACTTCTCTGTTCCCTCATTTGTAAAATGGGGATTAAGATGGTGAGCCCCACATGGGACAAACTTGATTACCTTTTATCTCCCCCCACCCAGTGCTTAGAACAGTGCTTGGCACATAGTAAGCGCTTAACAAATACCAACATTATTATTATTACTCTCTCAAACTAACCTACTCACTGTGCCTAATTTTCATCTCATCCACCACCAACCTCTTGCTTACACCCTTCCTGCAGCCTGGAGCTCCTTCCACCTTTATATCTGAAGACCACAGCTCTCTACCACATTCAAAGCCACTGGGGCATCACATCTCTTCCAAGATATCTCCCTTGATTAATTTTCAATCTCCTGAGTATATATCCCTCCAACTATTACTTCAGCATTTCCCCACCACCTAAACACTTAAGAACCCACAGCCTCCCCTAGTACTTAGATATTTCTCTTACATGCTCGATTACTTCCTCTTTCCTCTAGTTTATTTTAGTGTCTGTCTCCTCCTCTTGACTCTAAGCTCCTTTAGGTCAGGGATCACGCCTAATAATCAGCTTCTCTCCTCCCTTCTCTCCTTCTACAGCCCAGCCTGCACCCTCCGCTCCTCTGCCGCTAACCTCCTCACTGGGCCTCGTTCTCGCTTGTCCCGCCATCGACCCCCGGCCCACATCCTCCCCCTGTCCTGGAATGCCCTCCCTCCACACATTCGCCAAGCTAGCTCTCTTCCTCCCTTCAGAGCCCTACTGAGAGCTCACCTCCTCCAGTAGGCCTTCCCAGACCGAGCCCCCCCTTTTCCTCTCCTCCTCCCCATCCCCCTGCCCTACCTCCTTCCCCTCCACACAGCACTCCTATATATTTGTAGAGATTTATTACTCTATTTTACTTGTACATATTTACTATTCTATTTATTTTGTTAATGATGTGCATACAGCTTTAATTCTATTTGTTCTGACTATTTTGACACCTGTCTTACATGTTTTGTTGTCTGTCTCACCCTTCTAGACTGTGAGCCCGTTGTTGGGTAGGGACCGTTTGTATATGTTGCCAACTTGTACTTCCCAAGCACTTAGTACAATGCTCTGCACACATTAAGTGCTCAATAAATATGATTGAATGCATTTTTTTTACCCTCCCAAGCACTTAGTACAGTGCTCTGCACCCAGGAGGTGCTCAGTAAATCTTACTGATTGGTTGATTGATTGAAAATTCTGATATTTTTGCTGATAAACATGCTATGTAGCGAAATTAGCCTCAACATATCCAAATTTCCAGTACCACGCTCCGTGACATTCAGAGGTTTCCATGAGAAACACTAAAACATTTGACTGTACCAGATGCCTGATATTTCAGGTTTGCCTGCAAAGCCCTTCTCTGCTCTTCCTTAGGGGAAATCTGGCTTTATGCTGCCATCAAAAGCACTGAACTGTTAAAAGTACATACTGAGCATTGAGAAGTGCCGTGGAAGGTCAGCAGTGAGGTGGTTAATTAGGTTCCGGCTATTTGCTGGTCTTTCTCTAGCTCCTGGTGCTGTAAGGCACAACACCAAGGAATGAAAGCACATTTTCCGTGTTCCAAAAAATGGTTGTCTGGCTGCTGAAGGATGGAATTTGGGCACGTGGAGTTATTGTTATTGAAATGCCTTCTAGAGAGAGTGTGTATGATAAAATGGTGAAAGGTGATGGGGAGCGGGGAGATGAGGGGGGGAACCTGGATTTGAAAGGGGACTGGAAATATTTCGGTCCCAACAATGAAGTGAGTACTCTTTGATTCAGTTAAATGGCAGTGCAGAGAATGGGCACTATTATAAGCAGAAATGCACAATAAGGACTCTTTTGTAACAGAGAGAGGAGCTGAAACTGCTGCCAGTCAGATCTATTGGTAAAATTCTGACTTTGGGCAGTTTTAGTAGCTCATTTTTGATATAAAAAACAAAACTCAAGGCTTTAGCTTTACCTTCTCACCACATTTTTCATATAATCTTATTTAAATAATGAATGATTGTGAATTCAGAAGAAAATGATACATGGACCAAATATAAGTAGTAGGAAATGTCAGTATTCCAAGGGACACTTGTCTAGATATGTGGGATATTTTGAGTAATCTTAAAGTAGAGTATAGAGGTGATCCAGGGGTGTTGAGAAAACCTTTGTCTCATGCAGTCACACCTTTCCATGTTGGGAGAATCAAGAGGAAAGGTGAACTCAAGAATAAAACATCACACTATGACCAAAATCTTCTAGGTAAAAATTGAAGGAATGAAACGTGGGATGATGAAAAGTGGAAAAAATGCTGTTATTAGCTATTAGTTTCAATGTTGGTAATGCCTTAGTTCAGTGTTGGCAGTGTTTCAGCATTGTTCAGAACGTTATATCCACATGTTCTTAGATCTCACAGTGGGAATGATATAAAACCCTATAATTCATGCCTACCAAACACATACTGAGAGAAATTCTGCACTTCACCATGCATTGCCATCCAGCTAGGGGAGAGAATTGGATATTGGTATAACTCAATAGGTTTTTAGCTTTGCATTTCTTTATTCATGATTTCAGAATAGAACATAGTAGCGGGAACTTGGCAAATACAGTGAAAAACTGAGATCTTTGAAGATGAAAACAATATTTCTCAGAGGGACAAATAAAAGCAGTCATATCAGCCAAGGGTGATTAGCATGGTCTTATTTTGCTGATGTGGGAAATCCAGTGCAGCCTACCACCTAGAAGAACTAAAATTTGGCAGAGGCTTTGAAACTCTTAGAAGCAGCATATTCTAGTGGAAGGAGCCCCGGCCTAGGATTCAGAGGACCTGGGTTCAAATTCTGGCTCTACCTTGTGCCTGCTGTATGATCTTGGACAAGTCACTTTCTGTTCTTCCTCCTACTTGGGACAGGGATTGTCTGACTTGTTCGTCCTGTGTCCTCCTCATTGGTTAGAACAGTGTTTGACATTAAGTGGTTAACAATTGCCATTAAAATAAAATGATAAACAACCTCACCAGCTTTGAGTGAAATTTACGGTAGACTGAAATTACCATCCAACGTACTTAATTGTCCACAAGCTCTGCTAATTGTTCTGCTTTGTGACCCTAGGCAAGTCACCTAACTTCTCTGGGCCTAAGTTAGCTCACCTCTAAAATGAAATTAAGACTGTGAGCCCCATGTGGGACAGGGACTGTGTCCAACCTGATGATAATGTGTCTACCCTAGAGCTTAGTACTGTGCCTGGTAAATAGTAAGTGTCTAACGAATACTATAAAACAGAAGAGGTTGTGTTTTAAGAGAACCTTTAAGTAGGGGAGGAAAAGCATTGTGTTTTAAGAGAACTTTTACGTAGGGAAGGAAAAGGGTTTGATGGTTCTTAAGGAAGGAGGATTATATGCCTGTGCAAAGTGTATGAGGAATGTAATGGAAGAAGAGAATGGATAGGTAAGAGACATCCAGTGGAAAGCCATTAATTTAAAAGTTTGATTTTTTTTTTAATAGAGAGAGACAATGGGAAACCATTAGAGGTCTTTCAGAAGGGAAATGGTGTTTTGAATGACATTTTAAGCGGATAATCTGAACAGGTGTATGCAGGATAGACTAAGCTATCATGGGGCCAAGTTCTCTGCAATTGATACAATTTGATGATGCTGAAATAATTATTCTGAAAAACTACTGGAGACATGAAACAGCAGGGACTTGTCCTACTCATTGCCAATCTTTTTCTGGCTCTTCATTGCCTTTTTCATCACTCAGTTGAATCGGGTTTCAGACGCCTCACCATTCTACTCCAACTTTTCCTCATTCATCTCCCCTAACTTCTGTTTTCTGTCTTCACTCTGTTCAAGAAAATCAGGTAGCCTTTATTTCCCTCTTTGCACTCTCACCCCTATGCTTCCTTCTAGATCTTCTCATAGATCCGAAATGATCTCCCACTTCCATCCATCACGACTCCTCGTTCTCTTTCAAAAGTCAGCTCGACCCTGGCAGCTCTAAGAAAACTGGTTCTGACCCTCCATAGGCAAAGCAGCTTATGAGGTGAGTAACCTTGTACTCTCTACTTTTATGATATCGCTAAAAATTAGTGAATTCCCACTCCTGGTACATTGTTTTTGTCCATTGGGACAAATAACTAAGAGCAGTAGACCCTTGAAACTTCCATTTTGCAACTCCATCATTGCCAACTTGTACTTCCCAAGTGCTTAGTACAGTGCTGTGCACACAGTAAGTGCTTAATAAATACGATTGATTGATTGATTGATTGATTCAAGGAAGAGGGCAGAAAACCATGCAGTATAGGACCTCCAATCACTTTTTCTCTTGGCAGACCTGATAGCTTTCAACTGAGATGATTGATAGTAATAGCAATAATAATAATGGGGTATTTATTAAGTGGTTGCTATGGGCCAAGCACTGAAATAAGTGCTGGAGAAAGTAAAAGATAACTTGGTCAGACAAAGTTCATTCATTCATTCAGTCGTATTTATTGAGCGCTTACTGTGTGCAGAGCTCTGTACCAAGCACTTGGAAAGTACAGTCCAGCAACGGAGACAATTCCTACCCAGCAACGGGGTCACAGTCTAGAAGGGGAGAGACAGCCAAAAAAACAAGTAGACAGGCATCAGTAGCATCAATATAAATAGAATTGAAGATTTAGACTCATCATTACTAAAATAAATAGAATAATGAATACGTTCTTACATGCACAAGTGCTGTAGGGCGAGGAGGGAGGGAGGGAGTGAGGGCGATGAGGAGGAGGAGAGGAAAAGGGGGGCTCAATCTGGGAAGGCGACTTGGAGGAGGTGAGCTTTTAGTAGGGGCCTGGGACTCGCTTCTAATTAGGAGGGACAACAAGTATTGAATCATTATTTTTACAGATGAGAAGACTGATTCCCAGAGTAGTTAGGTGATTTAGGAATGTAGGGGGCTGAAAAAGCACCCATGGGCATAGGAAAAAGTCCACTGAGCTCAAAATGTGGTCCAAGATGATGAGGGAATCAAATATTTGATTACTTGTAAGGACTAGGTCCCAAAACAAGATAAAATAGATCACACACGCCTGGGAATCAGTAGGACTTGCGTTCTAATCCCAGCTCGGCCTCGTCTGCTGTGTGACTTTGCGCAAGTTACTTAGCTTCTCTGAGCCTCAGTTACTTCATTGGTAAAGTGGGGATTAATACTGTGAGCCCCGTGTGGGACATGGACTGTGTGTCCAACCTGATTAGCTTGTATATACCCCAGTGCTTAGCACAGGGACTGGCACATAGTGTACGCTCATTATGGGCGGGACATACATCAGCTACTTCTGTTGTTTTGTACTCTCCCAAGCTCTTAGCTCAGTGCTTTGCTAAGCTAAGCACTTAATAAGTGGTCAGTATATACTGTTGGTTGAGTGATTAACAAATGCCATAAAAATAGTCTCTGGGAAAACATGCCTCACACTATGGTGGTTCTCTGTCACACCCACTTTTTTGAGGAAAATATTAAATATATATCTTGGGGTATGCCTGCCTAGGTAGGTATGTCTACTGGGGCCAAGGAGGAGGCCAAGGGGGGTCCAAGGCCAAGCATCAACATAGTGAGTCCCATAAAGCCACAGTGAGCCCTCTGAAGGTAGAGGACCCTGGGTATATTCACATTTTGCCAATAAATAGCAACCGTGACAGAGAAATACTCATGGGAACCTAGACACAAGCTTATAAGAGAAGCACAGGCACGGGGACTGACAGGGAATGGGAATGCTAGGAGAAAGAACTGAAGGGAAGAAGGAAAATAGAAGAAGCTAGTCCTGCCCAAAGAAACAAAGAAATACAACTCCGGGTAGCTTCTGAAGGTAAGAACTGGGACACAGACACCCAGGTTTCCAGAACGTTGTTGAATATGAAATAATGGCCCTTGCAGATGATCCGGGCATCAGCCTGGCCTAGTGGCTAGAGAACGGGCCTGGGAGTTAGAAAGTCCTGGGTTCTAATCCCCGCTCTCCAATTTGTGTGCTGGGTGACCTTGGGCAAGTTACTTGACTTCTCTGTGCCCCAGTTACCTCATCCGTAACATGGGGATTAAGATTGTGAGCCCCACGTGGGACAGGGACTGTGTCCAACCTGATTACCTTCTATCTACCCCAGTGCTTAGAACAGTGCTTGACACATAGCAAATGCTTAACAAATACCATTATTGTTACTATTATTATTGTCATTATTATTGCCTGACTGCTATGATTTTCATGTATTTGTCAAATTAACAGTTTTCAGTAGACCGCATGATCAGTTGTGTGAGAGAAGATGCAGTAGTGTATTAGCTGATTTTTACACTTGCAAACAGGTACATTTGACCACAAACCCTTGTACTTTTTAACATAACTTCAAATAACATAACAAAAAAAATTCAAATATTCGGTGCAAATATTATGAGCTGTTCCAGGGTGCTCAAGCTGTGAAGATTATTTTGTTTCCACATTCCTAACGTCCACATGCCCTCCTCCCCTTGAGTGTCTGCGGGGGTTTAAAATGAGGGAATCAATCATATTTATATTGCCCATAGCTTCAAACCGTGTACTAGTCCAAACCTTTTGCATGTATGTTTTGCTTCCTTAGCGTTTGACTTCACAGCAGAAAAGCTCATCTCTTTTATATATAATAAATGTTTATTAGAATTAATAATGATGCAATAATTGTCATCAGCAACAGAATTTAGTAAGCACCTACCATGTCCGGTGCACAGAACTAAGCCTGGTCTCGAAAGGTTATGACCAAATACAGAAGGCAATCAGTCATAAATTGATGAGTGTGTGGTAGTGAAGGCGTGGGAGAAAAGAAATCAGCTTTGACAGTACCTTCGTGGCTAACCAAGCTGAGTGAATGTTATGTTTACTGGGCTGAGTTGAGGAGCCTCCGATTTTAAGCAAAGTGCTGAGAAAGCTGTTTTACCTCATAGATCACTTGGAAAGCCTTGAATTTCCTCCTGCTTCCTTGTCGGGTTGCTATGAGAAGTGGAGTGACCCGGAAGGGCACAGGTGTGGGAGTCAGGAGACCTAAATAATAATAATAATAACAATAATAATTACGGTATTTGTTAAGTGCTTACTAAGTGCCAGGCACTGTTCTGAGGACTGGGGTAGATACGAGATTATCAGGTTGGACACAGTTCCTGTCCCACGTAGGGCTCACAATCTTAATCCCCATTTTACAGATGGGGGAACTGAGGCACAGAGAAGTTAAGCAACTTGTCCAAGGTCACACAGCAGACAGGTTGCATAGCGGGGATTAGAACCCAGCTCCTCTGACTCTCAGGCCTGCGCTCTTTCCACTAGACCATGCTGCTCGTCCCAGCTCCACCACTCCCTGCTGTGTGACTTTAGGCAAGTCACTTAACTTCTCTGAGCCTCAGTTTCCTAATCTCTAAAATTGGAACAGAATGCTTGTTCCCCCTCCCCTTCAGACTGCGAGACCCATGTGAGACATGGACTGTGTCTGATCCGATTATATTGTATCTGCCATAGTGCTTGGCATGTAATCAGCACTTAATACACAGATACAATTACTATTATTGCTTTGGTTTTTGGGAAGAGCCAAAGCGGCTTTAAACATGTAGCACTGTGGGGATTGCTTTCCAACCATCTTGCCTAATGTTTGTGGAGATACCATCCAACCTACCGCACTTTCCCATTAGTAATCCATTCTGATTTCTAGGCCAAACACTAGTGGACTTACTGTAGTCAAGTGGGTGAAATTTTTCCCTTTGGACATTCAGGGGCTGTTAAGACACAGGTGCTGTGTGACCTTGGTCAAGTCTCTCAACTTCTCAGTGCCTCATTTCCCTCATCTGTAAAAATGGGGATTGACTGTGAGCCCCGGATGGTACGGGGAATCTGTCCAATCTAATTGGCTTGTATCTCCCCAAGTGCTTAGTACAGTGCCTGACACAGAGTAAGCACTTAAATACCACACTTACTATGATTATTATTATCCTTGTTGTTATTATTAGTAGTAGTAGTATTTTTCAGTGAGCCCTTTAAGAGTAGAGGACCCTGGGTATATTTCCATTTTGCCAAAGAATACCCATCAAGCACCTACTGTGTGCAGAACACTGTATTAAATACTTAAAAGAGGACACTGCAACAGATTTGATAGACATGTTTCCTGCCCACAAGGAACTTATAGTCTAGAGGTTGTACTGGGGGCCTAGTGGGTAAATTAAAAGCGACCATGTCTGTTAACGTTTTTGTACTCTTCCAAGCAGATAGTACGGTTCTCTGCACACAGCCATTCAATAAATGCTGCTGATTGATTCATTAAAAGAACAAACCGAAAGCAAAATACCCAGTTCTGACTCTGCTTTGATGGAGTCAACAGATGTGGAACTGATCCTCTTAGCAATCTTCTTAGATTCAACAGTGAAATAAGAAAACAAACTCTAGCTACATTTGAAAATTCAAACACGGTCTTATGTACTCCATTTCATAATGAATTGTACAGAATAAGGGGATTAAAAGCAAGTGCCTTAGGAATTTCTCACTGATAACTCGTTTATTTCATTTTATTTCATTATTTCATTATTTCAATTTATTTCATTATTTCATATTAGAATAGAAGTCACATTGTCATAGATCAGGTGGGTATTCTTAGCTGGAAAAAAGGAAGAAAATGTAATGACATAATTATGGATTGGTCATTTAGTATTAATTAGATTGAGGAAAGATGCGTATTTAATAAATGCAACTGAAATACTGCTAGGATTTTCCTTTTGTGCCTTTTACATAAGAATATCAAACATTTGAACACTCACAGTATCTCAGTTCAATCATATTCTCATTACATTGGCAAATATCACATTGCATTTTTCCCTTTTTACTGTTCCAAAAATAGAAACAGTGAATTTATGCATCTTTCTTAGGACCTGAATTAATTAATGGTTGAACTGGGAGTAGACCCGGGTGTGAAAAACTGGCAGAATATTATTTAAAGATGCTGTATTTTCAAATACTATTCGTATGATATGAACCACTAAGGCACCCTGGGAGACACATGATATCAGAAAAATATGGGTGAACGATTAATAAATGGGGTGTTTAACACCACAGACTGGTAGTTTACATAGTCCCATAAGTCAGACTGTCTGAATTTACTTTCTGTCTCTTCTTGAATCTCAAGGACAACTCACTGTTTAATCTTTGGAAAGTTGCTTTTTCCAGGTGGGTCATAATTTGTCCATTTATAACCTGAGGCTAACTGCATCTGCCCCTTCTAAATTCTAGAGGGTATTCTGACAATAATGATAATATGTGTGAAAACGCTCCAGATGCTTCAGAGAAAAGGAAGTTTATAAATTCAAGATATAATTTGATTTAGTCCACTCAATTGCCCATGCTAAAAGGAGACAATGCCAGCGGGGAAAAGGAAGTCCATAGTTCATTCCAAAGCATCATTCTCGTCATTTATTTCAACTTGGTCCGCTATCAACTTTTCCACTCCTAAAACTGTCGTAAGTCACCAGGTTGATTGTTATGACTTCACCTCCTTTCTCTTCCCATTTCCTCTCCAGTGGAGGTGTCCATGAGTAGGAATTGAATCAAAAGAGGGGAGAGTGACTCCAAGGAGTGAGTCTGGCCAGCTCCCTGGTTTCTGACTAATTGAGAGTGAGTTGCATTCCTAATGATGCACAAAAACTGAGGAAAAATAATTAGCCCGGAGGGCTCAAAAGTAGGCTACAAAGATGCAAGAATTAGAATCATCCCTTCCAGCTCTGTGACTCTACTTTCTTCATGTATTTTGCCCTCTCTGGGATGTTTAGTGACCCTAGGAATTCTAAGGTTCAGTGAAGCATTCGCAATCTATAGTATAGAGCTATAGATGTTAATATAAAAAAGGTTTTTTTTTCTGCAAAGGGTTTTGAGTGTCCTTCACCAGAAAGTACACCAAGTTCTGCTGAATGAAGAACAGGTGTGAAAAACTGTCAGAATATTATTTAAAGATGCTGTATTTTCAGATACTATTCATAGAATATGAACCACTAATGCACCCTGGGAGACCCATATCAGAAAGAATATGGGTGAATGATTAATAAATGGGGTGTTTGCTGAAAATATTCCAAGCACTGTGTTCAGTCAGATTAGACACAGTCCCTGTCCCACATGGGTCTGTTACCCTAAAGGAGAAAGGAGAACTGGTATTTATTCCTCATTTTACAGACCAGGAAATTGAGGCCCAGAGATGCTGAGGGATTTACCCAAAGTCAAATAGCAGGTAAGTGCCAGAGCCAGTATCAGAACCCAGGTCTCCTGACTCCCAGGCATGTTGTTTCTCAATTTCACTCTAATGGTAGTTTTCTACTGTCTCCCAAATATAATCGTTAAAAGAAATGCCTCTTACAATACTGAGGAACAATATGGCCATGTATCCCATAGACTGTAATTATTGTATATTGATATGTCAAGTTTTCACGTGCAACAGACTGTGTTACTGTGACTCAACAGTGTTTTCCTTGTGGAGATAAAGCCTCTCTGTAGTTGTTGTGGATATCAAGAGATATATCTATCTACCAAGAGCTAGAGAAGCACCGTGGCTCAGTGGAAAGAGTACGGGCTTTGGAGTCAGAGGTCACGGGTTCAAATCCCGGCTCTGTCGCTTGTGAGCTGTGTGACTTTGGGCAAGTCACTTAACTTCTCTGGGCCTCAGTTACCTCATCTGTAAAATGGGGATTAAGACTGTGAGCCCCCCGTGGGACAATCTGATCACCTTTCAACCACCCCAGTGCTTAGAACAGTGCTTTGCACATAGTAAGTGCTTAATAAGTGCTATTATTATTATTATTATATCAAGGAGAGGAACCATCTCACTTCCTTCAAATGTGCTGTTACCACTGTCAGATCCAGAATATCATTCTGGATGGAGCACTGGTCTAAACTCATAATTGAACTTTCCAAGTGCTAATATTCATCAGACTGAAGTTTTGTCCAAGTAAAAAGGAATGCCATGGTTTCAATAAAAGTAGTCCTTCATTAAAGGAAAGAATCGAAGCAAAAGACAAAATAATGGTATTTTCTAAAAAGTCAAGCCAAGCATTGATGCTATCATTTATAAATAGAAATTTGTAAAGTGTTTGACCTGAAAACAAGGTCTCATCTGCAAAATTTGAATTGGCATCTCCTCTCTTCATTCATGCCAGCTCGTCACCTAATCTCATTCTTCTATTCTATTTCCCGAATACAGATAGTTTATCTCCCGCAGAAACTATGGTCAGATTTCCCGGGTAGTAAAACATAAGAAGAATGGAGCAGCTGAACATGAGGCATTCCTATTAGCCTTTGTGCCTGATTCAAATTAAACCAGCCTAAAGAAGCAGCGTGGCTCAGTGGAAATCAATCAATCAATCGTATTTATTGAGCGCTTACTGTGTGCAGAGCACTGTACTAAGTGCTTGGGAAGTACAAGTTGGCAACATATAGAGGCAGTCCCTACTTAACAGAGGGCTCACAGTCTAAAAGGGGGAGACAGAGATCCCAGGCTTGGGAGTCAGAGGTCATGGGTTCTAATCCCGGCTCCAGCACTTGTCAGCTGTGTGACTTTGGGCAAGTTACTTCACTTCTCTGTGCCTCAGTTACCTCATCTGTAAAATGGGGATTAAGACTGTGAGCCCCATGTGCAACCACCTGATTACCTTGTATCCACCCAACACTTAGAACAGTGCTTGGCACACAGTAAGTGCTTAACAAATGCCATTATTATTATTATTATTCTAGCCCCCAATGCTTATTAGTGCCGTAGTGATTTCTCTTGGTTTCTGGCCCAAGAACCTGTTCTTTCTAACTGTCCAAATATCTCCGCACGAATATGAATTAATCCTTCTTGCTAATGAAGAATAACCAAAACTTTACAACGTTAGGAAGGATGCTAGTGTATAGATGTGCTTTTTAAAAGCTTAGTATTACCCTAATTGAGGGGAGGGGGAGCGAAGAGAGCACAATTCACAGCAAGAAGTTTTTACCCTAACTAGAAGTGTAGTAAATGTGTCCAATGAATGCATTTATCCAAATAAGATGGTTCAGATCAACTGTGTTGTGTCTTTGTGTCCCTGAAGTCTTTCCAAAATACACTTATGTTTTGTTGGTAAAGTATTTTGAAAGAGGAATGAATGATAACAAATTGCCAGTGATTTGGACTTCATTTTAATGATACCTGTTGGACAGGTCCTCTGACATCTGAGAACAATGTAGAACAGAAAGCTATTATATAGCCGGCTACTGTCTCATATAGCATCCAGCTCGAAATGAACACTCTTTGCTGGCAAGAGGCTAGCAATGAGATTACTCGGAACAAAGCTCTGGTTTCCAGCTTCAGCCAGAAAGACATTAGAACAAAAATGACCAATTTGAGCTGCCACACGGTACAGTAGTGTATTCAAAAGAATATAATAGAGGAACAATTTAGTAAACAGCAACTATATTTAACACGAAGGAAAACTCTACTGGAAAAAAATAGTTGCATACAAATGGAAAAGAGAGAAATAAAGCATAAGAAAATAAACTGTAGAAAACCCTCGAAATCAAAGGAAATCATTGACTTAACAGTCATAAAATAAATGTGAACCTGTTAGAATACCTAGAAAAGTGTGACAAGATCACTCTTCTAGTATTATGCGAGATGTGTGTAATGTAGGCCAATATTTTAAATATAGTGATTTTGAGTGTGGGAGGAGGGGCTAACTGAGAATAAAGGAGGCCATAAAGGGAAAAATGACACTGCATACTAAGAGGAACACCTTTTCTTGAAGATGAGAAAGAAGACTGATGAAGGGAAGCAGAGTATAGAAAGATAAAAGAGAGGAAGGGGAGTTCTGGTCTTAGATGCATGGCAGGGAGGAGGATGGGTTACTTCAATGCAATGGGCCTTAAGACCTTCCCTTCAAGATGTCCATAAGGGTTCTTTGGAGCATCAACTGGGGCTGAATGAACGCAGCAGCCCATATGTTGGAGGGCAGAGGGCCGTTCAGAGAGCTAACAGCTGAGTCCCTGCTTCTAACTCAGGAAACTGCCTGAATCAATAGAAAGGAATATTTCTGAAATTTCTATTTAAGCAGTTACTCAGTTGATTATTACATGATCTGGTCTACCATATGATAAAGTGTATTGTACTAGAACACCACTTCAGGATTTGTTCTTACATCTTCATTTTATTTTTGTACCTAGAGCTAGAATTGGATTTTAAAGATAGAGAAATAATGGTCAGTTAAACATAGCAATGAATACGTGACAGAGATAAAAGAGGCGATTAACCTATACAAGGTAAAGATGAGTGGAAGTAGAAATCAATATTTTTTTTTACCTGAATGGTTTAATCTGAAAGAATATCGGGCAGGGGAAAAGAATCTTTGCAGTTGTATTTATCAGATATTTCCTTTCCTAGTACCATTATTTTTTCCTCGAATAACTGTGCCCTCCCTTCCCTGAAAAATACTTCCATTCTTGTTTCAATTATATAATTTAGGATTAAGGCGTTGTCTTCCACTTTACTACATAAAATGGTATCTTCCTTAGTAACTCTGAAACTATTTAGTATCATCTCAAATTTTTACAAATACAGATCCCAGCTAAAGTCTCATTATTCCAGGCCTTTTTTTACCAATACTCTGGAAAATACTTTGGTCCTATGAACTCCCGTCTGATCTCGGCCCAGCAATTACTCAATTATGTCTGAACTTTCTCTCCATTCCTCTCCCGCCTCCCCCAAGTGAGGGAAACAGAGTGGATGAAATTGAGGAAACTGCCTTCCCTGATTTTACATGGGCAGAGAAGGGGTGGTAATAACAGAAACTCTGTCCCATTTTCTTTGTGCTATAAAGAGGGACTTTAGGTGCTGCTATGTCACACAGAGTCTCTACTCTTCCCTGATTTGAACCCAATCCTTTTTAAGCCAGTGTGTCCCACAGCTTCTAGAGGGATCACTATTTTTTCCACAGTTCCAAGTGTATTTTAATGTAAGTACCTTATATCACATTCTAGTCTGTTAGCTCATTGTGAACAGAGACTGTGTCTGTTTTTTAGTGTATTTAACTCTCCCAAGCGCTTAGTACAATGTTCTGCACACAGTAAGCACTCAACAAATATGATTGAATGAATCAGTGAATCACAGTATGTCAGTTGACTTGTAGTCATCAAACTATCTTCTAAAATATTGGGGTCAATGTATGCTCCAATTGTCAAGTGCACTTTAAATTTGAGAGGTTTAAGTAATTTAAAAAAAAAACAAATCTTCCACCTTTAAATCTCCAGCTGACAATTTTTTCACTGCCAGTCTAGCAAGTGTAGAAGCTTCTGTGGATTTCAAAATATAAACTATTTCATCTGCAGGTCGTACCCTAAAAAATGTCAGTTGGAAACTAAATGATATTTTTCCATTGTTTCATTTCAAATAACTATGTTTTCCACTTTTCAAAGGAGGGGTTTGAATGAGACACAATGCACTAGTGTATCTATAATTCAGCAACGTAATAAAATCATGCATCCTCGGTAAAGACATTTTAAAAATAACTCCCTTCCACACTTGCATTTTGCCCAGAGGGTTTGCCGTCTATGTACAGACCAATCTTGAAACGATAGTAAATCAAACTGTTGATGTCAGTTTACCAATTAAATTGAAGGTGACCCAAAACACTAAATCAGTGAAGAGATTTTAAGGAAGCATAGGCAGAAACAATGATATCTTGATGTGAAGATTATGATATGCATTGGGGTCACTGTTCCGCTACTCGGAGATGGAGTCTCTTCAACAAAAAAAACCCTCTAAGCCTTCAGTATTAATAGAAGCTGATATTCTCTTGAATTCCTGGCTTATTTTCCTTTTTAATTCTTAGAAATGAGGAATGCTGTATCTAGTTATACTCAAACAGAAACCTCCCATGCTTGGCCACATTACTGTTAGCGGATCCGGAAATATTAGAATAGTGGAGAGACTGTCCTTTGGTTGGGAGATGGCGCGATGGAATGATGGATCACTCATCGTTATTGAGCACTTACTATATGCGGAGCACTGTACTAAATGATTGGGAGGCTGATCGTGAGATTATATTGGAATATAGCAGCAATGTTCAGTTCTACAATAAAAGTAATAATAATGGTGTTTATTAAGTGCTTACTATGGGCCAAACAATGTTCTAAGTGCTGGGTAGAAATGTCTGTATGTTCTTTAGCCAAAAGGAGCTCTTCTTTGAACATTCATTCATTCAATCCTATTTATTGAGTGCTTACTGTGTGCAGAGCACTGTAATAAACGCTTGGGAAATACAAGTTGTAAGTGTATATATAGACGGTCCCTACCCAACAACGGGCTCACAGTCTAGAAGGGGGAGACGGACAACAAAACAAAACGTGGACAGGTGTCAAGTCGTCAGAACAAATAGAAACAAAGCTAGATGCACATCATTACCAAAATAAACAGAATAGTAAATATGTACAAGTAAAATAGAGTAATGAATCTGTACAAACATATATACAGGTGCAGTGGGGAGGGGAAGGAGGTAGGGTGGGGGGGGATGGGGCGGAGGAGAGGAAAAAGGGGGCTCAGTCTGGGAAGGCCTCCTGGAGAAGGTGAGCTCTCAGTAGGGCTTTGCAGGGAGGAAGAGAGCTAGCTTGGCGGATGTGTGGAGGGAGGGCATTCCAGGTGGGAAGTGACCACCCCCACATATTCCTCATTCAAAAGATTCCAAAAATCTCCCTTTCGCTCCATAATGGTCTCCTAATATTCCAGGTCCATGACAAGTAATGGTAGGAAAAAGAGGTAAATTACAGCCTGGATTTAAACAGAGCTTTGTGGAAATACCGCTCTGGATAACTAGTAAAACCAGGGAGATAAATAAATTACTCATCTCACCTGTGTACAAGAATTGTATTCTTCCTCACCTAGCCAAAAATATTGTATAAAAGGGAAACTAGAAAAACAGAAAATCTAATCGAGTATTTGCAGAGTATTGTTTGCAGAGCACTAGATTATAAGTTGTGAGAAGTTATTGATTGGAAAGAGTAGAGGAACCATTTGTTCAGTAGGTCATCCCATGGTGAAACTCTTTTCTTTCACAATTGGCATCCTGCTGTTATTTGAATATTTTCATTTTATAGGCCACAATCTGAGTTAGGCCCTGATTGCCAAAATAGGAAGCAGTTTGCATTTCTTGCCCCATCCAGGATAAGGGTGCTAACTAGATGCTTTATAACTCTGCCAGAAAAAAATGCAAAAAGACAGAAGCAGGAGCTGAGGGAACATGAGACAAAAGAATGAAATATTTTCATAAAGCTAATATACCTGTTTCTTTGCCTAGCCAAAGTCCTGACGATTCCCCAAAGAGCCTTGCTATTACCTCCTTTCCAAACACTGATAATGGAAAAATGGAAATCTCTTACAAAAGGAGAGCAAATTTTCATGTTAGTTGTCTTTTTAATACGTGATTCAGATAATCTATATTCTCCACATGTCCCCCACAAGAGAAACAATGGCTGCTTGTGGTATTGCTTATTTTGTACTCTGTAAAGGGAAAATATTGTGAATCTCAGAGATAGCAAAAGTACTATACAATGAATTAGTTCCTGTGATAACTGCTCTTTTTTATTATACAGAAGAGTAAACAGTCATTAATTTAAAACTTATAAATTGGAAATCTGAAGACCATAACACTTGTGCTAGTAGGGACCCGGTTTTTCAGCGTATGATTACTTCCATAATTCTCGGGTATGGAGAATTACTGCCAAATAGAATAGTCAACCATCCCAAATGAGATACATCTTACTAACACTTCAGTAAGGAGGAAAGAAGCAGCAGAGGACATGAGAAGAATGTGGATTCCAGCGAACATATGATTTGAAAGTCAAAGTTAAACAGTTTATAGTGTTATTTTGATGAGGAGGAGAGTGAAAAAGAAAGCTGTAAAAGCTCTCTCAAGGAAACATAGTTCTTTCCGTGGCTAGTGAGCATACTTATAATATTCAGAACCAAGTATATGAGAGCTATTGAATATTCACTTTTGTATGACTTATTGCAATTGCCATCTCTAAGTGCAGAATGAATCTCAGATACTTAGATTACAAATTTTAAAGAGGAAAACCAGGAAAATCCTGTTGCATTAAAAACTTGAAAAATCCAATTTGATAGGTGCAAGGGTTCCTAAGGACATCCTCTGTTTCTTAACAAGGGGGAGAAAAAATCAGGTGTGTGAGGCAGCACTTGTACATATTTGTACAGATTTATTACTCTGTTTTGCTTGTACATATTTACTATTCTATTTATTTTGTTAATGATGTGCATATAGCTTTAACTCTATTTGTTCTGACGATTTTGACACCCATCTACATGTTTTGTTTTGTTGTCTGTCTCCCCCTTCTAGATTGTGAGCCCGTTGTTGGGTGGGGACCATCTCTATAGGTTCCCAACTTGTACTTCCCAAGCGCTTAGTACAGTGCTCTGCACACAGTAAGCGCTCAATAAATATGATTGAATGAATGAATGAGTGAATTGGCTATGCTAATGAGTGGAGCATCAGAAGATGTTGATCTTTTCAGTCAGGTCACTCAGCCAGTGTCCCTAGAGCCATAAATCAATCAACTAACAGTATTTTTGGAGCACTTACTGTGTACAGAGTGTTTTTTAGGCACTTGAGAGAAAACAGTAGAGTAACAAGACATGATCCCAGCCCTCAAGGAGCTTACTGTTTAGCATGGGCTGCGGACAAAGAGACACTAAAATAAATTACAGAGAGGAGGATGTAATGGAGCTGAAATATGTACTCGAAGAAGTAAATGGTGTTTATTGAGTGCTTATTGTGTGCAAAGCACTGAACAGTGCTTAGTAGTGCCTGGCACTTAGTATGTGCTTAACAAATACCATAATAATAATAATAATAATAATGGCATTTATTAAGTGTTTACTATGTGCAAAATCGCTGAGCCCAGCGGCCCTTCAAATGTTAACACTAATGTTGCCTTCCCTCCCTACCCTCCCTTTTGAGTAACAAGCAATTGTGAAAAAAAAATAATAGATCTATCCATGACATTTATTGACTGTGTGCAGAGGACTGTACTAAGCACTTGGAAGAGTACAATGTAACAGAGTTGGTAGATGCTTCCCCTGCCCGAAAGCAGCTTACACTTTACAATGTATAAATCCACGTCCCAATCCCTGGTTTCTCGGCTTCCTGGGGATGAGGTGGTACAGTTTGCCACCCTGAAACTGACAGGTTGTCCTGTACCTCTTTGTGGTGGGGCAGGGCGTTTCTCGGACTCCGTGAATAGACGAGGACACGTAACTAATGTCTTCTCATGCTTGAACAAAGACTGGAAACCAACGTGAAGAGTAATAGGATTCACTTTTGCCAAAATAGCATACCAGTAGTTGGGGGGAGGGGCTTTTTAGTGGTGGGGAAGCAGTTATTTAGATTCACATCTCACCTTTTGCTTCTATTATTGTGAATCCTCTTGTGTCTATCCCTTCTTTCTTTGAAATAACCGTTTCTGAGGCCAACAGTTATTCAGGAATGTACAGACGTAAATGTCAAAGGGAAGAATTGGATTCCTTATTCCAACTGAACAAGCCAGAGGGAATTGTAGGGAAATGGAATTGCATTAACCAAAATGAAATTTAGCCAGAAAACACAGTCACACATTTTAACTCTTCTCAAGTGCCATGTGGTTTTTAATGATCACCAGCAGACCAGACCCACTTTTAATAGCTTGATGTGAAAAAAGTAAGTAGCAATTATATGTCCTCTAACGCCACTCTAGAGAAAGAACCTTCTTTCTCCAAGGGAAAGAGGGGCAGTTTACGGCATCACTAAGGCCGTCCAGAATGCTGTTCAATCTGAACTCTGAATCCATTTGTTTTTAATGTGCTTGATTTAGAAAGATTGCAGCCAAGCACACACTGTCTGAAAGGACAGTCGAGTGGCATCATGGCTTCATGGATAGAGCACAGGTCTGGGAGTTGGAAGGCCTGTCTCATCAGGGACCAAAGTAACCCTTTCAAAGTTAGGGTCATAGATCATTTTGCAATAATAATAATAATAATAAGTGCACACTATATGCCAAGCACTGTACTAAGCAGTGGGGTTAGGTAGGATCTGATGATCCTACATGGGGCTCCTAATCTAACTAGGAGGGAGAACAGGTAATGAACCTCCATTTTGCAGATGAGGGAACTGAGGCACAGAGAAGTTGTCAGTTGCCCAAGGTCCCACAGCAGGCAAGTGATGAAGTGGGGATTAGAACCAGGTCCTCTGACTCCCAAGCCCGAGCTCTCTCCTCCAGACCACACTGCTTCTCAGTGAAAGGATGGTCAGGGCTTAGGGGATGATGGGATTTTACATGTTCAACTTGCTGTGACTTTGGTACCATTGTAAAGAAGACACCACTGACCATGGACTTCATCTGTGGGTTCCTGTGTAACTGAAAAGGTTACACAAAGACTACACAAAATTAAAAATGACACTTATGCAGGCACACATTGAGGCAGTGAAGCCACTTTCACATTGTCGTACATTTCCGAGAGCACCGTGTAGAGTGTTAGGTGTTGATAAGCCTATAAGTGAAGATTTTGGTTGTTTTTATTTTCACAACTGACATGACAAGCTCCGAGGTGCCATGGCTAGCGTGGCAATAGCCACAAGTAGACAGGAAGGCACCCAGCATGAACTCCTGAAAGAAAATCATGAGGCAAACGATTGTAAGGAACTCAAGTACAGAACCATGCACGCCAAGAGGTATTGGAAGACCTTGAGATAAAGCTGCAGACTCAGCCAATATCACAGAGGGAGGAAGAGATGAGCTGTGTACAAAGCTTGGCTTTGTTTCTCCTGGCAAGTTGTGGCCGCTGGCTGGGGAGCAGGTGGGGACACAGAAGGAGAAAGGGGAAAACAGAGTACAAAGCCTGGCGTTGTTTTCTCCTGGCAAAAGCCAGGAACCTGGAGAGTGGCAGAAGCTGGCTGGAAGCCAGTATTTGATGGGAGAAGAGAAGAGTGTGCCAGAGCCAGGCTCAGAAGATGGAAAAAGAGGAGAAATAGAGGCAGATGAACAGAGAGGCAGGGAGAGAGGGTATTGAACTGTTTTAGATGCTAGTGGAGTTCCACTGTTACCTCAGGACCAGATAGGAGAACCTGGGTGAAGTCAAAGGAGAAGAGGAAGACAGCCAGCTATTGACAGACTTAAAGGGTGATCCATCGTTAGCACAGACATATGCCCATGCACAGTTTTAATTATGAAAACAAGGCTTTTAGGGGACAGTGAGGAAAAAAGGGGGAAGGAGAGCCAGAGGAAAAACAGTGAGAGAAGACACAGAGAGCAGATGATCAGTGATGAAGAGCAGAGTGCTCTCTCCTCTCTCTCTTTCTCTCTCTGCCCCATCAGTACTTAATTTGCATTCAGAGAAAAGTCAGAGAACAGAACCCCCAACACCTTTCCCAATCTTCTTCTGAATAAACTGTCTCTCAACCACATGGGTTGAGTAGGGAAATGAAGGGAATAAGAGTCTTTAAAGTATTAAAGCTCCTCTTCCTGGGAAAGCTACTGCTGTGGATTCCAAAAGCTGACCTCCATCAATATATTTAAACCGTAGCTGCAAAGTAAGACCAGCTACTTTAGAGGATTAACAGGAAAAGGATAAATTGCCCAATCCGTTGTTCCTTATTGATATCAATTGACACTTTGGGCTGTGTCTGATGATGACCATGACTCCCCCATGGGTCTCGGGGCTTTGCTCATAGGTCCTGGGCTAAGTCCTAACATGGATGGCCCCCTTTTCACCATGCCCCATTTTCTTTTCTTGCCCCACCTCTTTCTCTGCCCAAACTGATCTCATCCCACCCAAATCTTCCCCAGCTCTGATATTTACTCTTCCAACATCCACACAGGACCACCTAACATCTCCATCCTAACCTCTCTTTGTGCCTCCTCCTCATCCTTTTCATTCAATTATATTTATGGAGTGCTTACTGTATGCAAAGGACTTTTCATCTTTCTCAACCTCCTAATCCTCCTTTTCCTTTTCTTCTTCCTCCTTCATTGTTCTCCCACTTCTCCTATTCCACTTGCTCCTCTCTCTTTCTCCTTTTCTTCATTCTCCTTCGTATCCTCCTCTTCTGGGGGCCTGGCCTGGCTTTACCAGTCATTTCTTTGCCCATGCTACTAGCACCTTCAAACCTAACTGCCTCATTAACTCAATCTTTAGCAGCCTGGGGAAATGTCAGGGGCTGGCACCAGGCCTGCAAGGAGGGAGAAGCTAGTTAAATCAATTTCCAGTCCCGGAGACTCGTCATTTGTATTGTAGGGGCTGGGCTGTGGAGGACGCTACATCTTCCAGCTCCTCCATCTGATCCACTGCCTTCAGCCAGGTCCTGGAGTCAAGGAGAGAAACGGGTCAAATAGGGCATGCTGGCCCCTCCCAAAGATCTGTGGGAAGCAGCATGGCCTAGTGGATACAGCCCGGGCCTGGGAATCAGAAGGACCTGGGTTCTAATCCTGACTCTGCCACTTCTCTACTGTGTGACCTTGGGCAAATCGCTTCACTTCTCTGTGCCTCAGTTACCTCATCTGTAAAATGGGGGTTAAGACTGGGAGCCCCAGGTGGGACAGAGACTGTGTCCAACCTGATTTGCTTTTATCCACCCCAGCACTTAGTACAGTGCCTGGCACATAGTAGTGCTTATCAAATACCCTAGTTACTATCATTATTATTATTGTCTGTGCCCTGGGTTCAAGGGGTAGTGGAGTGGCACAGTTCTCTCTTTATCCCTTCCCTCCTGTCCTCTTCATCTTATCCAATCCCTAACAACCCCATCCTTGTCCTGCTGCCCATCAGGGCACAAGAGAAGGCTAGTGGAAATAATGGGTCATCCTCAGGTGGAAGAATGAGGTTCCCCTGGGGATGAATCACATCTGATATAGAGGAAGCATTTTTATTGCCCTTTCAGGAATCGACCTTAAAGCATGGGGCATCATGCATTCACTGTGTGCCTGTTGTGTGCAGAGTACAGTATTTTGGTATTTGTGGCAAGACTACAGAAGCCTTTGGTCAAAGTATCCAGTGAGATTTGGGAGATGGAAAATAAGGCCAATGACACAGAAGCTGCTCATTTTCTTAAATTAAACAAGGGAAGAAGGAAAACTTCAAATCCTGAACACTACTAACACCTTTCTGCGTTAACCATCAGGCCCATCATGCGATTCTGCTGTGGCACTAGGAAAAAAAAAGTGGAAATGGGTATATTACCAGAAGGGTCAGAGTTGGTCAGCTAAAAGAAAAAAAAAATCACTTATCTCTTGTCAATACACAGTAGGTCATCAAGCATGCCAGAAAAGGAATGTGAAAGGGTCTCTTTGTAGACCAGGACAATACTAGGCCTCTAAAAGAGTAAGGCACAGTTCCTTTGTAAAGTCTGGGAAGCCCATTATATACAGGAAAATTAGTGGGGTATGTAAAAGCATATCATGTATCATCATGTACTTCCCTGTAGTAAATAAGTGGTTAGAGGAGTAGTTTAGCTTAACATACATGCCTACCCAATAAATCTATTTTTTGGTGGCTTTTACAATAGCCATTAAGCAATTCAAAGTAGAAATGAAGGAGAAGCTATGATATATGCTTTAAGCTCCCCCATGCAGATGATACTGTAATCAGGGCAGGTGAGGAAGAGGTATTTTCTGGAACATAACGACTATGCCAAAGTGTCTGCATAAAGACAAGTACCCAGTCATGGTGGTAGACTACATGTGGGAAGGGGAAAGCAGAAGGACATTGTGAAATGCTGAAAATGGAGGATGATCCTATTAAAATTCTGGGGTTTCTAATTAGAGGCAGAGGGGATGCAAAAGAAAATCAGGAAGCCAAATTGGCAGAAGGTGAATAGGAAAGGAGTGTGTTGTCTCTGGAAACTGCCATTCAAGAATAGGGCACAGTTGATTAAAGAATTCTTACTCCCAGGCTCTCTATACGACAGTTATGAATAGGTCTCTCTGGTCAGATGTGTGACTGACTTGTTCAAAATGTTCTTCTTTACACTTTGAGAAAATAAAGTGAGTATGACAAAGAGGCAATTCACATACAGATCCTTAATAGAAGGATGTCTGGGAAAGATAGATGTGGCCTTGATTTTTAGTTTGATTTATTTAGTTTTTCAACTGGAGGAAAGGAGGAGAGGAAGGATAGGTGTAGCTGTATAGCCTCAGATTGCATTTGAGGGGAAATAATGGATGTAAGGTGGGAATAGAGAAGATGGAGAAAAGATTGAGTACAAATTTGAACATAAGGCAGTTTTAAGTACAAAAATATTGTAATATTGAAAAATATTTAAAAGACTAGCTTGGTGGGTAAAGACAGAGCAGAATGGAAAGTTGGGGTTGAATAAAGAAGAAGCAGTGTAGCCAAGTGGATAGAGCAAGAACCTGGATTCTGATTCCGCTCCTCTACTTGTCTGCTATATGACCTTCGGCAAGTCACTTAATTTCCATGTGCCTCAATTTCCTCATCTGTGAAATGGAAATCAATAGTTTGAACCCCGTGTGGGATATGGACTGTATCCAACCTGATTGGTTTAGTACAGTGCCTGGCATATAAAGTGCTTAAATACCAAACACCATAATTAGGAAGTAATGAAAATAAGGCTTGTCTGAGGGTCAGGGGTGGTAGGTGAAGAGCAGGGTATATTTAATCTCAGAATTATTCACATAGAAACTTTCTGATCATGACTGAGTCAGATATCTAATACGTTGAATCTGGGAAAGGCTATTCATTGTTCAGGATTAGGCAGATGTACTGAATGTCATTAGTGGGGAGTTTTTATTGGATTATGAGGATGAAAAATCCTTAGAAAAGAAATTTGATACACAATATTTTGGGGAAAAGTGATTAATGTAACAGCAAAGAATTAAGAGGAAGAGGTTGTGGATAGGATTGTACAATCTAAGTAAAGTAGAGGATAAGCAAATTATCAAGTTATGTTTTTTTCTAATAATAATAATAATAATGGTGGTATTTGTTAAGCGCATACTATGTGCCAAGCACTGTTCTACGCACTGTGGCGGGGGGGAGGGGGGTAGCGGATACAAGGTAATCATTCTGTCCCATGTGGGGCTCATAGTCTTAATCCCCATTTTACAGATGAGGTGACTGAGGCACAGAGAAGTGAAGTGACTTGCCCAAGGTCACACAGCTGACAAGTTTCTATGACATAGCCCAAATTACTCAAGGCAATGGTAGCCCATTAATAAATCAATATTTCAGCAGACAAATGTTTTTTCAAAACTTTTCCAGGATAGTGAATTGGTTCCATCACTTGACTGCTGTGTGACCTTGGGCAAGTTACTTCACTTCTCTGTGCCTCAGTCACCTCATCTGTAAAATAGCATTTGAGTACTCTGTGAGACAGGGACTGAGTCTGACCTGATCATCCTGTATCTTCCCCAGTGTTTACAACAGTGCTTGACACGTAGTAAGTGCTTAGCAGTTACCCATATTATCGTCATTATTATTATTACTACCACTAAGACCTAGGAAGAATGCAATGCTACGGAGAAGGTAGACATGATTCCTGCCCACAAAGAGCTCAGAGACTAGAGGGGATCTAGATACTAACATTTATTATAGATGGGCAGGTACATATGTGCTGCGGGTATGGGATAAAAATGCCTAAGGGTTACAGAATCAAGTTCATAGGTGATACAAAAGGAGAGCAAAAAGGGGAAGAGAGAAGCCTTTTGCAGGAGATGTAATTTGGTAGGGTTTTCAAGATGGGGAGAATTGTGCTCTGACAGATACATATGACGAGAGACTACCAGGCCAGAGGGAGGATGTGGAAAAGGAACACCATCGAGAAAGACAAGATGAGTCTATTGGCATTGGAGAAGTAAAGCTAGCAGGTTGTGTTGTAGTAGGAGATCTGTAAGGTAAATGGGATTCATTCATTTGGATTTATTGAGCGCTTACTGAGAGCTGTATCAAGTGCTTGGGAGAGTACAATGCAGCAATAACCAGGCAAATTCCCTACCCATAAAGAGCTTCCAGTCTAGAGAAGGATAGGGAGAGCTGATTGTCACATAGTAAGTGCCTAACAAGTACCATTATTATGTACAAATAAGTGCTGTGGGGCTGAGGGAGGGGTGAATAAAGGGTTCGAATCCAAGTGCAAGGGTGACATTGAAGGGAGTGGGGTCGTCCCCCTCTCCATCCCCCCCATCTTACCTCCTTCCCTTCCCCACAGCACCTGTATATATGTATATATGTTTGTACATATTTATTACTCTATTTATTTATTTTACTTGTACATATCTATTCTATTTATTTTCTTTTGTTAATATGTTTGGTTCTGTTCTCTGTCTCCCCCTTTTAGACTGTGAGCCCACTGTTGGGTAGGGACTGTCTCTATATGTTGCCAACTTGTACTTCCCAAGCACTTAGTACAGTGCTCTGCACACAGTAAGCGCTCAATAAATACGATTGATGATGATGATGATGATGCGGGCTTAGCTGGGGAAGGCCTCTTGGAGGACATTCCTGATATGTAAGCAAGAGGCTATCTGCACAGTTTCTTAAAAGAAAAGAACTCTATGGTTGTCTGTAGTGAGTTAGTGGAGAATCTACAACGGTACTAGAGCCTCTCAAAGCTGCAAACAGCTTTTTTGGTCTCTGACCCATTTTTGTTCTGGTATATAGCTTCACTGGTAAATTATGTGAGCCAGAATGAAATAGCTGCTGCAGAAATCAGATTCAGTATTCTCAAATCTTGCACTCCGTTTGTTAAATGATGTCCCAATTCTAAGTGTTAGATCTTTGGTAAGAAAATGGAGGGATGAAGTAATCATTGTGATGCTTCAGGGAAAGAAAAGATGTTTTTAGCTGAAACATCTGGATTTTTTGTTGACAAATTGAGACACTGTCTCAACTTTCCATTTCATTTTATTAATATAGCCTGGCCTAGCTGACTCTTTTGGAGTAAATGGAGTACTTAATGGTGGCAGGGTTCCAGTAAACACAGGCTGTAAATATTCCAATTAAAATGAATTTCATAATGATAAAAAGCACTGAATTAAATGGATAATCCATTTAGGGCAATGCTTCTGTTGGTTAACATTAAGTGAATGATGTATGGTCTTGTCATCTGAGAAATATTACTTAAGACAATTATTGTGATATGATGAATTTTATTTTTCAGATGTCTGAATTTTCCAGTTTTTGTTTTTGTAACCATATAAATAAATATGTAATTGTTAAAATGTTAAAATTCCTGAAAGTATACAAAAATGAGTCATATTCTGCACATGTCTTCAATGTTTATCCAGTGGTTTTTTTTTTTCTTCAGAGTCAATCAGTCACATTTAATGAGTGCCTATTGGGTCCAGAGCACGGACCTCAGAGCTTGGAAGAGTACAATATAACAGAGTTGTTAGGCACATTCTCCGCTCACAACGAGCTTACAGCTTAGAGGTGGAGCAGACATTACTATAAATAAAATTATGGTTATGTAAATTAATTATATGGGGCTGAGGTGAATAAAGGGTACAGGTCCTAGTGCAAGAATGACACAGAAGGGAGTGGGAGAAGAGGAAATGAGGGTTTGGTCCAGAAAGGTCTCTTGGAGGAGATGTGTTTTTAGTAAGACTTTGAAGGTGGGAAAAGTGAAGGACTTTCAGATATGACGATGGAGGGCATTCCAGGCCAGAATCAGGATGTTGGTGAGGAGCTGGCGGCGTGATGGACGCGATTGAGGTACAGTGAGTAGGTTGGCATCAGAGGAATGAAGCGTGTGTGTTGGGTTTAGCAGGATATTAGGGATGTAAAGCATGAGGAGGCGAGTGATCGAGTGTTTTAAGACCTATGGTAAGAAGTTTCTTTGTGATGTGGAGTTGGATGGGCAACCACTGGAGATTCTTGAGGAATGGGGAAAAATGGATTGAATGCTTTTGTAGAAAAATGATCTGGGCAGAAAAGTGAATCATGGAGTGGGGAGATGGGAGCAAGGGAGGTCAGCAAGGAGACTGATGCAGTACTCAAGGCAGGATAGGATTAGAGAAGCAGCATGGCCCAGTGGAAAAAGCACGGGCTTTGGAGTCAGAGGTCATGGGTTCAAATCCCAGCTCCACCAATTATCAGCTGTGTGACTTTGGGCAAGTCACTTACTTCTCTATGCCTCAGTTACCTCATCTGTAAAATGGAGATTAAAACTGTGAGCCCCCCATGGGACAACCTGTTCATCACCTTGTAACCACCCCCAGCACTTAGAACAGTGCTTTACACATAGTAAGCACTTAATAACTGCCATTATTACTATTATTTTAAGTACTTGGATTAACGAGGCAGCAGTTTGGATGGAGAGGAAAAGGCAGATTTTAGCAATGTTGCGAAGGTTGAACCAACGTAATTTGGTGACAGATTAATATGTAGGTTGACTGAGAGAGATGAGTTACAGATAACATCAAGTTTACAGGTTTGTGAAACAGAGGATGGTGGTCTTGTCTAAAGTGATGGGAAAGTCAGACAGAGGACAGCGTTTGGGTCAGAATATGAAGAGTTCTGTTTTGGAAATATTGGCAGGACATCCAGGTAGAGATATCTTGAAGGCATGAGAAAATACAAGACTGCAGAGACAGAGAGAGAGAGCAGGGCTGGAGTTACAGATTTGGAAATCATTCACATAGAGATGGCAGTAGAAGCCGTGGAAGCAAGTGAGGTCTCTAAGGGAATAGGTGGAGATGGGGAATAGAACAGGACCCAGAACTGACCCCACAGCTGAGTTGGAGACAGAGGAGGAGCCGGCAAAAGAGATGGAGAAGGAGTGGCCCGAGAGATGGGAGAAAAGGAAATTTCAATTTCAAAATCAAAATCACTCAGTACCACAAAAATATACCAGTTCACTCACGTGAATACACACACGCACACACACACACACACACTCACCCGCCCCCCTCCACTGCCCCAGAGGATGAAGGTGTAGCAGTTTAGTCTTATTCTAAGCAGAAAAGAGGCTTCTTCTTAGAGTTGCCATCATTTAACAGAAAGCACAAATTCTATTTAAACCTAACCGTAATTCTGCAGACAGTCACACCAGTATGGTGTACTGATTGGTTAGAAGTGTACCGTGGTACGCACCTGCACTTTTGTTAGGGCCCATCTTAAAAGTCTTGCCACATGGCAAGATGTTTCCTATTTAATCCTTTTCTGTTTCAGTTTCCAATCTCCCTGTATCCTCTACTGTGCTCATTGAAATGCATGCACCATTCCTTATTGGGTCTGCTAATGACCCAATCAGGGTCATTAAGGGTCTGGAAAAAATTGCACCAGCCCATGGTTATCTCTACTATTTTTTTTTTTCAATTTCCAGGCCTTAATGTTCTCTGCCACTAAGTGCTGTCCATCCTAAGTGATTGATAGGGTCTGAATGATTTCTGCCCTGAAGCTGGGTCTTTTCAAGCCCACGGGCAGGACCTGAATACCTTTCCTCCACCCTGAGGCTCTATTCCTTCAGACTGATCATTGGGGCCTTAGCAAATGTTGCCTTTGGGTTGCCTCCTTTCAGTTTCAATTTCACTTGCAGGCCTCCTACCCTTAGCTTTTCGCCCTTTAAATTCCCAAATTAGGTTTTAAAAGCCCACTGGCTTTTATCCCTTCCATTTTCATATTTTCCTGTTCATGCTTCAGTAACATGCAAGTTGATTGTTGTTTCATTGATCTGTCTTTTCCTCTTAAGCGTTTCAATATTCAGGTTTTTTTTTCAATAACACACCATTTCAGTGTTAAAACTTATTCTGTGTGGTAGGACTCTGCTGCTTTATACAGCAGCCTCACAAAATAGATCTTTGGTTCTGGAGGAATTGATTTGTGAATTCATACAACCCTTTTGTTTTATGGATAATAGACAAAGTGTTTTCTTGTGTGTGGAAATTGAAACTTGGTAATTCTCTTTATCCTTGGGGCGGGTTCATATTTTGACTACCTTTTCCATGGGTAGAACTAATCCACATCTGGCATGTCTGACACCTTTCAATTTAGCTTTTTCAGTCAGAAACTAGGCAGCAAACATGCCCTGCTGGCCAATATTTGAGGTTATTCCTGAAATGTCAGTAGTGGTCCTCATGAAGCACCATAAATCTATTCAGAGAAAGCTGAAAATGTTGTCTTTTGGGACAGACAGTTACATTGCTTTTAAATATGAAGGGAATTCCACCCACCATTGCACTCTCATATGTTGCTTTCCATGTGTGTGATCAGTTCATCCCAAAGATTTCTTCAAGTCATTCATTTATTTCCGTTTATTTTCCGACTTTCACAAGGACTAGTTTTGAGCCCTGCCCATGTAAAAATCCACAGCATCATCAGAATACCTCAACCACCTTTGCATAGAGCAAGCATTTTAGGGTTTGTGAGAATTCTTTCACCAGAAATAAACAATTTGGACCCAAACTGGAATGGCTAATTTTCTTTTTATGGCATTTGTTAAATGCTTACTATGTGCCAGGCGCCATAATAAGCACTGGAGTAGATACAAGCTAATTAAGTTGGACAACGTGCGTGTCCCACATGGTACTCACAGTCCTGATCCCCATTTTACAGATGAGGTAATTGAGGCACAGAGAAGATGAGCAACTTGCCCTAGGTCACACAACAGACAAATATCAGAACTGGAATTAGAACTCAGGTCCTTCTGACTCCCTTCTGACTTGCCTTTCCCATGCTCTCCAACAACCGCAGGAATTGCCCTGTCCTGACAGGGTATATTTAAGGATTTTATGCCATCACCAAAGGCTGTTATGGGACCCTGATGTCAGATAGTCAGGTGATTAGCATATGTGGTCAGTTTTCTTGCCGTAGTTGGGCTCGTATATTTGGGCCAAATCCTGTTGGTGTAGGTGAGGAACTTTTTAAAAAAATTGTCCTGCTCTTCTTGAGCTTTACTTTCTGGAATCTCCAAAATACTTTGAACAGCGGTGAGATGGAAGAGAAGAGGAGGAAGCTGAAGAAGACTCAAAAAAGTATCTCTGAGCAGGAGAAAGTGTGACATACTAGAGAAAAGAGAAGCTTTAAATCAGAGAGCTAATAAAAGCAGGAAGGTCAAGAACTTTATATTGTAATTTTTAAGCAGAAAGGAGGTCAGTCCTGACATTTTGTTCCAACTCTCTTCCTGTATTCACTTATCTGATCTCTACACCCACTGTATCATAACTTGCATCCTTCTTTGCCTCTCAAGGCAACTCATTCATTGTATCTTGTTCTCATCTCCCCTAGAACTGAGGCTTTAGCAATCAAATTTGGAAACGTCAGAGAACACATTTTATCTGCATTATTAATAAATCCCCTCCTAAACCAGATTGCTGCCAAGACGAGATGGTGATTTAGGATACAATTAGTTGATGTCATAAAGGAAGGCAGCGAGCTTAGAACATAAGAACATAATGCCATTAATGAATCAGACCAGTGGTTCATCCAGCCCAGTAGTCTGTCTCCAATGGTGTCTGTGAGAGATGCGTAGAGGTAATGCGTGATGACTGCCCTCCTTGACATTCATCCTAGTGGTTTGAAATATACCACCCCAACCTTGCCCTCTCAACATCTTAACATTCTCTCCTGTAACCTATTATGAACCACTCTGCCATGAAGTTGTCCAAACACTTCTTGAATTTACTGATAATTTCAGCCTGCACAGCTTCCTGAGGAAACAGATGCCATTCATTGTGTAGTCCATGGTCATTTTCTTAATGTAGAAGATTCCTACAGACAATGCACCTGCCCTCAGGCCTGGAAGAGAGGAAATTGAAAGTGGGAATATTGATTTATACTTTGACAGTATTTAAACACTTATTATGGAGGGAACATATGTAATAATAATTATGGTATTCATTATGTCCTTACTATGTGCCAAGCTCTGTACAAAGTGCTGGATTCGACACATAAGCAGATCATACACAGCTCTTTGAGGGTAATAATAATAATAATAATGGCATTTATTAAGCGCTTACTATGTGCAAAGTACTGTTCTAAGCGCTGGGAAGGATACAAGGTGATCAGGTTGTCCCATGGGGGGCTCACAATCTTCATCCCCATTTTACAGATGAGGTAACTGAGGCACAGAGAAGTTAAGTGACTTGTCTAAAGGCACACAGCTGACAGTTGGTGGGGCTGGGATTTGAACCCATGAGCTCTGACTCCAAAGCCTGTGCTCTTTCCACTGAGCCACGCTGCTTCTCTAGGGATCTAGGGTAGGGATCATATCTACCAACTCTGTTAGACTGTACTAATAGAGGCACTAAATACAGTGCCTTGTGCCCAGTAAGTGCTCAGTTAAAAAGCATAGCCTAGTGAAAAGAGCACGGGCCTAGAATCAGAGGACCTGGATTTTAATCATAGCTCTGCCATTTGCCTTCTGTGTGACCTTGAGAAAGTGACTTCATATCTCTGTGCCTCAGTTTCCTCCTGTGCAAAATGGAGGTTCAATACTAGTTCTCCCTTCTTGTTAAACTGTGAGCCCCCTTTGAGACAAGGATTGTTTCCGGCCTGATTATCTTGTATCTATCCCAGCACTTACTATGTTCACTCATTCAATTGTATTTATTGAGCACTTAACTGTGTGCAGAGCACTGTACTAAGCACTTGGAAAGTACAATTCAGCAACAAATAGAGACAATCCCTGCGCACCACACAGGCTCACAGTCTAGAAGCGGGGAGACAGACATCAAAACAAGTAAACAGGCATCAATAGCATCAGTATTAGTTCTTGGCACATAGTAAGTGCTTGACAAATACCACCGTGACATCCTTGTCCACCTCGGCCTCAAAATCTGAGAGAGAGGGAGGGAGACAAGGTAGCTTATACCCACTTTACAGATGAAATGACTGAGGCAGAGGAATGTTGTGGCTTACCCACGGTCACACATCAGACAGGTGGCAGAGCAGCACTCCAGACTCCCAAGCCCATTCTCTTTCCATCAATCCACACAGTTTGCTTGGAGATAAGATGTTACATTCTGCAACCTTCAGTGTGGCTTAGTGAAAAGAGCACTGGGAGTTGCCTGCTATGTGACTTTGGTCACTTCTCAGTACCTCAGTTTCCTCATCTGTAACATAGGGATTCAGTACCTGCCCTTGCTCCTACTTGGACTGAATCCCACCTCACGTGGTACAGGGACTCCGTCCGACCTCATTAGCTCATATTTACGCCAGCATTTAGAAGAGTGCTGACACATAGAATGTACTTAGCGAATAAAATAATAACAGTGATTATCAACACTTTATTATTATTAGCATTACTTTTTGTGTTTTCCTTAGGTAGACCTTCTTCTAAGCTGGGGCCTCATATCTGTTGGGCTGATGTTGATGAGGTCTTCATTCCTGTGACTAAGCTAGAAGTATCTTCCTTTTCCAAAGGAAATGGATGGAGGTCTTAATAAAGTGTCAATGTTGCAATTCAGGCTTATGGTGGTGGTATATAAACCCCACTCGGGGTCTTGGCATTGCTGCAAGAAATTGTTAACCACAAACCTTTTCAAAAAACTTTGGACACTGCCAGTGTATGAAGTGAATTTAGTCCCTGAGATTACTCCATGGTAAGCTTGTTGTGGGCAGTATTGTACTGTACTTCTCCTAGTGATTAGTAGAGTGTTCTGCACACAGTAAGTGCTCAACAAATACTATTGATTGATCTGACAGATCATGTTAAAGACTTTTCTGAGATAGGCACTACAATTTCATCAGTGTAAAGTCAGACTGGTCACAAGGTTCACTTTGATTCACTTCATTTTGCCCAACATGCTGACAGATGCAGCAGGAGAGGAAGACCTTGGGAAGTTCAAAAGTCAATAAGCACCATTCAGAGTTCTATAAATAGTCATTCATGTAGATGACCCCATGTCAGAAGACATAAAGATGAATGTGACACATAAATAGGTTACCCCCTCATTCTGTTTTATAGCCAGGAATGTGTGTGATGTTATATACATCTTGTTGCTCTTTGGGAGTGCAGTCAGCATCTATCTAGTGAAAGAACACAGGGAGGCTGGGGTTCAAATCCTAGTTTGCTTCTGGCCTGCTGTTTGAGCTTGGCCAAGTCACTTAACCTCTCTGAGTTTCAATTTCCTTATCCATAAAATGGCCACTATGCAGATTCATTCCAGCTTTACAAAAATAGCAGTAAGACTGAAGGATTCTTTCTCCTTTTATCACTGGTGAATTTGACTTCTAAACATCCCCGTAAGAGCTTATCTTTGCCACTGAACCTCATCTCAGGAAATTCAGAATACTCAGATTGTGTCGAGGAAAAATGTTAGGCTGCTGAATGATTATAAATAATGAAAATGGTAAAATCCTGTCCCTGAATACAGATGCTCCAATCTCCTCAGCATGTACCTTACATGCACAGCAACTGTGAATTTTCTTATCCTTTGGGCCATATAAAGTTCTGTTTATGTTGCTTCAAAATACATTGCGTTTTATAAAACCAGAGAGCAGCATGACTTCAAGCCAGCATGTAGAAGAAAATATTCTGAAAGTCAGTGTGTGATATCATTTTTAAGTACACAGTACTTTTCTCCTTGTAAATACCCCCCCGATTTTTCTCACAATGGTATCTTTGAGGTAGCTAGTTAACCACATGGACACAGTGAAATAAAATCAGCTATGTTTGGATATCATGGTGTTCAGTAAATGAATGACATAGATCCCAAAGCCCAAGATGCTGTCTTTGGAACACAATTTTCCTTACTGATCATTAGCTTCCTACTAGAAAGTTGGCTTTTTTGTTTATATCATTTTTGTGTGTTTATCTTCTGTGTCAAAGAACTGTCAAAATGCTGTGTACTATAATGGTCATAATAGGAATCCCATAAAATCAAGGGCGGAACACTTCTGAAAGATCTACAAAATCAGACTTTTTCTAGTTACAGATTCTGTGTTTACATATAAGCAATTTGCCGACTTGTACTTCCCAAGCGCTTAGTACAGTGCTCCGCACACAGTAAGTGCTCAATAAATACGATTGAATGAATGAATGTCTGTGGGAGGTTTTGGGGTTTTTTGTTTATAGAGATACCTTCCACCTTTTTCTGTTGCATATGCTAAGGCAGTTTTAATAGGTTTAATAGAAAGGAGTTGAAAATGTATGTTAATTTTGCACCTAAAATCTTGGCCCTATTAATAGCCTTGAAATGAAAAGCTCAATTTGATATTTACAACACTGAATTAGTGTCATTTCATCTAATTAAAACAGCGTGTTGGACAATTTCCTAGGGGTCTCTATATGCATGTGCTTTTTTGTGTGGAGTTCATTCTATGAGCTGCTTTTTAGATTTGAGAATACTAATGGCACACGGGCTCAGCATATGAAACATCATCACCATGGTGACCAGATGCTAAAGCAGCTCTGGGCAGCCACCATGTTTTGGGTTTTTTTAAAATATTTCTCCCCCTCCAACCCCCACCTCTAAGGAGCTATTGTTTTCTTAGGAATGGAAGGCTAATCTATTGACTGATTTGCCAGTGGAGAGAAGTGCTCAGTCCTGACAATCAACGAGTGACTGAACAAAAGCTGAAATCCTCAGAAGTCAAGCAGTACAGAGATGAGCAGGACCCTGTTGCCTCATTGACATGCAAAAGCTTATGTGAGATAGGGTTCAGAAAAGCAGGAGCTAGGGAGGCCAGAATGAAAACAGCATGGGAAGGAAGGAGAGACCCCTTTTTACTTGTTCAAAGAATATTTGAAGTTTGTATTGGTATGTGAAAGGCACCGCTTCAGCTAGGTTTGGAAGTTAAGGAGAACGATTAATAACAAATAATCATATTGCCGCTAACTGGAATAATGATAAAGGAAGGATTTAATAACGTTAAAAGGAAGGTAAAATAAAGAAACCTGATTATCTTGTATCTACCCCAGTGCTGAGTACAGTGTCCGGCACATAGTAAGCACTTAACAAATATGATTTAAAAAACAACATCACAATCAGTTAATAGTATTTGAGTGCTTACTGTGTGCAGAGTACTGAACCCAAGCCTTGGGGGAGTACAACATAACTGAGTTGGTAGATAGATTTTCTGCCCACCAGGTGCATACAGTCTAGCATGGGAGACAGACATTAATAAAAAGAATTAAAGATATCCACATAACTTTATGACTTTATACGTATTGTGGGGTGAAATAACAGTGCAAATCCAAGATTGAGGGAGATACAGAAGGGAGAGGTGGTAGAAGTAATGATGGCTCTGTAGAGGAAGACCTCTTGGAGTGGATATGTTTTTAATAAGGGGAGGAAAAATTTAAAAATAAAATAAATAAAAACTTTTCCATGTCCAAAATATGAATATTCTAGTGCTTAAGTGAAAATTCTCAGGTTGATGAATAGCAAAACTATGACTGGCCTCCAGGTCCCCCAAGAAAATGTCAACAAAATTAGCATGTCTTTGAAGATGGAGATTGCTGTGGTCTGCCTGATATAAAATAGGAGGGAGTTCCAGGCATAGGGAAGGAAATGAGTAAGAGGTTAGTGGTGGGAGAGATGAGAGTGAGGCAAAGAAAATAAGTTTATTTGAGAGCAGCATTGATTACAAGCTAGGGAGTAATGGGAGAAAAGAGTGGATAACTAGGTAGGAGGGAGAGAACTGTTTGAGTGCTTTAGAGCCAGTGTTCAGGGGATTTCTTCCTGATACACAGAGGAATGGACAACCACTGGAGATTTTTGAGGTGTGGGGAGGTGTGTATAATATGATATTTTTAGAAAACTATATATGGGCTGGGGAAGGGAGAGGCTGGACAGGAGTCGATTGAGGAGGTGGATAAAGGATAATGATGTGGAGAAGCAGCGTGGCTCACTGGAAAGAGCATGGGCTTTGGAGTCAGACTTCATGGGTTCAAATCCCGGCTCCGCCAATTGTCAGCTGTGTGACTTTGGGCCAGTCACTACACTTCTCTGTGCCTCAGTTCCCTCATCTGTAAAATGGGGGTTAAGACTGTGAGCCCCCCGTGGGACAACCTGATCACCTTATATCCTCCCCAGCGCTTAGAACAGTACTTTGCACGTAGTAAGCACTTAATAAATGCCATCATTGTAATTATTATGTGGCCCTGGACCAAACTGGTGGCTATAGGAGTGGAAGAAATAATGATAGCGGTATTTGTTAAGTACTTACTATATGTCAAGCACCGTTCGTAACTCTGGAGAAGATACAAGATAATCAGGTCAGGCACAGTCCCTTTCACACACAGGGCTCAAAAGCCCAAGTAGAAGAGAGAACAGGGATTGAATCCCCATTTGACAGGTAAGGTAACTGAGGCACAGAGAAGCTAAGTGACTTGCCCGAGGTTGCACAGCAGGCACGTGGCAGAGCTGGGAACAGATGCCAGGTCTTCCAACTCCCAGGTCCTTCCTTGCTCTATTCACTAGGCTATGCTACTCCTGCTGTGGAGGGAGAAGCAGCAAGATTTAACAACGGACTGAATTTGAGCAGTGAAAGATACAAGAGTCAAGGACAACATTAAGGTTGTGGGGTGTATGGTGGTGGGGCGGACTCTGACGGGAAAAGTCATAATGAGACGACCAAGAGGCAAAAGGAAAGGTGGTCTCTCTCTTCAGGATGATTACATGAAAAATTCATTCATTCAGTCGTATTTATTGAGCGCTTACTGTGTGCAGAGCACTGGACTAAGCGCTTGGGGAGTACAAGAATGCACTTTAGGTTAAACCACTTAGATTTTGATAGTCTTTATTCCATCAGAGCACAGGTCGCTCTTTTGCCCTCTCCAAAACACTGCATCTTTCACTTGTTTTGAGCTCCCATCTTTCCCAGGCTGGCAGAATCAAGCCTCGTGATTTGTGGGCAATTATTTTTCAGGTGCATTGTTGTGGAGGCTTAGAGAGGATAGTTCTGTGTTTTAAAAATAGGGAGGCTTTCCTCTGTTGTGTAGCTGTACCTCTGAAAACTGTCTTTGAAGTGTTTTGTAGTCTCGCTTGCTCTCTACTCTCCCAGGATTGTTCATTTTATTTATTTTGCAGTTTCCCACTGATCCTGTCATACATTTTTTACAGATGTTGCGGATTAGAATTGAGTTCTGCTGAGGCTGTTGTGGGGCCACTTGTAAATTACTTGCCTTTCACACTCAAGAGACCAATACATGAGCTCTGCCAGTATGTTCTATTGCACAAACCCAAGAGCCCGGATTGAGTTTGGATAGAGTTCTGGGCACACCTACATGTAAAGTTAATTTATTTTAAGGGAGAAGTAGATAAATGTTGGTACCTGTGCCTTGCTCTACAGTAAATGTTTAATAAATAATTTAATTTAAGAGAAAAAGTTATTTAATATATTGCCCTGGAAGCCTAAGGATTGCAACTTGGAGAATAGTATTGGCATTTGTAGAATAACAGTGTTGATACAATCTGTGCCAAGATATTTCGCATAGCATCAAGTTAAGTACATTCAACAGCATGTGTGCAAGAAACAAAACATGATAGCTATTTCGCATCAAAACTATTCTAGTGGATCTCAGCTGTGAATGTTTCCTGAAAGTATGTGCAAACTCTGAAGTTATTGGGACAATTCATTTAAGCCTGTATTTTCCCAGACAGTCCTTGGAGACATCCTCTGGAGGCTGAAGATGGTTCCTGAATTAAAATTTGTCATCACAGTCATTTTCCATGGTCCACGGAGGGTACTACACTCTGAGTTTTTTTTACTTCTCCCTGTTATGCCACTGTGACAGTAGGCCTGCAACATTCCCTTCTAGTCAGAGAAGCTCGCTGTGGGCAGGAAACATGTCTCCCAATGCTGTTATATTGTAATAATAATAATAATGATGGTATTTGTTAATAACTTACTATGTGCCAAGCCCACTGGGGTTGCAGGTAAGCAAAGTAAGCAGGTTGCCCCACTAGGGGCTCACAGTATTAATCCCCATTTTACAGATGAGGTAACTGAGGCACAGAGAAGTAAGTGGCTTGCCCAGGGTCACACAGCACATGAGTGGCAAAGACAGGATTAGAGCCTGCATCCTCTGACTCCCAAGCCTGTGCTCTTTCCTCTAAGCCATGCAGCTCTCCCAAGTACTTAGTACAGTGCTCTGCACACAGTAAACACTCAGTAAATAGGATTGATTGGGGTAGGAAAGACACTCCGTTCAAATCGAAGTCGATCATACATCCGACGACTTAAAGAAAATGAATTCTTGTTTTTTGACAATAGCTTTCAGAGTAGGGATGACCACCTAATACATCAGAATTTACTCATTGGTGTTGGTGATAGCCAGTTAGTTTGGTTATGGATGCCCACTATCTAGGAATGTTGATGAGTCGGAATTGAAACTGTGCAGGAATATATGAGTAGAAGTTGCTTTATGGTCAAAATTCCTCACATCTCATTGATTGCCAATCCATTAATACTATTTATGGAACATTTACTGAGGGTCAGACACTGAGCTGTGCACTACAACAGCACCAAGACACATATTCCCTTCCCTCAAGGAGGTTACAATTTAGTGTGAGGAAATAGAGGGGAAAAAATGATTTACAGATCATGAAAGCCAGTGAAGGAACAAAGGATGGAGCAGAGAACAGTGCAAACACTGAAAAAAACAGCTAAGCAAATTGAATATAAAGGTTCATATATATATATATATATATATATATATATATATATAATATAATATATAAATATAATATAACTAGGCAAACAAATATCAATATATATCCATGCCCACAAATGCTGAGGATAGGAAGAAAGTATGTAAATGTTAAGGATAGATGTGGGGATATTAGTAGTCGGGTGTTGGGAATTAATCAGAGAAGGCTTGCAGCACCCAAACAAATTCTGGCTTTAGGAAAGTTGATTTCAATGTGAGGGTAAGCAGACCCTTCCTCTAAAGAACATACTGGCCAGCCAAGTACATTATACACACACACACACACACACACACACACACACACACACACACACGCACGCACGCACGCACGCACACACACACACATTCTGTACACACATAACACACACACGCTCTCTCACACACACACATTGTATATATAACATATACACAAATGTATTACATATGATATATAAAGAAATATACTTCATATATCCAGCAAATGTTACATACAGTATAACATTGTGTAGTACACAACATAAAGATGTATAGCTTCTAATATATATGGAAGTGGATACCCACAAAGAGCAATGAATATCCATAAATTCCCAGTAACTATCAACTTGATATGGGTTTTGATTTGTTTGCTTTTTGTTTTGAGTTGGGTGCATTTACCTCCAGTTAAAAGTCAGTTGAAAGTGGAAAAGTTGATGAATGTGATGAGCAGCACATTATTCAAAAGCTCCTTTTATTGCTCTTCAGGGACAAGAATAAGATAATACCTATTCTCAGGAACTGATAGCCCATTGAGACAGAACATTTAGCCATTAGGAAGAAGAGGTATCCTACTTAAGTCTCTGGTCTGCAGCTTGCTATCATTCTGTGACTCTGCTTCCATAGATAGAACTCACACTGAAGTCATCTCAGGGTCCTCACAGAAGGCAGGACCTCGCTCAGCTGTGATCTTAACTAACTAATCGCACCCTACACTCAAGGCCGTGTTTTTGGAGAAAGTTTAGTCCTCTGTTTTATGGGGCTCTGCGACGCTAAACTGGGAACCGAATTCTAAAATCCAGCTTTATGACTGATGATTTTAAAACCAATACGATATTGAAAAAATAATTAAAATAGTTTGTAAATGTTTGGGATGCTGAGGAATTAACAATGAAGCAACAACTGCATTCACGTAGAAAGATCTTCAATCCCATGAACCACAGACAAGACAGCAGTTGACAATTTCTCAGATTCTATTTCCTTTCACATTCTCTCTGTAATGAATTTCTTTATGTGAGTCAAGAAAGCCTTACCTAACACATTTACTTTGGCTTTTTAACAAAACAGAGTCCAAAGAGAATAAATTAAAAGTTGTCCCTGTTTGTCCTTCAGACCTCAAACAGCAAGCGATGATTTATTTCTAGTTCTATCCAGAAAAGTGAACACAAACTAAAAACTGCCACTAGCTTCAAGGGCCCTTTTTTTTTCAGTTCATTAGTGTCTCTTCTGAATTTGGTATTCAAAACAAAACTCCAGAAGGCAGAAGCTAAAAAGACCTAAGGATTTGGGAAAAATGTTTTTTTCCCCATTTTTGGAATGTGTATATGACTTTGAACTTAGCTTAATTTGAAAGTTCGAACTGAGGGAGAAGACCAATTGTAATGGGTATTGTAAATGTGTTCTTTCATTAATTCTGTTTACTTATTTAGAAGATCAATATGATAGCCCAATGTGTTGGGCTTGAATCATTAAGGAGGGTTTAGAAAACAAAACAAGAAGCACATTTGGCAGTTTATAAAGCTATGGTGCAGCTATTCCTAGGATTCTCAATCCTGGTGTTTAGAACTGCATTTTAAGAAGGGCACAATAGAACTGCTTAAAGTACAGAGAAGGGCAACCAATGTAACTGGGGGGATAGGACAGCAGACAAACTGAGAGACTGAAAAGATTTAAACTCCGTTTCTGAAAGATGAAGGCTGAAGCAAAACACTATTAAAGCTCATGTAGTCATGTAAGTGGTGGACAAAATGAATCCGGGATTACTGATGCACGGAACAGTATGAGGGTTCGTTCATTGAAGTTTGAGGTTGGTAGTTTCAAAATAAACCAAAGAAAGCACTTCTTCACTGAACAGGGCGTAAATTTATGAAATGAATGATCACAGGAAGTTGTGGACTTAAAAAAAAATGAGAAATTTCAAAAGAAGTTTTGCAGAGTCATTGATGAGGATGATGATGGTATTTGTTAAGCGCTTATTATGTTCCAGGCACTATACTAAGCCCTGGGTTAGATGCAAGCAAATCGAGTAGGACACAATAATGAGGAGTTCATAGAAAAGGGATTGTGGAAGAAAATATTGGGCTATTATAAAACTCAAGAAGTGGTTAAATTAAAATTATGGTCAATAATCCTGATGGATTGAAAATGTCAGGCGTATTTAAAGACATTATTAAACATGAGATTTATAATCTCCTCCAAGAAACCTTCCCTAAATCCTCTTCTCCTCCCAGACCCTTCTGTGCGACTCATACTTACTCCTTCATTCATCCTCCTTCCCATCCCCACAGTACATATGTATATATCTGTAATTTATTTATTTATGTATCTATTATTTTTATTAATGTCTGTCACCCCCTCTAGACCATGAGCTCATTGTGGGCAGGAATGTGTCTGTTGTTATATTGTACTCTCCCAAGAGCTTAGTACCGTACTTTGCACACAGGCACTCAATAAATACAATTGAATTTAAGGAAGGCATCCACATTCAATTGCTTCTCAGTGTATTCTTTGGTGCCAAGAACAGACACAGAATTGCTGGACTGGATAAACCATAAGACTGTACCTGTATGGCATTGCTAATGGTGTCCTCTGGTAAAAATATAATTGTGATTAATGGTCATTGTATGTATTAATATCAGAATCAGACAATAATGTTTCTTTTACCTTCCTTTTTGCAATAATTTTGATACATAGTTTAGGATTCATAATTTTTTAAAAAATAATGGTGAACAGAGCAGTGTGCCTCAGGTCTGTCCAGCCTTAATGCGTAAATAATCTTTTGAATTCTGTGATGCCATCATATATCTAAAATATTTCTTATACATAAATTGGCTTTGGTATGCTGAAAAAAATATCATGAAGTGTGACTTTCACAAAATGTGTTCCTTGCCATTTACATGCAACGATCTTACTAGTCATTACAATGAAGTATTTCCACTAAGGAGTTATTCTTAACTTGAGGTAAATACACTCCTGCCTCAAAAAAGGCTTTTCTAATGCCTAGCTTTAGGCAAAACGGCATCAGGTTAAAAATTGTCAGGTCATGTGAAGTTATCACACACTCTGTCATTTTGTAGCAAACATTCAGCTATCGTTGTTGTGTGAAATGATGTCGGTGTCATGGATTAGGTCGGTTTTAACCTTTGTCACACTGTTTACGCTGCAGCTCTCCTGAATGGAATTAACACAGAAGCAGCTTTTTCAAGAAAGTGTGGGCAGACTTCCTGAGTACCTCCCGTTACAGAATATTCACATTACTGAACTCACATCATGACTGATGCTGGATGCATGTGTAAAGCCTAACTCTCTTTTTATTCTCCCAAGTGCTTAGAACATACCCTGCCCTCATTAAGTAGTATTTATTGACTGAAGTGGAAAAGTAAGGAGGAACAGGGGAGAGGTGAAAAGGATAGAGGAAGGAAGGGTAGAGGAAAGGGAAAATGAGAGGAGTTCTCAATTTGTCAGCTCTGGCTAACTTCTGATAGACACCTAAGCCTAGTAAGAAGTAGTGTGGCTTAGTGGAAAGAACACGGGCTTGGGAGTCAGAGGTTGTGGGTTCTAATCCCAGCTCCACCACTTATTAGCTGTGTGACTCGGGGCAAGTCACTTAAATTCTCTGTTACTTCACCTGTAAAATGGGGATTAAGATTCTGAGCCCCATGTGGGACAACCTGATTATCTTGTACCTACCTCAGCGCTTAGAACAGTGCTTGGCACTTAAATGCTTAACAAATGCCATCATTATTATTATTACCTAAGCAGTTGGAACTATGCTGCTTGGCTCAGGACGGTAGAATGAATGTGAATCTACTGCAGTTTTCAGTCTGAGAAAGTCACCGGCATCAATCTTGCATTCAGGTCCGACACCTACCTATGTCGACTCAACGCCTGTTAAGATTCTCATATTTGTCCATGTCCCATTATTATTATCGTTATGGTATATCTTAAGTGCACACTGGGTGTCAAGCACTGTTCTAAGCACTGGATAGATAGAAGTTCATCGGGTCAGACACAGTCCCTGTCCCCCATGGCGTTCACAGTCTAAGTGGAATGGAGAACAGGTATTGAATCTTCAATTTTTCAGATGAGGAAACTGAGGCATGGAGAAGTTAAATGCCTTTTCCACAGTCACACATCAGTGGGGGAGCTGGGATTGGGTCGTCCCACTCCTGGACCCATGATATTTCTACTAGGCCATGCTACATCTCCAGCTATCTTACAATGACTGGCTCTGAGGACAGGAGGACATGAGAGTGTAAATGGCTCCATGGAAATCATCACTGTCACCACTCTGCAAACAACAACGGGTGGCCCTGCTTACATGTAATTCCTCTCAGCCATTGGCACGTGACCCATTTTCTCCTTGAATGCCAAGGAGACAGAAAAGGTCTGTTATTTTATTTTCATGGCCAATTTGTGCAAGAAATTATTTCTCGAAGACATACTCACGGGTGCAGTTTTACCACTAACAATGTTATCTTCAAACTGAAGGCAGTTCTTTCTGTGTGCTCTTTCTTCATGTCTTCTTTCTGTTCTTCCCTCTCTGCCACTGTGTTCCTTTCTCACATTTTGGTCACCTGAGGTTTCACCCCTGTCGAGTTCCTTAAAATGTGGTCACCTTCTGCACGTTATTAATCATTTTTAAAAGTAATTAAGAACTTTATTTGGGCCTAGTGCTGGGATTGATGCAAGATAATCAGATTTTACACAGCCTTCTTCCCATACATAGGTCTCCAATCTAAGTGGGAGGGAAAGCGGCTTTATTACCCCCAGTTTACGACTGAGTAAACTGAGGTCTAGAGAAGTAAAATGACATATCCAAGGTCACACAACAGGTCAGTGGCAAGCTGGGACCAGAGTCTTGTATCGTCATCCCAAGCTTTTTAAATTAGGCTAAGTGGAGTACCTAAGACACCATTAGAAGTCTTCAAGAGTTCTGAAATTTTACCAAATAATAATCCCTGTTTTTCCACATTCGAGGCAAATAAAATGATTTGTTTTTCATTTTAAGTCTTTTTCCTACTTCCCTGACTTTTCAAATGAGGTAGGTAGAAAATTTCCCATTTCTGTTCTCCGAAGTCCATTACTTGTTCGTCTTTTATTTCCAGGGCCTGCTTCTTGCTAAATCATTCTTATTACTCCCTTTGCCTTCACTTCCTTCTCTGGCCTACTTAGGAAAAGTGTCATTCTCTGTTCAACTTTCATTATGACACTTGGATCTTCCTACCTCTATAGTTCATAATTACCTACTCCATGCATGGAAAAGAAAAAAAAAAGGTACATTGTGATTGAAGAAAAATCTGATTTCTGTTATAATTAATTGGACTATAAATCTTCAATTTGTTAGACATTGTCAGAACAATTTGTGTCATTTACCAGGTGCATATCATCATTCGGTGAGACTGAGACTTAGACTTTGCCTGAGGAGCTCCTCGGGATGCATTTTTTTTTTCCTGGAATAGGATTTCAAACTATGGATTGCATTGCAGCAAAGGCTGGGAAGGTTTTAAGAGTAAGGATTTTCTATTCAGAAAAGTTTAATCTCGCTTTCACATCATATCAACTGGGAAAGATTTGATGTTAAATTAGTTGCATATCCATTTCCCTGTAGGTCAAAAGCGATCCTCAACATGCCTGTGATTAAATCAAAGATCAAGACAAGAGATTAGGAGACACACTGAGCTAGCAAATTTCTTTTTTAGTTTTGAAATGCGGGTACAGCCCTCAGTCAGGCTAATGGATTGCTGTTCTTGCTCTGGTGCCTGAAAACAGAAGTTCTTCACCCAAGAGACATCAACTTCGCTTTTGTCCATAGGCCAAGGAATAGGAGGCTCAGCAGAAATAGCCCATTATCTTGATAAAGGTAAAATCTGCACACCTGCAGCTTGATTGATTCCTTTTTTTAATCTTTTCCTTAATTGACTCAATCCGGTAGAATCAGGTAGTCCAGATCACCTGCATGGGCTAAATAATGTACCTAATGATCCTTGAAAGGTGAGAAAAATGTAGAAAAGAGTCACAACTACTCACTCATCAACGGTTTCAGTTCTAATGACTCTGAGGAACTAGTGAGTCATGAATGTTAGACTGGCCTTGGAATTTATTTCTTTCTCTTTGAATTCTTAGTAGGTTTCAGATTGATGAGAAAATCAGAGGTTCATTCATTCATTCAATCGCATGTACTGAGTGCTTACTGTGTGCAGAGCACTATACTAAGCGCTTGGAAAGTACAATTAGGCAACCTATAGAGACAGTCCTTATCCAACAACGGGCTCACAGTCTAGAAGGGGGAGACAGAGAGCAAAACAAAACAAGTAGACAGGTGTCAATACCATCACAGTTTATCTTAATACAATCTGCTCATCTTGCAAAAGACTGAATTCCAAACACTCTTGGAAAATATGCTTTTTTTGTTTTAAAATTTCTGATATTACAGCTCAAATCAACCAAATAATCAGTGGTATTTACTGAGGGCTTATTGTTTGCATAACACTTAAGTGCTCAGGAAAGAACAATACAACAGAGTGAGCAGGGTAAACACTAGTGGTTAACAGGTTTAAGTGCTATACAAACAGGAAGGGTTGAAAATATGCAGAATGTGCAGAAATAGTTTGCCTCTGCTTATGCTGGAAGAAGATGCCGCTGATAAAAAAGTGTGCGTGTGTGTGTGATTTTTCAAACACATAATGTATGTGAATTTTTCCCTTCAGAAAACAATGACAGTAGCAGCAGGAGAAAACAGAAGGAAACCATATTTTCCCCTTAATGTGCCAAGCAGCTTAGCTCCGTGTTTCATACTAGAGGGGCTCAGGTTGCCTGTGCTCTTGATTTCTTGGGTTCTTGGCACCGGGGTACTGCAGTCACAGCAGTTCCAGAACCCAGGAGCTTCGGAAAGCAGCAGCATCTCAGACCCAAATGCTGGGAGAATAGCGGGGCCCAGTGAGAAGTGATGTGTCTGTTGGATACAGTATGCATCTGGAAGTCAGAAGACCTAAATTCTAATCCTGGATCCACCCACTGTTTGCTATATGACTTTGGGCAAGTCACTTTACTTCTCTTTGCCCAGTTTCCTCAGCTTTAAAATGTGGATTTAATACCTGTTCTCTTTGCTACTTAAACAGTAAGCCCCATGTGGGACAGTATGGTGTCCAACGTGATTTATCTCTTATCTACCCCAGTGCTTAGAGCAGTGCATGACACTCAATTAATGGTTAAAAACTATCCCAAATATTGTTTATACGAGCTGACAAGGTGGAGGATAAGAGTTTGGGCCACATCTTCAGTACAGGGCTCTGCACACAGTAAGCGCTCAATAAATACAATTGAATGAATCTTCCTCCCTCAGCTTCCCTGCTAAAGACAGCTTCTAGACTATGAGCCTGTTGTTGGGTAGGGACCGTCTCCATGTGTTGCCAGCTTGTACTTCCCAAGCGCTTAGTACAGTGCTCTGCACACAGTAAGTGCTCAAATATGATTGAATGAATGAATGAGGCACAGAACTTAGACTGTGGAGGGGTCCCATGTGCCCTAAAGGCGGCGGGTTTGACCTGTTGTCCTACGATATTTAGATTTTTCTACCCACTGTATTTCCTGTAAGAACATTTTACCTTAAGGAATTTTAATTGTGTCTGTAATTCAGATCAGGTTGGACAGAGGCAAGAGTGTTGCAGAGGCACAGAAGACTCCTCAAGCGAGGTTACTGTGGTTTGAGCATGAAATATTTTCTTAGTCACAAAGGTTCTGAGACTAGAGGTCAGACTGGAAAACAGCGTTAACTGTCCCAACTACCCAAAAATATGTATTTATGCATCACACATGAATTCCATTAAGCATGAATTGGTTTTAAGCATGAGAGACCAACACTTTAATTTAGTTTTACTACACAACACATCAAAATTCAAATTGTTTTTAATTTACATGAATGGTTAAAAGAAAATATATCCGTATGAATTAACTCACAGTGGCTTTAATAGAAGTGCATTTGTTACTTTGAAAAATACCAGAGTTTAGTTAAATGTATCCAACTGTGAAAAGAAGAATGCAATCAAAAATATCTTGGTACAAATGAAAGTTATTGGTTTTGAGAAATAATTGGTTTTAGATGAAAGCCATAAGAATTAGTGCAAACATCCAACTTGAACAAAAATCTTTTCATTTTTATGCAAATACGTTGGCTGTACTAAAACACATTGTTCCGGAAGCAAGATTAGGGCTTGTTGATACTGACTAGATGCGGCTTCATCTGTTTTGCTGAAAAATGAAATGGACCTGCATTGTGGAGCTAAGGGATTGTTGATTAAAAATGCACATCAAAAAACAAAAACAAAACAACAAAAGGAAGACGATTGAGGAAACAACTAAAAAATCATGGAGCATTGTACCAATAGCACCTTGCTTATTTGGTCCTGCTAGCTTTGAATTTTGAGGGCCCAAAACCCCTCTTGAACATAGGATGACCATAGTTTGGGTGTCCTCTGTGTCATCACCTAGCTTGAAATGGATGCTGCATCCCCTTGCCTTCAGATTCTTCTCATTGCCATCACGTGCTTTTTTACTTGGCTGCCTCTGTAGCCCGATCTCTGCCTTCTGCCTGTGTTCAGGCAGGGAAGGTGGTCAGATCCCGACAGCTGTTTTATACTTGCCTCACCTTTTAAAGGCGGGCGATGCGGGGGGGGACTTTCTCCCACTGAGGATTTCTAGGAAAGGTTGCACCCTGAATTGACTGCCGACTCCATTTTCAGCTTTCAACATCTACTTTTTTTTAAAAGAAAGCTTCAGGAGGTAGGGCTTAGGTAATAATAATCATTAATAATAACAGTGATTATGATAATGGCATTTATTAAGCCCTCACTAAATACTGCTAAGCATTGGGATAGGAACATGGTTATGAAATCTGTTTCCCTTCCCTCTCCCATCTCTTCCAGGCTCTTAAAAGATGAGGAAACTGAGTCTCGGGGTGGTTGTGAACCACTCTCTACTTTTCCCCCAGTGTCCTTTCCATAATCTTTATGGAATAATCTTTATTTATGGAATAATCTTTAGCTTTAATTCTATTTGCTCTGACGACGACACCTGTCCACGTTTTGTTTTGTTTTGTTGTCTGTCTCCCCCTTCTAGACTGTGAGCCCATTGTTAGGTAGGGACTGTCTCTATATGTTGCCAACTTGTACTTCCCAGGTATTTAGTACAGTGCTCTGCACCCAATAAGTGCTCAGTAAATACGATTGAATGAATGAATGAATAATCGTGACCTCTAAAGGAAAAGAGAGGAAAAAAAATTCTGACCTTCAGAGGTTTTAGAAACTGACACCCAATAAATGGTGAGACATTTTGATAATAATAATAATAGTGGTATTGAAGTGCATACTGTGTGCCAGACACTGTACTAAGCACTGGGGTGGATGCAAGCAAATCGGGTTGGGCATAGTCCCTGTCCTTTGTGCGGCTCACAGTCTCATTCCCCATTTTACAGATGACCCTGAGAAGCAGCATGGCTTAGTGGATAGAGCATGGGAGTCATTTCTTTTCACATTGTAAATGAGACAGAGTCGAAACCAACAAAATACATTGAGGGGAAAAAAAGACAAATAAAACAAAACAAAACAAAACAAAACAAAAAAACCCCAGAAGAACACAGTGGTATTTTTTTCTTTTCAGGGAGTAGTGAAAACCATCTCAGGTAAGACACGTTAGCTGATCCCTTTCTCATGCAAGACAGCTAATTTAGGATTTATAATTGCATTCTGGTGACTTTGGGTTGCTTTGGGAGTGTAGGCCATATCAAGTGTTATAGCTGAGCATATAACATCTGACTGTATTAAAAACACCCATCAGCAAAGGGAAAGGAACATAATTTCCTTAATCAATATTGTATTTTACATGTATTAAAACATTTTGCGTTCAGGGACTAAATACCAACTAGTGCATAATTAAAAAAAAAAATTAAGAAAGCTGGACTGAATTGGATGACTTTAATTTTGCAGTTAATTTGAAAGAGAACAGCTAACTTTGGGGATCAGAGTGTTAAAAATGATTATAAAATGTGTAGTGCTCAAAAATAAAATTCCATAATGTATTAGATTCTCCTCTAAGCTGTCTCTTGTATTGTACTCTCCCAACTGCTTAGTACAGTGCTCTGGTCATAATAGGCACTTTATATTGATGCTATTGACGCCTGTCTCCTTGTTTTGTGTTATTGTCTGTCTCCAACCATCTAGACTGTAAGCCTGTTGTTGGGTAGGGATTGTCTCTTTCATTCAATCGTATTTATTGAGCATTTACTGTGTGCAGAGCACTGTACTAAGTGCCAAATTGTACTTTCCAAGCGCGTAGTACGGTGCTCTGCACACAGTAAGTGCTCAATAAATACGATTGAATAAATGAATAAATACCAATGATTGATTGATCCCCAAATGTAAAGTACTTTTAGAAACTGCATTCAATCTTTTTGGCCAGGAGGGTATCTTTTAGCATTCTTGTCACCTATTGATGGTATTTTGTTGGCTGAGAAGCATTCATATGACGTTCTCAGGCAGGAGCTTATTCATTCAATTGTATTTATTGAGTGCTTACTGTGTGCAGAGCACTGTACTGAGCTCTTATGAACTTGGAAAATCTGTTTCAGTGAATGAACTCATTTCCTTCAATTGCATTCATAAATTGAAAGTGGAACTGGATTACCCAAGAAGGAATAGTAATACTTATGGACATTGTTAAGCGCTTACTATGTGCAGAACACATAGTGCGGGGTAGATACATGGTAATGGGGTTGTCCCATGTGGGGTTCACGGTCTTAATCCACATTTTACAGATGAGGTAACTGAGGCACAGTGAAGTGAAGTGACTTGCCCACAGTCACACGGATGACAAGTGGTGGAGCCGGGATTAGAACCCACGTCCTCTGACTCCGCAGCCTGTGCTCTTTCCACTGAACCCCGCTGCTCCTCTATGTAGTCCACTTGGTGCATTGTACTAGTTGCTTGGAAAGTACTGAATAATGAAGTGGTATGTTCCTTGCTCATAAGGAGTTTACATTCTAAAGGGATGCCTCATTATTCATTCATTCAGTCAGTCATGTTTACTGAGCACTTACTGTGTGCAGAGCACTGTACTAAGCACTTGGGAAGTACTGATTTTGGCAACATATAGAGACAGGCCCTACCCATTATGCAATTAAAGGCCTTCCTTCCCGCATTACTAACCTCTTGGGGACCTGGTGTTTGAACTCACCCTATAGCTAATATTCAGGCACCACGATGAAGTTAAACATGAAATCATTTACAAATGATTGAGTTGGACAGATACATGAAAGTTAAGTAGGGTGTGAAAGTTCATTCATTCAATTGTATTTATTGAGCGCTTACTATGTGCAGAGAACTGTACTAAGCACTTGAGTTGTCTAAGAGTACTGAGAGTTGTCCAAAGTGATGTATGGTCCAAAGTGGAAGGAAATTAACCAGGGAAAGCTGTTGGAATGTGTTTCCCCTTCTAGACTGCAAGCTCACTTGGGGCAGGGTACTCTCCCAAGCACGCAGTACAGTGTTCCGCTCCACTGTAAATGCTCAATAAATAATTGAATGAAAGGGAATTTTAAGGGGCATTTGAATGTGGAGAGTATGGTGGTGTGATTCTGAATTATGATGTCTTATTATTACATTAGGATGTTAAACGTTATTAAGTATCTACAGCACTGAACAAAGCACAATGGTGATTATATGAAATATAATTAAGACAGGATCCAAGATCCACAAGGGGCTCTCAGTCTAAACACAGGAAGATATACAGATAATTTAATCAGAGTAACAAGAAAATAAAATACATCAGGAGTAAACGTCATACATACCTTTCCTCTCTGATAGCAGCATCTAATGTGGATAGAAAGCGAAATCAGAATTAAGTCCGTGGCTGGATGTGTAAACTAGAGTTGGAGGAAGGATTTTCCTTATATTGCGCCGAAGTGTAGGCATTAGTTCAATCATGTCCATCAGTGGTATTTATTGAGCACTTGCTTGGTGAAGAGCACCGTACTAAGCACTTGGGAGAGTACAGTACAGTTGGTATGCCATTAAGGAATCTAGCAGGATAGTTTGTAGGATACAATGGGAAGTCTGGACTGGTGTAATTAAAGTATTTTGCATCAGGTGAGTCAAAAAAAACCAGCATTATGCCTCAGGAGTTGGTAACAGGTGTTCCTATCCCAAATTAAAAGCAGCAAACTAAAGTGCCAAGTCCTTGGCTATATTTTCAAGGTCATAGCATCAGGGGAGACATGCTAATAAAATGAGACCCAGCTTGTCTGTCTGAGAAAAGCCCACAGATATACCATGTGATAAATATGAATCTGTAATATGACCCAGAGGCTCATTCTAAAAGCAAAAGGGGACTGTTTTTTTTCTGTAATCTTTATGCACATTTTCTCTTCAATCTCTCCTCCAAATCTCCTTTTCTCGTGTTAGCAAAATCAACCCAAGTATCATTCTCACTTTCTCAACAAATTTCCCCAAGGTATTCGGTAAAATTTTGCTTCTAAGGGCTTAAAAGGTTTAGACAAGATCCAGTAATGATTGTGTACGAGTCACCAATGTGGTTTGCCTGCCTCTCAGCTGTCCTTGGTTTCTCAGTCCAGAAACCCATCTGTCTAGACAGGTGTTATCTCACTGGGATCTAAAAGTAGAAACTGAACATCATTATTTCTGAGTTCTATTTAGAAACTGCAACTCCAGTGATCCCGCAGCTCTAGTCCAAACTGTGCTGTTTCAGATTCCCCCCGCCTCTAGCAGATGGGTTGCAAAATGGCATATTTTGTATGGGCCAGCTGAGGAGAAAGCCGTGAGCAAAAACTGTAGGCGTCACAAAAGCTAAACAGGCATGACATTAAGAACTGCAACAGATCTGTAAATGACAGGTAATAGCAGGTTTGAAGCTTCTCTACTGGACATTTTCTGGAATGCTCATTATTTCTGAGCTTTGATTCCAGTCTTAATACAGTACTTAGCAATTTAGTCTCCTCCCACTGACTCAGCTACTCACCTCAAGTTAAATCAGCAAGGAGATAAGATTAAAACTGCACTCCAAGGCAAATGTAAAGAGCATTTAATGGATTGTATTTCTGACGGGTGAATTAAACCAGTATGTCTTGAATTCTGTTAGACTTACCCTAACACTATCACTAGACCTATGACTGATGCGAAGCAGTGTTGCCTAGTCGATAGAGAATGCATTTGGGAATCAGAGGACCTGGGTTCTAATCCTGCCTCTACCACTTGTGTGTTGTGTGAAAGTGGCAAGTCACTTCTCTGTGCTTCAGATATCTCGTATATAAATGGGGTTTAAATACCAGGTCTCCCTCCCACATAGGCAGTGATCTCCATGTGGAACAAGACACTGTGACCAATCCATTTATGTTGTCTTCATCCCAGTGTTTAGCCCAGTGTTTGGCATATGGTAAGCACTTAAATGCCATGATAATCCCTTATTACCAACCAGCACCTTGAAGAGCAGAGTAAACTCATAAAGTGCATCTGCATTGGTTGACTTCCTCTTCCCTGAATCAAAATTGAGTTCCAGATCCATCTTCTTCCCCAAACAGACTATGGTTAATAGGTTGCTACCAAATAGTCCAGCAAACCAAAGGAAGTATACTATTATTCAGTTCACGTGGGGATTTTTCCTTACTAATTAAACCAGGGGGGAGATCAGCAGTAAAGAAAGCTCAGCAAGATATCACTGGTCCCAGATGGGAAGCCAGCCTGCAGAACGCTCCTCTTTGGAATTAAATATTTCTTCAACCCAGTCCTCAGATTGGTGAAGAGTCCATTTTGACCAGTCCATGTGGTTGGGATATTTCAGGTTCCTGACAGTTCTTCAAACTTTGGATAAGCTTGTCCTGATAGAAACACTGTCGAGGAAACACCGTGACATGTTACCCAAATGAATAATTAAAGGTTTTCAGTATACTAGGCTGCTTATTCGTGCAGGTCTGAAGTATGTCAAATTCAACATTTTAGGTGAAGAAAAATATGGTGTGGGGTATTATGGGGAAAAAAAGAAGGCTCTGGACTCGAGGTAAATTTCTTTTCTTAATTAGGAATGTATGCAGTACAGATTATTGTGAATAAAGGGTCACATCTCTACAGACTAATAAAGGTCATTTTCCTTCCAAGCTGTTTAAACTGAATGCCCGTCAGTTTATAAGTGCCATTTCAGAAGATAGTATGAAGGTGAGTTCTTGTTTCCCCCCGCATGGATTTCAAAGTCTTAAATCTTTAGATTGGTGCTTACCATTTTTTCTTTTTTTGAAAAGTGTTATGATTAGGTGTAAGGAGTTTACTGGAGTTGTCCAACAAAATGAACCTTTCACTCTAGAAATTTTTGGGTATGTGTCTGTAAACTCATAGGTGGTTCTCTATTTTGATGATGGCAAAAGCCAAAAAGGAAACTTTTGGGTGCAGTTTGGTTCGAATACCCAACTGATTAGATCTTTAATTTGAAGAAAACTTGTGCCTTTGTGCCTTTAATGAGATTCTAAGATGGTTGAGGGCAGATATCATTTGTGCTAATTTTGTTGTATTCTCCTAGGTGCAGAGTACGATGATTTGTACTCTGTCAATACTATTGATTGATTTTCTTGGTCTTGCTTAAATGAGTGATGGTTCAAGTTTTCCCTGAGAGAAATCTGTGCTCTACAAAAGTCCTTTTTAATTGTTCTGTCATATTTCTTTGCTTGGACTATTGAATGGCATGTTCATTTAAAAATGATGTAATTGCAGGAGAAGATGAATAAATCCAAGATTGACTTTTTTTCTATTAATATTTATTTGCTGTGGAGCGTTAACTCTGTTTTAGGGCCTCTATATCAAATACAGAAGAAAATTTGGCAACTCCTTAAATTAGATTAAAAAAGATGAACAAGTCAAGTAATGAATATTTCCTAGAAATGTGTTGTTGCTACTTGTGATATGTCACTTGAGCCTGTTAAAGCTCAATAAGAACAAATTCTAGTGAAACTTTGCAAAAGCAAAAAATAAACTGAAATCCTTACTACGCACAGCGATATTGTGGGAGAATATCAAAACGCAAATTTTTGCTCTGTGCTTTTGGAAAGTGGAATTACAGAATTCACTAAACACAGGCGGCGGTTATATTCCTCACTGCCCATTTAAATCACATGATGTAAGCAGAGGCCGTCAGAAAATCCTAGAAGAATAGTATCTTCTCGTACCGTGAGGCCTTTCACAAACCACAGTTTAATCAGTGCGGTTCCTACACTTTTCCAGACAAGCAAAACTAGCCAACCTCCATTTCCACTGCAAATAGAACAAGATAATATCCTTTAGGCCCTTCTCTAAAATGGCCACAGAGAAGCTTAGAAAAGAAGCACATTAGAACTACCTAAAGTATAGTAAGTTCAATGAACTTGATTCAGAATTTAAAGAAATAAAACATAACGGGCAGCCGGATAGACAGAATCTTGAGAACCCATCTAGTCTATCCCCCTGCTTTTAGACAGGACTGCACTTAAAAGCCGGATTTTTCACCTATCTTGACTGCAAAGGATCAGTAGAGGTGAGCTAAGACAGAGCTTGTCAATAGCCCATATCAAGATCTCTTCTGGGGATAAAGAGGCATTCTACAGTTGTGTGAGCAGAGCCTCAGAAGTGGTGTGGTTAAGACATGCAACATTTCAGACAAGATAGGGAGTGCATATGGACTTTTAAAGCTATGCCACACCATATAGGGGCTGAGAAATAGATCAGAAAGAAAGCAGAAGAGCCAGGGCAAAGCAGATCAACTCAGAGGCTTGAGGGGAAAAATATGAGGCAAGTTCTGCTCATAATAATCATTTGGCATTGACTGTACAGAGACAAAAATAAGTTTATTATCATTCTATTTCTGAAGTCCAGGAGCTGACCCAGCCGAGGTGGGCCCTCAGCAGGTTTCGGGACAAATATTCCTTCTTTTGCAGGGAGATTGAGCTGTGTACAGGCTCTGCACACATTAAGTGCTTAATAAATACGATTGAATGAATGTGTCGAAACCCAGTGCCCCTGCGCAAACAACAGCAATTAGCATAGCTGGGCTACTATTCTTTTTATTACTATTGTATTAGGAGTTACTATTTGTCAAGCACTGTTCTAATCATTGGGGTAGATACAAGCTAATTATGTGTCTAATAGGAGAGAGTCCAAGTAGGAGGAAGAACAGGTATTGAATCCACATTTTACAATTGAGAAAGTTGAGGCAAAAGAGTGTCTTGCTTAAGCTCACACAGCAGAGGTGTGGCAATGCCAGAATTAGAACCCAGGTCCTCTGACTCCCAGGCTTGTGTTTTTTCCAGTAGTCCACACTACTTCTCTAATGATCTACTTGCAGTCTCATCCCTCCTTCTCCCTTCAAGGAGATGACTACAGGGAACTTTTCCCATCAATAATACTGATGGCATTTAATAAAATTACTGTGTGCTAAACTCTGAGGATGATACAGTACGAGCAGATCGGCCACAGCCTGTCTCACATAGTGCTTACAGTCTGAGAGGGAGAACATGGGGCTCACAGTCCTAATCCCCTTTTTCAGATGAGGAAGCTGAGGTCGAAGTTGTGACTTGTCCAAGGTCACACCGTAGGTAAGTGGTAGAGCCGGGATTAGAATCCAGGCTATTTGACCCCCTAAATCCATGTTCTTTCCACTAAGCCATTCTGCTTCAACTCTCAGTGTGGGGAACACTAATTTTCATTAGACTGTTTACTCTGTGGTCAGGAGAGTGCCCAGTATCACCAAGCCCCCTCCTCATTCATGCCTGCCACTTCCCACCTCTCTCATACCCCTATTTACCCCTAGCTCTGAATCGGTTCTTCACCTTATCTGCTTCTCTTCCCCAACCCCAGCCCTGGTATCTTGAGGTGAAAAGGCTCATGAAACTCTAAGTTCCTTCTCTAGGCTGTAAGCTCCTTGTGGGCAGGGAACATGTCTTCCAACTCTGTTGTATTGGACATTCCCAAGCACTTAGTGCAATGCTAAACACATAGTAAGCACTCAAAAATACAATTGATTCATTGATTGAATGACTGTTAGTTGCTTTAGTGAAAGTCGGCTCAATTTAAAACTTCTGGGTTGAACCAAAAGGATCCATAATTACAGCTTAGGTCTTCAAAGCCTGTTGGCCACTCCAAACTCCATCTTGCATGCTCCTCTCAGTAAGTGCCTCACCCGCTTTCAACCCTGTTCTCAAAAAGAAAAATGGGCCCCTGTGATTATATCATGAATAGTCTTCCCCTGTAGACTGTAAGCCCCTTGTTGGGTGGGATTCTGTGTCTAACAACTCTGTTTTAGCATTGTGCTCTATCAAGCGCTTAGTACAATTCTCAGCACCCAGTAAGTGCTCAATTAATTGATCATGGCCAATGAACACACTTGCTAAAGTAACTGAGCGTAGGATAAATTCTGTAAGGAATTAATCCTGGGAAGAATTTAAGTAAATCTCTTAAAACTCTTTAATGTCATTTAGTGTTTGTCTCCCCTACTAAGTTGTAAGCGCCTTGAGAGCAGGAAAAAAACCCAACTGTACTAGCTCTTTTGAACTCTCCCAAGCACTTAGCAGAGTGATCTGCACAAAGTAAGCACTAAATAAATACTATGCATTGATTGACGGCAATATTCTTCATGTCTATTTGTGGTTTCTGAAATGACAGAAAATAGTTAAGCTGCAGTTGGGACCGAGAGTAGTACTGTGGACTGTTATCATCAAGTAAAACAATAAGACAAATATCGGGAAAGTCATTCCCTTGATAATGATAATAATAATAATAATGGCATTTGAGCACTTACTATGTTCCAAACACTGTTCTACGTGCTGGGGGGATACAAGGTAATCAGGTTGTCCCACAGAGGGCTCATAGTCTTAATCCCCATTTTCCAGATGAGGTAACTGAGGCACAGAGAAGTGAAGTGACTTGCCCAAAGTCACACAGCTGACAAGTGGGAGAGTTGGAGTTAGAACCCATGACCTCTGACTCCCAAGCCTGCGCTTTTTCCACTGAGCCAGGCTGCTTCTCTGAAAGTTACCAGCCCTCTGTAAAGATATTTTTCAGGGCTTTTACAGTTAGGCATTTGTAAGGCATAAAATATATGGTATAAAAATAAGCATAAATTTGCACATAAATGAGATTTCTCAAGTAAGAAAAAAAAAGTACATAGGAAATGCAGTGCAATATCATGCCAAATCATAATTTCTTTTATAGCTCCAGTGAGATCAGAAGTCTTTGGGATTGGTTAAGTGATAAAAAGTAGCAATTTAGAAAACTTTGTAAGAGAGCAAAAAGTCATTTTCAAAGATGTCTAGCACTTTGCTTCCTGTTATTTAACAACTGATAGCTCTAAATGCTTCATTTCATTCCTATCCTCCTGAAACCCTATAAAACCATATAGAATGTTTCATTTTGTTTTTGTGCGGGGGCTACTGAAAAGCAATGTGACCAGTGTATTAGCTAATATTAAATGGCCAATATGCCACACACCTACTTAATAGAAATGCCACTGGGAGGTATTAAATGATTTGTTGGGTGCACAAGTGACCTGCTATATAAGAGCACCCAATACAGGCTTAAATATTCAGATAAGGGCTATTTTACTTAAAAAATGAAAATGTTGCACAGTGGCTTTTTTTCCCCCCTAGGTGACATTGACAGGGTGGAATCTATATATGAGCTTAATTTTAGCTTTTTGATTTTTTTTTCTTTTTCTCTTTTCTCTCCCTTCCTAAAGCAAACACAAACCCATGCAGTGATTCTGTCCTGCTTTCTAACAATGGCAAATGATTCATTCAGATATCGATTTCATTTGAAGAGTTTTATAGGCAGTACTTAAGTAATGAAAAATAATTAACTGCGAGAATGAGCTTCAAGTTAAAGTAGTAGAATAATGGACTAACAATATAGAAATTAAATCCTGTCGTGGCAGTTTTTTCTCTGAAAAGGAAAGCAATTTTGTTATACCCAGGAAAAGAGATCAGTAGGAAGAAATGTTTCCCAGAATTCATGGGGACAGGGAATGTTTCTACCAACTCTGTTACGTTATACTCTCCCAAGTACTTAGTACAGTGCTCTGCACACAGTAAACACTCACAGAAGCAGCGTGGCTCATTGGAAAGAGCATGGGCTTTGGAGTCAGAAGTCATGGGTTCAAATTCCGACCCCACCATTTGTCAGCTGTGTGACTTTGGGCAAGTCACTTAACTTCTCTGGGCCTCAGTTCCCTCATTTGTAAAATGGGGATTAAGACTGTGAGCCCCATTTGGGACAATCTGATTACCTTGTTTAACCCAGTGCTTAGAACAGTACTTTGCACATAGTAAGCACTTAACAAATGCCATCATTATTATTATTATTATTATTACTAAATGCAATTGATTGATTAACCCTAGTGCCTTCAGCCTCTTTGGCAAATAATAATAATAATAATGGCATTTATTAAGCACTTACTGTGTGCAAAGCACTGTTCTAAGAGCTGGGGAGATTACAAGGTGAACAGTTTGTCCCACGTGGGGCTCACAGTCTTAATCCCCATTTTACAGATGAGGTAACAGACACAGAGAAGTGAAGTGACTTGCCCAAAGTCACACAGCTGACAAGTGGCAGAGCCGGAATTTGAACCCATGACCTCTGACTCCAAGGTCCGGATCCACTATCCTTGAGGATTCCTCCAGATATTCCACTATTGCCTAGGCCCAGGCTGTTTGGAAGATCTTCAAAGGAAAATTCATATGCCATAAGATAAGCAGCGTGACCTAGTGGATAGAGCACATGTCTGGGAGTCAGAAGGACCTGGGTTCCAATCCCAGCCCTGCCACTGGTCTGCTGAGTGACTTCGGGCAAGTCGCTTCACTTCTCTGTGCCTCAGTTACCTCATTTGTAAAATGGGAATTCAGACTGTGAGCCTCCTGTGGGTGGGTCAGGGACTGTGTCCAGCCTGATTAGCTTTTATCTACCCCAGCACTTGGTTCAGTGTCTGGCACAAAAAAAGTACTTAATAAAATAAAACACTTAATACCTTTAAAAATTATGAAATAATGTTGGTGTATTGGGTTTTAGAAGGAGCACGAAGCAGCGTGGCTCCTTGGAAAGAACACGGGCTTGGGAGCCAGAGGTCATGGGTTCTAATCCCAGCTCTGCCACTTGTCTGCTCTGTGCCTTTGGGTAAATCACTTAACTTCTCTGTACCTCAGTTACCTCATCTGTAAAATGGGGATTGAGACTGTGAGCCCCCAGTGGGACAACCTAATCACCTTGTATCCCCATCAGCGCTTTAGAACAGTTTTTCGCACATGGTAAGCGCTTAACAAATGCCACCATTATTGTTATTATTATTATCCTCTCTGGTGCCTAAATCTACACCCCTAAGTCTCCAAATCTGTAATAAAGACCTACTGCTACCTTGCAGCTGCTGTTGGTCCCATAAATTTTCTCACTGACCCAGAATCAGCCTTCAACCCTAGTGCCCATTTCCCATCTCTGCAGTGAAATCGGGACTTGTTTAGGTGGTTGCTTTGGGGACTGCAGATGCCAGCCTTTCACTACATGACACAAATTGGGAATCTAGCCTTCACAGTTGCATCTCCAAGTGACTTTGGTTCAGTGCCGTGGGTACCGTGGTTCCTAGGTGCATGATCAGTCGGTGATATTTGAATGCTTACTGTGTGCCAAGCACTGTACTAGCCTGTTGGGAGAGAAAAAACAGAATACGTTAGTAGACACATTTCCTTCCCCCAGGAGAGAATGACCCAAGTGTTTCCCGCTCATAGAGGTCACCATGATAAAGCATTCCCAGATTCCAGGGTCTTGGAATCTGCCCTGGCCTCATATCTTCCTGGAGGTCTCTTTTAGCCAATCCCAGTTCGTTTGGTATTATAAGGTAATTCCATTTTTCAATGCAGTAGTAGTAATTGTATTAAGTGCTTTGAGTGTGCAGAGCATTATGCTAAGCACTGGGAAAGAATACACATTGGTCATTATACCTGGTCCCTATCCCTCGGGGAACTCAGAATCTAAAAATAAAAAGTGACAGGAGACTGGTGACATATCTGTTGCCGATTTGTACTTCCCAAGCGCTTAGTACAGTGCTGTGCACACAGTAAGCACTCAATAAATACAATTGAATGAATGACTATCATAAGGAGAGATGAAATGAAGCACTAAAGACAAAAAGCTTAGTTGGATATTGTGGCACATCTTGTCTTATTCTGTCAAGTCGTCTCTGACTCAGCGTGGCCTGGTGGAAAGAGCCCGGGCTTTGGAATCAGAGATTGTGGGTTCTAATCCCGGTTCTGCCACTTATCAGCTGTGCGACTTTGGGCAAGTCACTTAACTTCTCCATGCCTCAGTTACCTCGTCTGTAAAATGGAGATTAAGACTGTGAGCCCCCTGATTACCTTCTCTGTACCCCAGTGTTTAGAACATAGCGCTTAACAAATACCATCATTATTATAGGAACACCACAGACACATCTCTCAGAACGCCCCACCTCCATCTGGTACTGTGGTTTGAGGGGAAGATTTCATGCTCTTCATGGCTTTGAGTCCATGCCCACAGTGACTGCTATGGCAGAGACACTGGGAGGATGCCGGTGATGATTTTTTTTTTTTTCTGTGGATTCTAGTCTTTTTATCAGGTAACCCCTCTCTGGGCAGGGCCCACACAATTTTGTTTGGCTCCATGACATTCGGTTGCTCTGACCTATCACTCAGAAGCCCCAACAAAAGCACGGCAAGCACATCAGTGGGTGTGTATTTAAACCAGGTGAAATAGATGATCTCAGTGAGGTCATTAGGGACCAGTACAACTCTCCCTTGTATCAATCAATCACATTTATTGAGCACTTACTGTGTGCAGATCACTGTACTAAACTCTTGTGAGAGTACAGTATATGTTCCCTGTCTACAAAGAGCTTACAGTCTAATTGTCCTCCAATCACATAACCCTTTCTTTTTTAGTGACCAAAATTTACCCCCAAATTAAGATTTCAGTGGCAGTAGGAGCAAATGAATGGACAGGCTGATCACATGTCAATAATGCTTCAAACCCCATTTTGAGTTGAGGACTCCCGTTCCTAGTTTAGAACAAAATATGCTGCAAGATGATCAACAACACGTTATCTTCTTGGGTTTATTTTTAGCAACCAGCCACAGGAAGGCTGACAATTGGCAGTGGCTACAGCCAGGCAGAAGAAATGTTAGCTCTTCTCAGGGTCAAACCTTTGTAACTCTGACAGTGTGAGTGAGCCTAACAGAAACAATACTCCAGGAGGTGTTACAAATACCCTAGCTTTAAATAGCCCTTCGAAGGAGGTAACCTTTTCCAATACAGAAAGGCTTGGATAATTTGTGGAGAGATGTCAAAATATGACAAACTTTTTTTCTTTTAATTCGGTCTGTGATAGAAGTAGAAAATATCCTCCACTTGTTTCGTATTCTTACTTTTTCATCCTCACTCCTGATTGATTTTTCCTTTTAAAGACTGATTCAATCAGGTCACCATTTGACTTCCCCGAGTACTATTTTATAATCTTTTATTTTTCCGTGTTGATGCTCCATAACAATGGAAATATATGGATATATACCAATGTAGATCCACCTAACATTAAATTAAAAATAAGAAATTTAGACTGTTGTTATCAGCTACCTTGCTGAATGCTTGCTTTAATAATAATAATAATGGCATTTTTTGTTAAGCGCTTATGTCTGATCTGATTATCTTGTCTCTACCACAGTACTTAGTATAGTGATTGGCATATATGCTTAACAAATAGCACAGTTATCACTACCTCCAAGGACCCCACCAAGTATCACTGAGATGTAATTCAATCAACACTCCACATGTAAAAAGCAGTACAGTCAGCAATGCTTGGATAGGGGATTCAAAGAGTAATATATGTGGAACACATACCTGAAATGTGAAGCCTCCAAATCTATTGTAAGATCCAAAAATCTAAGCACGTGTGTGTGTATTTTGTATTTGATATAAACTTTAGAATCTTAAATATTTGTAAAGAAGCCAAATGCCAAATTCTATAACAAAGGAGTTATTCATGTAATCTGATTGGTGATCATGAGCCCAACATCTATTCTGTAAACTAAAGAAATTGCTTTGGATTTTTATAAAAATCAAATTTCTACTGTTCTGCATCTTTAATCATTTGGCTGTGTGCTGGAGTTTGTAAAATTAAAATGAAATATACAGATAAAGTAGATAAAAACAGACAGTAGGAATAGAGTAATTGGTAGAGTAATTGCTCACTGAACCTTTGAAGACATGGCACAGTTTAATATGTTTTGTCACAATTTTCTAAATTACTTGTTTTTTACCAATTAATAATAATGTGTATTGTTAAAGCTGACAGCATTTGAATCAGAGTAACCTCTTTATTAGACAGTTATGTTGAAAGATTTTACCAGCAAGAAAGGCTTAGATGTTCTGTTCATTGAACGGGAGCCTCTTTGCATATGGCTTGCATTTCTTACAGAGGAATCAGCTAGTCAGATGACACAGGTCTGGGACCAGGAAGAAAAACTTGACTTTGCTTATGAAGTTGATGAGTTTTACAATGGAAAATTACTACTACTATTAAAAGGAGAGAGGGCAAGATGTCATTTTGAATATGGTGTACAAATGTTTCAATTTAAAAATTGGAAGGCCAATCAGCCTTCAATGTAGAGAAGCAGCGTGGCTTAGTGAAAAGAGCACGGGCTTGGGAGTCAGAGGTCGTGGGTTCTAATCCTGGCTCCGCCACATGTCTGCTGTGTGACCTTGGGCAAGTCACTTAACTTCTCCGAGTCTCAGTTACCTCATCTGTAAAATGGGGATTAAGACTGTGAGCCCCACATGGGACAGCCTGATCACCTTGTATCCCCCACAGCGCTTAGAACAGTGCTCTGCACATAGTACATGCTTAACAAATGCCATAATTATTATTATTATTAAGATGAAGCAGTTGAGGCTGGAATTGTACTTTAAGCCATTTGACATTCCTTGGATTTATTTCATTTTTATCGCAGATTACACCAGATCATCATGATCATAACCAGTTAACAGTGAAGTACTCACTGGATATATAGCTACTAGGTGCCCAGGATCACGTGGCAAGAAAGTGGGAAGGGCACAGGCCTAAGAGTCAGAAGACCTGGGTTCTATTCACGGCTCTATGCCAGACATCTGCAGCATGACCTTGAGCGGGTCACTTGATTTCTCTGTGGCTCAGTTTCCCCCTCTCTAAAATGTGGATTAAATCCTACTCCCTTCTGCTTAGACTGGGATCCAGGGATTATGTCCAACCTGATTATCTTGGATCTACCCCAGCAGTTAGCACAGGGCTTGGCGCATAGCAGTTAGCAAGTATCAAGAAAAAGGAAGGTAGTTTGTAAAGCACTGTAGACAGGTCGATCATGTCCAGATAAATCATTTAGGTAATAATTTTGGTATCGGTTCGTCACTTAATATGTGTCAAGTACTGTTTAAGCAAAGTTCCTGGCACACAGTAAGAGCCTAATAAATACCACAATTATTATTATTAAAATGGGGCAGAAATGGATTTGGGGACTGTTTGGACATGGGACTCCTGGCCTCCTTCAAGTCATGAGCTCCAGATGAAGAATGGGCCCAAAATAGCTCCCTCCAGAAAGATTCCTGGCTGCAGAGAAAGCAGGCATCCCCTCTCCAAAACCTCTTTCCCTCTGTTGATGAGCTATTTGATTGGATGAAATTACATAATTGAAGGCACAGCTTTTCGACTCACTCAAAATGTCCTTGCTTTAAATGTATTTTCACCCTAAGCACTTATGTACTCACCTCCCTCCCTCCTCCGACAAAAGTATATACCTATCTGCGTATTCGATCGCTTCTCTTAACTTGTATTTATTTTGGTGTCTAGCTCCCTGCATTATATTGTAAGTTCCTTGATAGCAGAGTTCAAGTCTCATAACTCTACTGTATCTCCCAATCTTTAGAACAGTGCTGCTGTAGAGTAAGTGCTCAAAAAATACTGACTGATGGACATATTTTTATCTTATTTACAGAGCAAGGGAAAATATAAGCCTTCCCCAGGTTTCACAGGAATATCACTGACAACATCAGAAATGAAATGAATCAGTAAAAGTGACATCTTTGCTTTCATGTTTAGTCGGGGAAATGCTGTGATCCCTTGAAAGATAAACTGGGCTCTAGAGTTTTGAAACAAAAAGTAGAATATATTTCAGTGATGTAAAACCACATGTAAATTGAATTAAGAATAAACCAATGCAAGACTGTGAGCCCCATGTGGTTACCCACATGATTACCTTGTATCTACCCCAGCGCTTAGAACAGTGCTTGGCACCTAGTAAGTGCTTAACAAATACCATTATTATTATTATTATGATCTTATATCCACAGTACTTGACACATAGTAAGCACTTAATAAATATTATTATTATTATCACTTTTTCAGATGGATACAGTCCAGCCATGCCTATCTAAGTTAAGGGCACTCATGTTCAGGTGTCTGCAGAAATGTATCATGAGGAGGAGCATGAGATTCAGTCGTATTTATTGAGTGCTTACTGTGTGCAGGCCCATGAGATCATGGGCCTGGGAGACAGAGGGCCTGTGTTCTAATCCCGGCTCTGCCAATTTCTTGCTCTGTGACCTTAGGCAAGTCAATTACTGTCTCTTTGCCTCAGTTTCCTCAGTTCTAAAATAGGGATTCAATAGCTATTCTCTGTTCTGCTTTGATTGTGAACCACATGTGGGACAGAAACTGTCCAACCTGATTAACTTGTATCTATCCCAGTTCTTAGAACAGTGCTCACACATAGTAAGCACTTAACAAATATAATAATAATAGAATTATGGGGTGGTGGTGATTTTTCTGCTCATTCAATCAATCAATCGTATTTATTGAGCACTTACTGTGTGTAGAACACTGTACTAAGTGCTTGGGAAGTACAAGTTGGCAACATATATTGCCATTCTATTCTTTTTTCCCCTCTCCCCACCCCTTCCTCCTTTTCCCCAGCTCTTTTATGTGCCCTGGCCATAAAAGTAAGCAAGCATTTTGAAGACCCTGTTCAAGGGATACCACAGCACATTATAAGTTTTAGGAACATGAAATCTTGAGCAGGCTTTGTGAATTTGAAAACATATAAGCATCAGCGAATATTTTTCATGCAGTATTTTTAAAATACTGAGCTCTACATTCAAGAGTTCTATCAACTGATTTTTTAAAAAAGCACCTTCAAGTCTGCTAAATATTCATCCCTTATGGGCCTGGATGCTGCTTCTCTTTTCATTGGCATTTTCACTTGCCTTATCTCCCTTCTCCACCCAGTGGAGCAGCCACTGTAGCCTGTATTACTTAAAAGGATGCATGCATAACTGGAAGAGAGAGAGTGGAAATGCTCAGAATTTGTGTTTGCTGCTTGACCAGCTGCTACAGTGCTTTGAGCCAATTCCCATTGAGTGATTATAAAGGGATTTAGCAGCCTACCGCTCTTCTTGTAGCCAGGAATTGTGTGCTTCCTTTCCTGAGCTCTTCACTCTGGTTTATCAGCCCTACTCTAACTATCCTTATGGGGTAATACATTTTACACATACCAAAAAAGGAAGGGAGTGCCAAAATATGCCCTTTGGGATGAATGGAACTCTTGGGAACACAGACATATTACTACTGTTAAAAAAAAAATTGAGAAAACTGTGAAGAAAGTAAGATCAGAACACTATTAAAGCCTGGAAACAATACTTTAAGCACCTTAATTTTCCCCAAACCTGGAAATAAGCTAGAGAAAGATGGCTTAGTAGTCTTACATACTGATCTGAAGCAGGGTTTGGGGGTTTAATTAGATAGTATCTCACTTATATAAGCACAGTTTCTACTAGAGAAAATCACCTGTAAACTATATTCAGGAGCTTGTTTGTGGGTGATACTTACCAGCATAGACTGTTTCACCCATGGTGGAAAATTATTCACTATTTGAAGGTCATCTTTATTCTGGATGCTGAGCCAGTACTAGGTAACGAAACCTGTTTTCTCTGGATGTTTCCTAAATGCCACTGCCTTGCCTCATTGCTTTTGGTTTGATTTCATTGTGTCTTTAAAGTGTTTCTTCTGTCCATCCTTTTGAACAGTTATGCCATTTTCACTCGTCATTAAACACCTGTTTGGGAATCCTTGGCCCTCATTTACATCAAAATTCCCTCCTAGAAAAGGTGCGATGTGACAAGCTGTACTTCACAGCTCTGTGCACAGAGAGGAACACCATCACTGATGTTTCTGTTCTAATTGTTACTCTCCAATCCTGTTCTTCTTATTCCCTTTGGCTCCTCCAACCTACGGCGTGGCTGAATCTGTATGGGAGAGTACAAATATATATTGGAAAAATAGAACATGAACTGTTGTCCAACCTGATCAGCTTGTATCTGCCCCAGCAGTCCCTGGCATGTAGTAGGTGCTTAACAAATACCATAAAAAAGTAAGGAGGGGAGATTAGTTACCATTTGTGTACATCAGCCATCTTCATCATTGATTCTACTTTGGTTGAATTTAGCCTTTAGTTTGAACGCTGCATTCAGTGCATAGCACATTCTGAAAAATCTGAGAAATAGAGCATGAGCTTGGGAGTCAGAAGGTCATGGGTTCTAATGCTAACTCCACCACTTGTCTGCTCTGTGAACTTGGACAAGTCACTTCACTTCTCTGTCCCTCAGTAATAATAATAATAATAATAATAATAATAATAATAATGGTATTGGTTAAGCGCTTACTATGTGTGAAGCACTGTTCTAAGCACTGGGGGGATACAAGGTGATCAGGTTGTCCCATATGGGGTTCACAGTCTTAATCCCCATTTTACAGATGAGGTAACTGAGGCACAGAGAAGTTAAATGGCTTGCCCAAGGTCACATAGCTGACAGCTGACAAGTGGCAGAGCTGGGATTTGAACCCATGACCTCTGACTCCCAAGCCCATGCTCTTTCCACTAAACCACGCTGCTTCTCTAGTGATCTTCTCTAGTGATCAGTGATCTATGTCCATCTTGATTTGCTTGAATCCACCCCAGAGCTTAGTACAGTGCCTGGCACATAGTAAGCACTTAACAAATGCCATTATTATTATTATTATTCTAAAGGAACTATAATGTAGACCATGGTACTTTTTAAGTGTTTACTATATGCCAAGCACTGGCCTAAGTTCTGGGGTGGATGCAACTTGATAAAGGAACTGTAGGTAGTTAGTTTCTTTAGTGCTTTATTTTCAGACGTACTGCTTGGTTGGGATTCTCCAAGGGAGTTCCAGCATGAGAATTTAACCCAAAGATTATGCCCCTTCTGGGTTCCTTCTATCCTCAAAGCACAGATATGCAAAGTTTGCTTATGCAATTTTCTCATTAATTCCAAGGTTAGATCCTGGCTGATTTATTTAATAATTTATCAGGACCTGAACATGCTACATAATTTATAAGTCCCCTGTTCACTCCCTTAAATATATATATAATTAATCACAAAAAGTCAGTTTGGCAAACTGGACTCTACCCCCTATCAAAAATAGGTGGGATTTTAGCAAGGAAATTGATGACTTTTTCATTAGGAAATTGGACTCATGCGGACATCCTGAAATCCGTTAGAATTCCTGTTTCCACATTTTCATACATCAGTGAACTGTGAAGGACAGAACAGATTAGATTTCTGTGCCACTGTGTTTTTTTTTTTTTCTTCCTGTTTGGCACTAATAGCAGCTCCACATATGGGGCATTTGAGAAGAAACTGTCCCCACCCTTCCCATGACCAGTCGATATTTCCTATATCCTTTACCTCAAGATGTCTGTATCTTCTGCCCCAACAAGCATAAGGGTTGTTGGTTTCTTTTGCTTCTCCCTCCAAAACCGCTAATGAGATCACAAAATAAGACCATAAGTGTGTTCAGTTTCACTTCTGCACAAGTAGAAGAGGGAAGTGTATTGAAAGAGAAAACTTGATCTTGCTGCTTTTTTCAGAGGGTTTTGAATCTTGGATCTATGACAGTACAGTTCAGGCAAATTGCCTTTCTGGTTAGCTCTTCATTTTTAAACATCGAGTCTCACCGGTATGCATGCAGTCAGAGAGAAAATGAGAGTGGCTTTCAAACGGGTATAATATTTCATTAAGATTAATGCCTGGAGCAGCATATTTCTGTTATCCCAGGTATACCAAGTGGGCTTAAAATGGCCCTGCACACTTATCAGTGACTAAAGTGCATTTTATCGAAACACCATCCGCACAGCATGCAAATCTAATCTCTTCTGATAATCACCTAAAATGAAGGAAGACATAAAGAGACCTGTAGATGGAATTTGAGTGAATTTGTTCATATCCCACGGTGAAAACGCCCCCACAAAACACACACACACACACACACACACACACACACACACAAATTAAAAAAATCAAGCCCCTGGAACAGCCAATAATACACACACACACACACACACACACACACACACACACACACACACACAAATTAAAAAACTCAAGAGCCCCTGGAACAGCCAATAATATACCATTAGGAAGAGAAATTTAATACCTAAAATGGATGCTTCCATTTGTATCATACCATTTGTAGATCTTTTCCAAACCTTGGTTTGTATTTCAGATTTAAACCTGCCTCCAACATATCTCTGGTTGGAGAAGATGGAAAGAAACTGAGTTACTTTTTATTCATGAACAGTAATCTGCTCTGAAAGCTGTAATTTAGGCATGGAAGTAATTTTTTGGAGAAGGTTTTGTGGAAAGATTAAGACCTTGTTAATTAAAGGCTCTTATCAGGAAATCTTATTAGCTTCAATAGAAACTTTCCACAGCAGTGAATAATCTAAATGTTCGACTAATTAATCTCATTAGTATTTGTTTTGTGTTCAGGTGTTTTCGAGGCACCTAAATGAAACAGAGTTCTTTATCTCTTGCCTTCCTAAAAAGCCCTCACTGAGGAAAACACTCTAACTCCTTTTGCTGTGAGCAACTCGGGTGGAGAAGAAAGGTTATATAGATGAACAAGCATTTGGCCCTTTGAAATTGGGCCTGATACAGAATCTCAATCAATAATAGTATTTTATTAAGCACTTCTGATGTTTGCAGCACTATAGAAAGAAAACATACAGGACCAGAAGACAGGTTTCGTGACCTAGAATTAGATCATTAGCAAGCATGAAGGTGATCTTTAGAAAGAGAACAATTCTTCACAATGGGTGCATATTCAGAATTTATTTCAGTAAATATCTCCCACCTGTTCTCCCACCTTCCTTGACTGTGAACCCCAAATGGGAGAAGGATCTTGTATCTACCCCCGTGCTTTGCACAACCTTGGCACATAATAAGTGCTTAAATGTCATCATTTGTCACTTTGTGCAAAGTGCTTGTTAAAACATAATTGAGACTTTGGAACTGCCCTCACCATTGCCATTTTGGAATTATTTTAGTTTGTTTTCTTTTTTCTTCCCTCTTTTTCCTTGTGTCCATCTTCTCCTCCTCTCTGCTTCTCCCCTCCTCTTTTCAGATTTTGAGCACCTGCTACAGTCATATCTCTGTACTATTGTACTATTTCCCCTATTTGTAATTAATTTTAATGCCTGTACTCACCAATAGACTGCAAGCTCCTTGTTGGAAGGAATCCTGTCTACCAACTTTATTGTATTGGACTTTCTCAAACGCTTTTTACAATGCCCCACACACAATTAATGAGAAGCAGCATGGCCTAATGGATACAGCATGGGCTTGGGAGTCAGAAGGACCTAGGTTCTAATCCCGGCTCCCCCATGTCTCAGCCGTGTGACCTTGGGCAAGTCACTTAACTTCTCTGTGCCTCAGTTCCCTCATCTGTAAATTGAGGATTAAGACTACGAGCCCCATGTGGGGCAGGGACTGTGTCCAACCTGATTGCCTTGTATCAACCCCAGCGTATAGAACAGTGCCTGGCACATAGAAAGCGCTTGACAAATGTCATTGGTTGAGTGAAAGGAACAGAATAGATAAAGAGGGAAGATGATCTTCTCTTAGCCCAGCCTGTTTAGCTCATCTTCATTCATTCAATCGTATTTATTGAGCGCTTACTGTGTGCAGAGCACTGTACTAAGCGCTTGGGAAGTACAAGTTGGCAACATACAGAGACGGTCCCTACCCAACAGCGGGCTCAAAGGCTAGAAGGGGGAGACAGACAACAAAACAGATTGTGCCCCGATCGTATCTATCTCACCGTCAACCCCTTTCCGACATTCTCCCTCTGGCCTGGAACTCTCTCCCTGCCTCCATTTATGCCAGATGACACTTTCCCTGCCTTCAAAGACTTATTAAGTTGCATCTTCTCCAAGAGACCTTTCCCAACTAAATGCTCTTATCCCCTGTTCCCTTTCTCTTCTGTGTTGTCTGTGATCTCTGAGCTTTAGGTATCCTTCCTACCCTCAGCCTCATAGCACTTATGTACATATCTATAAATTATTAATTATAAGTTATTTATATTGCTATTTGTCTCACCCTCTAGGCTGTTAGCTCCTCATGGGCAGGGAACGTTCTACTAATGCTGTTGGATTGTACACTCCCAAGTACTTAGAACAGTGCTCGCATACAGTAAGCACTCAATAAATGCCATTGATTCTCCACATAGAGGAGAGACAAGCAAACACTGGTTGCCAACATTCTCCTCAGAAATAGTCTCCCAGAGGAGATACTTATCCTTTTTCTTTTTTCTTTCTTACCCAGAATTTGTTCAGCAAGAGTTTTTAGGCAAAGCAGAATAATATTCTTAGTCCCTTGGGTGAATACACAAGAAGCAGCATGGCCTAGAGTATTGGCTAGAGCAGGGGCCCAGGAGTCAGAAAAGTCAGAAGGACCTGGTTTCTAAACCCGGCTCCGCCACTTGTCAACTGTGTGACCTTGGTCAAGTCACTTAACAGCTCCGTGCCTCAGTTACCTCATCTTGTAAAATGGAGATTAAGACTGGGAGCCCCAGATGGGACTGGGACTGTGTCCAACCTGATTAGCTTGTATCTACCCTAGTGCTTCGTATAGTACTTGGCATGTAGTAAGCACTTAACAAATGCATTCAAAATTGTATTCAATTTAATCTCATCAAGGTATTCACTGTAAGGTTTCTGAAAGCTACATTTAGACTTTGGGAAAAGTGAGGCATTGGAGGATAATGCAAATCTAGTTCTTTAGGCCCTCACAAACCAAATTGATTGTATTTGTCAAGAAGTTTAAACTGATGTCTGCTGAGATTTTACGTGATTATGCAATTATATCCAAATGCCTTCTGTTAGCAGGGAACTGACTTGGCATTTCAGTTTATTTACAAAGATGTGCTTGAATAATCCTGTGCAGAACCGTGCCTATAAAAAACCCATTTCAGATGCAGGAATCCTTTATTGACACTTCACTGGAAAAATCCTGACTCTTAAAAAATTGCATTGTTAGTTGTTTCAATCCCATGAGAGGGATTCAATCCCATGTGAGATTGATACTGATAGTTTGATATGTTTTAGGACGAAATGAGCCTCCCATTTGTACTGAGTGAGGGAGTGACACAAACATACTTTCAATGCAGTTGAAATAGATCTGAAATTGTCACCTTCTACTAGGGCATTAGCACATGTATGTTAACATTATGGTAACAATTTTATACAATATAAACAATTATATGGTTTTTTTTCTTATCTCTGTTCTTTGCAAAATCAGACCTAGCAGAGGGTAAGCTTGTTGTGAATAGGGAACATGGTGACATCATTATTCTGTATTCTCCAAGCACCTAGTACAGTGCACTGCACCAAATGCTAAGTGCTTAGTGCAGTGCTCTGCACACAGTATGCACTCAATAAATAGAATTGAATGAATGAAATGGGTGTTCGATAAATACTACTACTGATCAGTCGTTGTCCATTTACATGATAGTGCTGTATGTTGGGAGCTCAGTGATTTATTAAGCTGTTGACATCATCTTTTTCTTGTTTCTTTAAAATTTTGAGCTCCTGACCTTTTCCAATTAGCCTGCTCTCTAGCGAAGGTGAATTGATATCTGCCCATTTGAGAAACTTGCTGCAGTGGAAGAATGAGATTAACTCTGAGACTCCATACCCAGATAGATCTGATTGGCATGAAATTCCCAAAGAGTTTAGTTAGGAAAGTGTATTGGTATTTCTAAGTTCTTTCAGATAAATAACAGCATATATGGATCTTGGAGAAGTGCTCTATCTTCTGCAGATCTAATTTTTTTTTAAAAAAACCCTGCATTTGGCCTTTCCAAAGGTATGATGTACTGGGAAAAATAGAAACAATTTTTGTGTGACACTTAAAAATGAGCTCTTTTTTATTCACTTTGGCTTTAAATTGAATGTTTAGGTGTAGCAAATGGCTTATGTGTTGTATTAGGGGCCTTTGTCATAATCTGAATCTTTAATCTTTTGTAATGACTACTATTGCCCCTATACAGAATTGTATTGCCATAAATTAAGCCATTGCTACTGGAAAAACATCAGTAATGTCAGGAAGTCAGCTTTTGAACATAAGTAAAGTATCCCTTTACCGACTGATTAATTTAAAATAAACAAGCCCGAGGCTCAAAGTTTTTCGTAAAAACTCATCTCCTGCCAGGTTTCCTACCAGCTAGCCCTGCAAGGGATAATGGAATTGTCAGATATTAGAGTGAGAGGATATTTTCCTAGCCTGTTCCCTCTTCTGCTTAGACTGTGAGCTCCATGTGGGACAGGGACTGTGTCCAATCTAATTATCTTCTATCTACTCATTCATTCATTCAATCGTATTTATTGATCGCTTACTTTGTACAGAACACTGTACTGGGCGCTTGGGAAGTACAAATTGGCAACATATAGAGACGGTCCTTACCCAACAGCAGGCTCACAGTCTAGAAGTGGGGCTCACAGTCTAGAAGGGGCTCACAGTCTACTCGAGCTTTTAGAACAGTGCTTGACACACAGTAAGCCATTTAACAAATGCAGTTAGAAAAATAATAATAAACAGATATGAGGAGGATGAGCAGGCTGCAAATAATGCTAACCTCTCATCTCCCTTCCCTGTTTCTTTCCTTTTCTACACATACCCTACCATTCTCTCCCACAGCCCTTGCATACGTATCTTTACACTCGGTTAACTCTTCCCTCCTGTAATTGATTTTAATGTCTTTCCCCCCCACTAGAAATTAAGGTCCTTGAGGGCAGGGATTATATCTACTGGCTCTATTGCACTCTGCCAAGCAGTTAGTACAGGGTTTTGCAGAGAGTATGCAGTCATTGAATCCTATTGGTCATTGGAGTGGTAACTGATAGACTCAGTAGGTGAGGTTCATTAACTCCAGGAGTTGTAGAATATAGGCTGGATTTGAGAGATTGAGAGAACATAGAACTGGGTTCTAACTGGCTCTGACACTTGTTGACCTTGTGCGTGTCACTTAATGTTACTTATGTCTGTTTCCTCATCTGCAAAATGGGGTATAAAAACCCCTTCTTTCTCCTATTGCATCATGAGCCCAAAATAGAACAGGGACTGAGTGCAATCTGTTTGTCTATTATGTGTCCCAACACTTAACAGAGGCCTCAGGACATAGTAAGTGCCTAATAAATGCCACAGTCGTTCCACTAGATTATAGGGCCCTAGAGGATAGAGGGACAATGTCTACCAAGTGCAGGCTGTAAGCTTATCTCTAGACTGTAAGCTCTTTCTGAGCAGGGAATATGTCTGCCAACTCTGCAATATTTAATCAGTTGAATTTATGGAGCACTTACTGTGTGCAGAGCACTCTAAAAAGTGCTGTTGTACTCACCCAAGTGGCTAGTATAGTGCTCTTCACACAGTAAGAGCTCAAAAAAATTGATTGACTGAACTCTATTGTATTCTTCCAAGTTCTTAGTACAGTTTTCTGCATGCAGAATGTACTCAATAAATTCCACTGATTGAAAAGAAAAGTTAATACTTTGTTACTGCAGATGCACAGTGTGCTTGGAGATGATAAAAACCTTCGCAGATATGTATGGCAGAAGTGTTTTCATCCATCCTACTTCGGGGATTAGAGGCGCAGAGAGCTTGAGAAAAGTCCCACAGGAAAGCCAAGGCTTGTCCACAAGGACTGGACAGCTAAGTGGATTCTGGCCACACTTACATGGGCACTAGAGAGAGTCTGTTGGCTAATCAGCGTGGCTCAGTGGGAAAGAGCCCGGGCTTTGGAGTCAGAGGTCATGGGTTCAAATCCCGGCTCCACCACTTGTCAGCTGTGTGACTTTGGGCAAGTCACTTAACTTCTCTGGGCCTCAGTTCCCTCATCTGTAAAATGGGGATGAAGACTGTGAGCCCCACGTGGGACAGCCTCATCACCGTGTATCCTCCCAGCGCTTAGAACAGTGCTTTGCACATAGTAAGCGCTTAATAAATGCCATTATTATTATTATTATTATTATTATTATTATTATTATTATTATCAGGTTAGACATTCACTTTGTACAGAATCCATTGGAGAGGGAAAATGCTATGTGCCAATCCCTTAATAAAATAGCAGACCTGGTGCTGCCCCACAGCAGCTCTGCTTGAACTCCAGGAGAGTTTACGCAGAATATTCCTGAGGAGCACATAGAGTTTACAACCCATGGAACAGAAATCAGTAGGGTGAGCCGCTCAGGAGCGGGAAATGAGACGGTTTCATAATCAGATTAGCCTTTATGCACGGCCCTCGGGGAACACTGAAACATTCTGCCAGAGATGAAAGGGCCTAGATTGCCCTCATATGGGAGAAAATCTGAAATGCCAGTTTTAGAGTTTTCCAGTTGATAAAATGCCAAACCCGAAAGCTTTTGGCTGAATGAATAGGTTCAGAATTGTCATCTTATCGCAACCTATTGAGTTATAAATATTTGTGACTTTCCTTGATTTTTGCTTTTATTGAATTTGAATCAGATTCCATCTTGTGAAACCTTTTGAACCAACCTCTAAATTTAATGTGTCTGACAGCTGAATGGGAGACGCCAAAGGCGTCCTTCAACCGAAGAGGCTGTTTGTCATTGTTGTTTTCCATTTGAAAACTCAGAGAGTGATTGACCATAAGGATTCCTTGGGTGCAGAGTGAACGGTGGGGGAAAGGAGAACTACTTACTCTGATGAGGAAGGCCTGGGCAAAGGAGTGAGCTAAGGCTCTGGAATTGGGGTAGCTTCTCTTACTGGCCGTGTCCTGGAGGAACTCGATAAATGGCTCTATACTGTGACCCGAAGGACGTATTTAGCCTGAGCCTTCTATTGTTTCAGAAGATATTTTCAGGAGAACGGAGGAGGCAGACTGTTGCTTCTCCAGATTAGGATATAGGATTCCCAAGTCCCAGGTGTGTGTAATAATAATAATGATGGCATTTATTAAGCACTTACTCTATGCAAAGCACTGTTTAAGCCCCGGGGAGGTTACAAGGTGATCAGGTTGTCCCAGGTGAGGCTCACAGTCTTAATCCCCATTTTACAGATGAGGTAACTGAGGCACAGAGAAGTGCAGTGACTTGCCCAAAGTCACACAGCTGACAATTGGTGGAGTCGGGATGGGACCTGACCCTTTAGCAGGGTGGAGTGGATGAAAAATGGGCGTGGGAGTCATGAGTCATGAGTTCTAATCCCAGACCTGCCATTTGTCTGGTGTATGACCTTGAGCAAATCACTTCACTTCTCTGTGCCTCAGTTACCCCATCTGTAAAATAGGGATTGAGACTGTGAGCCCCATATGAGACAAGGACTGTTTCATCATCATCATCAATCGTATTTATTGAGCGCTTACTGTGTGCAGAGCACTGTACTAAGCGCTTGGGAAGTACAAATTGGCAACATATAGAGACAGTCCCTACCCAACAGTGGGCTCACAGTCTAAAAGGGGGAGACAGAGAACAAAACCAAACATGCTAACAAAATAAAATAAATAGAATAGATATGTACAAATAAAATAAATAAATAAATAAATAGAGTAAAAAAAAATATGTACAAACATATATACATATATACAGGTGCTGTGGGGAAGGGAGGGAGGTAAGATGGGCGGATGGAGAGGGGGACGAGGGGGAGAGGAAGGAAGGGGCTCAGTCTGGGAAGGCCTCCTGGAGGAGGTGAGCTCTCAGCAGGGCCTTGAAGGGAGGAAGAGAGCTAGCTTGGCGGATGGGCAGAGGGAGGGCATTCCAGGCCCGGGAGATGACGTGGGCCGGGGGTCGATGGTGGGACAGGCGAGAGCGAGGTACGGTGAGGAAAGCAACAGTTTCCAACCCAATTTACCTGTACCCACCGTAGCGCGTAGTACAGTGCCTGGCACATATCCCCCCCCCCCATTGCTCTCCCCCTCCCCATCCCCCCGCCCTACCTCCTTCCTCTCCCCACAGCACCTGTATATATGTTTGTACAGATTTATTACTCTATTTTACTTGTACATATTTACTATTCTATTTATTTTATTTTGTTAATACGTTTTGTTTTGTTGTCTGTCTCCCCCTTCTAGACTGTGAGCCCACTGTTGGGTAGGGACCGTCTCTATATGTTCCCAACTTGTACTTCCCAAGCGCTTAGTACAGTGCTCTGCACACAGTAAGTGCTCAATAAATATGATTTTATGAATGAATGAATTCAGTTGTATTTATTGAGTGCTAAGCGCTTAATAAATACCACAATTATTGTTATTATTACTTTATCAATAACATCTGCTCACATCATCTCCTTCCCTCCCAGTCTGCACATGTGTATACAAACACACACACAAACACACACACGTATTGTTTACCTCCTACAGGGGCCCAAATTACTGCTTCCTCCCTTGCTTCAATCAGTAGTATTTATTGAGCATTTACTGTAAGCTGAGCCCTGTACTAGGTGCATGGAAGATTTTAAACACACCTCCTAAATATGACACTGCCATAAGGGACTTTGCTGGTTTCCACCCATTCCAGCTCTGCCTACCCTACTCCACTTCCTGTGGTGCTTCTGGAGAAAACAAACACAATGACCATGAAAAAGGAGCTTTTCAGAACCTCAGCAACAGCAACAAAAATATTACTGTGTGGAGAACGCTGTATTGAGCATTTTGGGAACATCCATAGTCAGAGGTCATGGGTTCAAATCCCAGCTCCGGCACTTGTCATCTGTGTGACTTTGGGCAAGTCACTTAAGTTCTCTGTGCCTCAGTTCCCTCATCTGTAAAATAGGGATTAAGACTGTGAGCCCCCCGTGGGACAACCTGATCACCTTGTAACCTCCCCAGTGCTTAGAACAGTGCTTTGCACACAGTAAATGCTTAATAAATGCCATCATCAGTATTATTATTAGAGAAGCAGCTTTGCTTAGTGGCAAGAGCCCGGGCTTTGGAGTCAGAATTCATGGGTTCAAATCCCGGCTCCCTCACATGTCAGCTGTGTGACACTGGGCAAGTCACTTCACTTCTCTGTGCCTCAATTACCACATCTGTAAATTGGGGATTAAGATTGTGAGGCCCACATGGGACAACCTGATCACCTTGTATCCTCCCCAGCGCTTAGAACAGTGCTTTGCATGTAGTAAGCACTTAACAAATACCAAAATTATTATTATTATGTGAGCCCGTTGTTGGGTAGGGACCATCTCTATATGTTGCCAACTTGTACTTCCCAAACGCTTAGTACAGTGCCCTGCACACAGTAAGCACTCAATAAATACGATTGAATGAATGAATGAATGAATGCAATTTATTGAGTGCTTACAATGTGAAAAGAACTGAATAAAGCACTTGGTTACTACATTGCTCCCTGACCTGAAGGAATTTGCAATGTGATTGGAAAGATAAGATGAAATAGATTGGGGAAAATGTACTATGTCTAAGAACAGGAGAGTAAATATAGATAATAACCCAGAGGGAGATAATCAGTCACATTTATTGAGTGCTTACTGTGTGCTGAAGACTGTACTAAGCTCTTGGGAGAGTACAATGTAACAGAGTTGGTAGATATGCTCCATTTCCATAACAAGCTTACAGTTTAGAAAAGACATAAGGGCCCTGGGACAAAGCTTGAAAATATAAAACTGTCCTGCCAGTAGCCAATAATCTGGTAATTTTCTCATACCCTCTGAAGTATAACATCCTTGTGGTGATATAGTTTCAGTAATTTTGGAATCCCAAACAAGGCCAAGCCACAGGTACCGAATTATTTTGCTAAGTAGCGCAGAACATATTTTAATTGACATTGTATCATGAGCAAATGGATTAGGGCTGAGTGTGAAGCTCATTAGAGATCTTTAGAACATTCCTAATTATCATGTAGGTATTTGAACACAAATAAAGGAATCTTAAAGTCCACAGCCCTCTCCAGAGCTCGTGGAACTGCTTTGACTGAGGAACTTGAAAGTAATCAGTTCACATTTGCAAAGTGAATTCAGGATTGTTGTTGGTTTGTTTTCTTTTTTCCCCCAAAGAAACAGCCATGTTTTCTATCTTTTCAAAGCCTCTAATTTATTATGAGAAAGTTAGCGAGCACGATAGTATGTCTTGTTAGCAGGAGCTGCCAATATTTCATTTCCTTGGGAAAATGGTATTTTTTCCCCCCTGATCTCTTAGGTTAATTTATTAAGCTGAGAAAAAGGTTTCATGCATAGCATATGGGCTTGGCTCAAGATAATACCTTGGTAATAAGGAGAGATATTTCACTTGCCAATTATCTTTGACATAAACCTTCAGTAGGGATAAGGCTTTGCCTCATTCATATTTCCTCAAGGGCAAACTCAGTTGTACCAATAAAAAGGGACCATAAGTAGTTCATATGAAGACATACTCCTAGATTAGGAGGCAAGCATGGAAAATAGAAAGCATCTTCGCAGCATTCATTTAAAAAAGGAAACACTAAGCTTTATGCTTTTACGATCACGGTTTATTTCTTGGTGTATTTGTTTTGTGGCGGTGTCTTTTGCTGATCTCTTGACCTTTATTAATACATACTGGTGAAGAGTTTGTCAGGTCCATTAGGGTATACTGCTATGGATCCAGGAAGCAGTAATGTGCAGATATCAAGAGGAATCTGAAGCAGGTCCTCATTGTTTTCTAAAAGTGTTCCTTGGTGAAAAAAGGCAAAAATAGTCTAAGGAATTATAAAATGAACTCATTTCATCCGAACATGGCAGAATAAAGAAATGCACATATTTAAATGAATGTATCGGAACTACCCTCTTCTTGTGCATGTGTAAGGAATTTCTGACCACTGAAAATGAACCTCCCTTCTCCCCACTGGTGAGTGACGGGAGGTGTGAAGTGAGAGTTTACCGAAGCTTGGGTGGGAAATGATGGGAGGCAGGAGTCACGTTGCTGAAGGAAGTTGAGGGGAGGGTGGAATTATTCTTAGATTGACAGGAGAGCCAAGTTTACCAAAGACCTAGACTCTGTCACTTACCTCTCCTACCCATTGGCCTGTGGACCTACCCTGTTTCAGCATCATCACTATTAGAGAGCATTTATTGAGCTATCGAGAACTCTTCTGAGCACTTGGGAACATTCAGTGAAAGTAGAAGCCACATGACCAACAACCTCTACTGCAGCTCTGGTGTGACTTCTCTTCTGCTGCCTTTGTCCCTAACCATTTAGAAATCGTTTTAGACTTGTAACTGGCATCAGATATGCCAAAATGTGACCTAATAGAAAGAGCATGGGCCTGAGTGTCAAAGGACCTGGGTTCTAATGCCAGCGCTACAACTTTATAGGTTTTTTTATGATATTCAGCGCTTACTAAGTGTCAGGCACTGTTCTAAGTACTAAAGATAACCTAAATTAGGTTGGACACAGTCCATATCCCACATGGGGCTCACAGTCTTATCCCCATTTTACAGATGACATAACTGAGGCAAGGTCATACTTTCATTCATTCAATCGTATTTATTAAGTGCTGACTACATGCAAAGCACTGTACTAAGCGCTTGGGCAAGTACAGTGTAACAGCAAACAGACACATTCCCAGCCCACAGTGAGTTCACAGTCTGGAGGGGGAGACAGATGTTAATATAAATAAATAAATGCATACATACATAAATAAATCAGATGATTTTCACAGCAGGATTAGAACCCAGGTCCTTCTGAGTCCCAGGCCTGTGTTCTGTCCACTAGGCCATGCTGCTTCTCCAGCAGACCACTCGTCTGCTGTGTGACTTAAGGCAAGTCATTTAACCTCTCTGTGCCTCAATTTCCTTGTCTGTAAAATGGGGATTCTGTACATGTTCTCCCTCCTATTTAGACAGTGAGCCTCGTGTGGGTTGGGAACTGTATCTGCCTTGATTAATAGGCTTAAAACAGTGCGTTAAACAGTACTTGAAACATAGTGTGTAAGTGACAAATAGGGTACTAATAATAAACTTGCCTAAACTGTGTTTTTAATATAACACCCCCTTCAAAGCCTTATTGAAGGCACGTCTCCTCCAGGAGGCTTTTCCTTACTAAGCCCTCCTTTCCTCTTCTCTCACTCCCTTCTGCATCGATCGCCCTGACTTGCTCCCTTTATTCATCCTCCCTCCCAACCCCACAGCACTTATATTACATATCTGTAATTTATTTATATTAATTACTGTCTCCCCCTCTAGGCTGTAAGCTTGCTGTGGGCAGGAGATATGTTTGTCTGTTTTATTGTACTCTTCCAAGAACTTAGTACAGTGCTGTGCACAAAGTAAACACTCAAGAAATATGATTGAAAGAATGAATAATATTAATGATCAACTTTAATGTGATGGGAGATTGAGGGAAAGTTCCAGCTCTATTTGGTTACATGCACTGAAGGGCAATATTTTCTGAAGGAGAAGGGAAGCTGCCCTCATCCTGCTCTGCGTAAGGCCTCTGGTGGGGCTGCCTTCTTGGTGGTCTGAATTTGTCTTTTACTGTAGATACTTGTTTTGTGTATGAGGAGCAGAGGTGAAAGTAAACTGGAACTCGACAGAACAGGTTAACTGGCAGGACTGGGATCCCAGGTGCACTGTGGCTCACTGGGCTCTGGGTTTTATACTTTCTTTCATCAACTGGCAGGCAGCATGAAACTGATTGCAGGGCCCACTTCCAGCTGCCACGTCGTGGAATCCACCAATGCCTTCACCTTCACCGTTTGGATCAAGTGTGAGGACTGGAATCAGTCTGGCTCTTCATCAAGTAGCAGAGTGGTTATCCGCGACCTATGAAAGATGACTTAAAAGCTCGCAGGGAGCCATGCCATTTGCAGACTTTGCTTATGTTGAAAACCCTTGTTTCAGTTGTACCTGACTTCTTATTTTATACCTGTACCCGCAGGCCTACTTAATTCTGCCAGAACGTGAGTTTCCACAGAGCGATTTGGATAGAACTTGGTGGAAGAACTCGGGAACGTTCTGCCGACGACACGCTCCACCCAGATACAGCGTGACACGCTGTCCGAAGAAGAGGTGTGCCTGTGGCGTCAGAGGGTGAGTCCTGGAAAGTGAAATTTTCCACATACTGGGGTATACTAGAACACACCTCCTGCATTATAAGAGGACTGGGTGTATTTGGGAAAGCTGACTTCTTCCACATTAAGAAATGAAGGTGGTACTTAGTGCCGAGCACCTTACCGGCTACTTCTGATAGATCCAGGTCAAGGAATCAGTGGACCCAAAGGAGGGGAAAAGCAGTGATTAAAGTTTGACTGCTCTGGAGGAGACAGTAATCACTGTTTCCAGGGTCACACTTCTTCTGCCAGCTCTTTAGGGGCTATACTTCAGTTCAGAAAAGGTAGCAGAATGTGGGATGCAGGAAGAACATGGATGCTTGGTTGTGGTATCTTCCTCTGAACTTTGTGGTCTTGGGAGCTCTAGGCCCAACAGGAACTATAGGGGAATTATGACTAACCTGCTTCTTCCTTTTTCCTGTTCAGCTCCTATAAAGTTCCGCAAAATTGGGATGCTGTTACATCAGGGTTATTATAGGGAGCTGAAATTGTTTTTCAAATAACCATTAGCTTTTCTGAGTATTCAGCTTCCTTTCTGGCAATCAGTGATGGAACTGCACAGCTAGAGTAGGAAGAAACTAACAATATGGAACTGTTTTTTGTAAATTTTATATGAGTTGCATGTTAGTCTTGCAAAGACATGTGAAATAACCAGACCAAGACTTTTTTCTTTTAATTACTAACCACTCTCTGACAAACCAGGTAAAACCAGCATAAATGGTCCCTGTGATAGACAAATGTGGCCATTGTCAAGGTTACAGAATGTGTAAATGCCTGTTCTGAAGAAATAATAATTATGGTATTTAAGTGCTTACTATGTGCCAGGCACTATACGAAGCGCTGGGGCAGGTACAAGAGAATTGTGTTGGACACAGTCTCTATCCCACATGCAGGCTCACAGTGAGAGTTCCCATGTTAAAGCTGAGGTAACTGAGGCACAGAGAAGTGAATTGACTTGCCCAAGGTCACAAAGCAGACACGTGGAGGAGCCAAGATTAGAACCCAGGTCCTTCTGACTCCTAGGCCTGTGCTCTTTCCATGAGGAAGAAATGTGTGCCAGGGCAGGATTGATGCACTAAGCTTGATGACATGCGACTGATGGACCTGTGGTTGTGTCATTGTACTTTCTGCCGTCTTTCATCAAGACTTTTCTCACTTTTTCCCAGGTAATTTTCTTCCTGGTTTTCTCTGTAGTGGTTCATGAGGTCTGCTCACATACCTCAACGTCAAATTACTCTTATGTATAACTAGAGGAGAAATGTGGATATGGAAGGTTACAAAGATGCCCACAATTTAAAGTGTGAAGAGAGAATTAGTGATTTAGCTGCCACTCTACAAGCCAGTTAAATTTCTGAACTTTTCTAGATGTTGATTAGAACCCGTTGTGTAAGCTACTTTGAAGATCCCAAAGAGACTGGAATGTGATTAAAGACCCGGGGAGAAATTTCCCTTTTGAACATTTCCCTCTGAAACTGAAGCCAACTCCCACTGTTTAATGTAATGACAGGTACAGATGGCACCGTTATTTTCTATATTTTTCACTAATTACGATTGACATTGCCCCTGGAATTAATATCCTTCAATTATGACTCATTGAGATTTCAGAGCCTGAAAGCATCACATTTCTGAACTAAACACTTTTTTTCTCAATTTTGTGGCAATCAGTCACTCCGACATGACGCAAGTCTCAGGTTTTGTACGCGATGAGATTTTCATAAATGTTTTTTGTGTTCCCTTGTGGCGTTATCCTCTCTCCACAGTATTTAGTGGCAGCTGCCTCCCTGCATCTTATTCATTCATTCAGTTGTATTTATTGAGCACTTACAGTGTGCAGAGCACTGTACTAAGCGCTTGGGAAGTACAGATCGGCAACATATAGAGACAGTCCCTAGCCAACAATGAGCTCACAATCAATCAATCAATCAATCAATCGTATTTATTGAGCGCTTACTGTGTGCAGAGCACTGTACTAAGCACTTGGGAAGTACAAGTTGGCAACGTATAGAGACAGTCCCTACCCAACCGTGGGCTCACAGTCAGTCTAGTCTTATCAATCGTGAATTCACTGCCATGATTAGGGATGGGGACCATTACTTGCCCTCCCCTGCCTCCCAATGGCTTTTTGAACTGGATTTCCAGGCTAGCTCATTACCTGGTGGTTTGAAAAATGTGAGAGTTTCAGTCAGGTTGAAATGACCCCACATGGTGGCTTTCTGGACTGTTTGGTCATTGAAACATCGCAGGACCCAGCTAGTACTTATTTCCCCTAAAATCCCTGCCTCCTTTTCAATGCACCATTCCTAGAATTGGTTTTGAACCCTTTTGGTTTTGTTTTTATATGTGTGTGTGTGCATTTCTTGAGCTCTCACTTTGCACATAGCACTGTACTGAGCAATTGGGAGAGTGCAATTTAACAGAGTTGGTAGGCGCGTTCCCTACCTACAGGACACTTACAGTCTACAAACACACTAAAAGACATGCCATGTTAAGTCAGATCAAGGTCCGTTCAGTATAGCAACTTTCTCCAAAAATAGCAATGAAGAATGTTTTGAGGAACTCACTGTCAGCTTGGTTATCAGCTCATTATCCTCCTTGGTTGGGCATCTAGCCTCTCTAACATTCCCCCAAGAATGCTTTCTGTATATCTCATCCGTAAATCAATTTAAGCCCTTCTTGAAGCTATTGATATTTGTGACATCCTCAACTTCCTGTGGTAAGTCAGTCCATATTCTTACAACCCGCCCTATGAAGAAGTATATCTTATTGTTTTAGCTCTACCACCCTTAGACTATGCCTGGAGTTTAGAGATTTGGTAACAAGCAACTCTGTGGTGACAGTTCTCACCCTTCATGATTTTGCAACCTGTAATCCAGTCCTTTCTCTGCCTTCATTCATTCATTCAATAGTATTTATTGAATGCTTACTGTGTACTGAGCACTGTACTAAGCACTTGGGAAAGCAAGTATGTTCATTGTGGAAAGGGAATGTCACTGTATAATATTGTACTGTGCTAAGCACTTGGGAAAGTACAGTACAATATTATACAATGACATTCCCTGCCCACATTGAATTTACAGTCTAGACTCAGAACTCCTCATCTTTCTGAAGAGTCTTGAGTCCTCGTAGGCGGGAAGCATGCCTACCACTTCTGTTGTGTTGTACCCTCCCAAATGGGAAGATTCAGAATTAGAACCCAGGTTCTTTGACTCATAGGCCTATGCTCTTTGTTTCCGCTCATGTGGCGTTTCTCTTGTTTGATCTCACAGGTTTTCCCAGGCTGTTTGGCAGCCAGTGTCTCACAGACTTTTTTTACCTCTTCATTTAACAGGTTCCTGCTATACTTGCTCTCAGGTTTCTTTGGGGATTCCAATAGTTGTGAACCCACTGCATTACATTCTTGGCCACATCACTGATTCTCTTCCAGCTTGACTTCTTATTCTCTCTACTTTGCAATTCATCTAAGTGGCATCTCCGTGGCACTTAAAACTTCTCCTGTCCAAGATTCTGAGTATCTTCAAACTAAGCAGGACCCTATTGAAAAGGAAAGGTGTGATAACTCTCAATGCACACCCAAATCTCACTGGATCTTGTCCACTAATAGATGGAATATTTGAGATTTTGAGACATCAAAGCAATGGTCATGCTTACATTTCTTTTTTTTTGGAGACTCAGTACTATCCTCTGGTCTGAATCTTGGGTATACTGGCATAGAGGTATTTAATGGGTTCAAACTTTGTTATTGCTTACAGCCCCTTGAATCAAAGAATTGATAGCATCCATTGAGAATCTACTGTGCTGAGCACTGTAGTAAGTACTTGGAAAAGTACAATAGAAGTAGATTGCCCATAGATATCCTTTTTAAAGTTTGCTATAACATCACATATGTGCTCTGAAGAATTAAGAATACAAATTGGGATGTTCTTTGTTGGAATGAAAAAAAATTTGAGTTTGGGGTAGCATAAACTAACATCCAGATTGATATAGTATACATTATAAGAGCTGTCCACTGTATTTTCTACCACTTTATGGTAGTTACTAAGGCTACCTGCTAGATCCAGTAACATTAAATGGGTATGTAATAATCATATTAACTATGCCATTTATTCAAATTTTTCTGTGACAAGAACCATGCTATGAATCCTGGGGTAGATAGAAAATAATCAGGTAAGTTCAAGTCCCTGTCCCACTTGGGGATAAAAATATAAGAGGCAGGGAGAAAATGTATCTCATCCATATTAAGCAGATGAAGAAACTGAACTGTAGGTGGGGAAGGGGTAGAGAAGAAGGGAAATGTGTTTAACTTACTCTTAACCTCTGCCCATCCTTTCTGACCTTTTGAAGCTATGTTGTGTGTGTGTGTGTTTTGTATAGTTGTAGTAAAAGTACTTACTAAGTGTTTAACATTTGCAGAGCACTGTACTAAGCACAAGAAAAGAGTACAGAGGTAGAAATTAGACATGGAGCCCCCTTTTTGTTTTAGAGGATATCACAATTTGTGAATACAAGTGGGGAAGTAACTCCATTTCCCCAAACCTCAAGCATCTAGGGCAAAGATATGAAACTCCAATCCACTCCTCCAGCTCTTTTCAGGTGTCCATACTCGTTAGTCACCAATCCATATTCTGTTATCTCTTCTCTTTTCTGAAGGAAATGGTTTGATTTTTTTTAAGTTTCTAACTCTCATATTTTGACAGAGCCATTAATGTATCCTTCATTTCCCATAAAGTTCCCAAAGTTGTACACTTGTACAGCTGTACACTAAAAATACCATTCACATTGTAAATTGTATAGAAGAAAGACACCGAGAATTTTATGCAGTTGGAATTAATAGCAGAAAATTATGCTTTCTTTCTTGAATAAAATCAGAGTGAGACATTGCATTATACATATATATATATATATTTATATATATATATATATATATATATATATATATACCAGAGAGTCTCTAGGAAGACTACATGTTTATATGTTAATTTTCTGCAGAAATAATTTCACAGAATAATTTATGCAAGACATACACATAAAAATAATTTTACGAAGCGGTGCTTTCAAGCCATTAATGTCAGAGGAAACAAAATTCCAAATTTAATATTGTTAAAGAGAATATTCATAATTCTCATTTTAACAGGATAAATAATCAAGTAGCACATTCTGTAGTATTGTAAAAATCAATTTAATGTGCTTATCTGTCTTTTTGATATTGTGAGTTCTCCTAGAGGAAATGATGACACTGTCTATATCTCATATTCTGCCAAGTTTCCTATAAGGCCCCCAAATTAATACACAACTAGTTTTACAATAACATCACATATACATCAATATAGTTAATGTATCTAAATGCTGACAATTTTATTTGAATTTGACTTCCATTTTAAACATGTTTTCCTCAATTATTTTATAGTTTATCTGACTTTAATTTCTGCTCCTTTGAAGTGTTTATCTTTTCTATCCTAATTAAAAATAGATTGAGAAACAAAAACATTGCTGTGTCCTGCTCATGAAACGGGAGAATTAAAGATCCATTAAAACAGAAACAAAATATTGTAAAACTGTCTTTCGGGCTTTTTTCTGATTAAAATAAGGGCGTTTTAAAAAATAATTAGTATTCATTAAGTGCTTACTACTAAGCTCTGAGGTAGAAACAAGCTTACCAGGTTGGACACAGTTAATGTCCCACATGGGGCTCACCATTGTAATCCCCATTTTATAGATGAGATAACTGAGGTACAGAGAAGTGAAGGGACATGCCCAAGTTCACACAGTCAAGTAGGGTAGCTGGGATTAGAACTCAGGTCCTTCTGACTCCCGGGCCTGTGCTCTTCTCCAGTAGGCAACACTGCCTCAAACCTTTTAGCATTTTTAAAATGTTATTTCAGAGATAAATAGTGTCTTCTAGGCAGGGTAACAGAAATGAAAAAACAGCAGAACAAGGTGAACAAGTGTACCCAAGTGTCCCAAAATGTTCACCTGTAACTTTAGTTTCTTTCTAGCTTTTTACGTCTGAAAAAGCTGAGGGGAAATGACAGTAACGAGTAGCATTGCAGGCACCTCTCAGCTATTAGGTAGTCTTCCAAAGCACCCAATCCCCACCCAGGCCAAGATCTCTAGACTGTGAACTCCTCCAGGGCAGGGAACATGGATACCAAGTCTACTGTATTGCTTTTTTCCCAAGTGCTTAGGACAGTGTTTGGCACACCGTAAGCACTCACTAAATACCACTGATTGATGGAGTGACTGTGTGTACCAACTCTATTTTAGTCGCTCTTGAACTCTTAAATGCTCAAATATCATTAGTTGATTAATTGGTTGATTGATAGGACTGGATTAATGCTGGGTTTTTAGGAATTGTAGCTCTGGACCCAGGGATAAGAAGGATCTTCCTTCCTCCCCTCCCCCTCAACCCAGCTGTCAGTTGAAAAATATGTGACTTAAGTTCCTGTCGTTCAGCACTGCTTATAGAGGTGTCCTTCTCTCCTTTTTTTTTTAACCTTATCCTTTACCCTTTCTTTTTGCTTCTCCCTTCTTCCTTTCTCTTTCTCTCTATCCCTCTTGTCACATCCTCTTCCCCGCCCCTTTCTTTGATCACCTTAAGTGGAACAAACAAAAAATATCTTTTTTCCCCAATTAAGGTGATCCTATCTTTCCAGTTCATCTCCCCCTTGTCCTTTTTTCTTTCCTTCTATCTCCCCTCTTTGTTCCCCCACCTCTTGTTGTCTTTCTTGTTTTCTTCCTTTCTTTTTCTGTTATTATGGTACCTAGGAAAGAGTCAAAGCAGCTGGGGTTGCCTGCTGTGTGACCTTGGATAACTTTTCTAGGCCTCAGTTTTTTTATCTGTAAAATGAGGACTCAGTATCTATTTTCCATCCCCCTTAGGCCGTGAGCCCATTGCGAGTCAGTCAATTGTATTTATTGAGCCCTTACTGCTTGCAGAGCACTGTGCTGAGCACTTAGGTGAGTAAAATGTAATAATAAGCAGACACATTCCCTACCCAAAATGAGCCTGGACTGTGTGTAGCCTTATTAGAAGCAGCGTGGCTCAGTGGAAAGAGCCCGGTCTTTGGAGTCAGAGGTCATGGGTTCAAATCCCAGCTCCACCAATTGTCAGCTGTGTGACTTTGGGGAAGTCACTTAACTTCTCTGTGCCTCAGTTACCTCATATGTAAAATGGGGATTAAGACTGTGAGCCCCCTGTTGGACTACCTGATCACCTTGTAACTTCCCCAGTGCTTAGAACAGTGCTTTGCACATAGTAAGTGCTTAATAAATGCCATTATTATTATTATTATTATCTTTCCCAGTGATTAGTACACTGCTTGGCACATAAGCACTTAACAAATAACACAATTATTATCATTATTATTACATGTCAAGAGCCCACTTTGTGCTAAACATTGCACTAAGTTGTGGGTGTGAATTATCAGGTCAGACACAGACTTGTCCCACAGGGTACTCAGAGTCTAAGTAGGAAAGAGTAAGTTTTTAACCCCATTTTACAAATGAGGGAATCGAGGCCCAGAGAAAGTAAGTGACTTCCACAACATCATGCAGGTGACAAGTGGCCGAGCTGGAATTAGAACCCACGTCCTTTGACTCCCAATCCTGTGCCCTTTCCATCAAATCAGGCTGCCTCTTTCCTCCTTTCTATTATATTTTGTTTTTCTTTTTCCTTCTACCTGTGTCTTTATTCTTATTTTTTATCTCTTCCCATCTATTTTAATAGCCCCCCCTCTGCCCATCTTTATTTCTCTGTTTCTGTCTTTTCTGCCTTTTCAGACCCAGCCAGTGGCCACTTGGGGGTTCTTCCAAACTCTGGTCACCTCAACTGAACATGTTGTGGGTTAAAACATCCCTTGTGAAATAAAGTACCAGATCTCTGAACTGAGTCATCAGTCTTCTAGAATTGGTCTATACGTAGCTTTGGGATCAATAGCAACCAGGTTCTATACCTAGTCATCTAATGCTTTGTCCACTAGGTTCTTGATTTTTTGTTTTTTGTTTTTTGCTTTACTGTAGCCAAAGATCTAACAATCACATCCTTTAACAGCACCCATTCAGTATTTAATTCCTGATGATTGCTTTAGTGAAATGAGAAACCACCTCATCATCTATCTTGCAGCTGAGGGAGAGTAAGATGTCTGTGACATTTGGCCTTTTTTTTTCATTAAATACAGTTTCTTTCCCTACTTTTCCTCCATCTATTCCAATCTTAAATTCCCTTGTTTTTGGATACAGTCATCTTCCCAACAGTTTATCTCTTTTCCCTGAGGTGGGGTGCAGGTGAGGATGTGTGGAGGAAGGGAGTGAATACAAAAAACTTGAACTTTTCCTCATCAATATGGCTTCTTGGCTACAGAAGAGAACTGACAGCAACCCGGACAAACAGGAGTCTGTGGCATTCAGTGCAGGAACCCATCAATGCCCAAGAGATGCCCCTGTGTGCCTGAGAGGAAAAATAAATCCAGTCATTAACTACATTTACTCATACATCATTGCCTTCTCCCCAGTTCCTTATGCTGATCAAAGTTAATATAGTATAGAAAACTGAACAGCATCAGTTATGACTTGTGGGGTTGTTTTTGAAAGAGTAAAAGAAAAGAGAGAAAATATTTCTCATGTAAAATGACTGTTCAACAGAAACTGGAAATGTATAATAACAATAATAATGATAATAGTAATAATGATACTGTTGGCATTTGTTAAGCACTTATTATTTGCCAGGCACTGTACTAAGCGCTGCGGTGATTATAAGCATATTGAGTTGGGCACAGTCCCTGTCCCATGTAGGACTCACAGTCTCAATCCCCATTTTATAGATTAGGTAACTGAAGCCCAGAGAAATGAAGTGATTTGCCCAAGGCCACAAAGTAGACAAGTGGCGGAGTGGGATTAGAACCCATGACCTTCTGACTCCCAAGCTGGTGCTCTATTCACTATGCCATGCTTATATATATGTACACATACACACACACACACACACACACACACACATTAAATATTGATGGCAGGAAGTAAAATTAACAAATTAACTGAATCATTTGACTATTAACACATTAAAGGCGGAAACTGTGTTTACTTACACTATTGTACTGTCTCCAGCACTGAGGACAGTACTCTTCCTCCAGTTGGTGCCCAGTAACCATTGATTGATAATTTTGTCGAAGGCTGAAGAGAACTGATGGAAGGATTATTATATTGTTTCCCCAAAATATTTCAAGAAAAGCTTGGATTTATTATCTCAGGTGTTATCCAAGTGTTAATGTGAAATTGGAATCTTAAGAGTATTTCCTTGATTTATGCAGCACCTTTCCTCTGAAGAAATCAAAGCATATCGTATTTCATTTTAGAATTTGTATTAGAAAAAATATTTTTGAGGCAGCCTTCAAAAAGGCAAAATGATTTTAAACAAGTAAAATATGAACACATTCTTTTCCATCTTCCTACATTACCAATCATAGCACATTTCATCTTGGGTCAAAATTTCTACTATTCTCTTATTTTGACTGATTTGCAAATGTCAGCATCAAAGAACAACTGAGAAATAACATCTTGTGGGTTAAAGCAACCTCCATCCAGTTCTCTAGCCATTCATTTCACTCCTACTTCTCTGGAAGTCATTATTGTTTCCCTGATCTTTCTCACAATTCTGATGTAGAGTCAATATTCTTCCAAAGTGCTTCCATTCCCAGCGTACTGATCGTGTAAAACACTAGCTCTTCCATTGTCTCACTTTGCATATACGTAATAATGTATTCCAGTCCCTTAATCTCTGAGATCCTTTTACTTTGCACAAGTTGTTTCTCAAACATTGTAAAAATCACAGAACTGTAAGGGGCTTCAGAAGCCAGCTCTCTTCAGGCAGGCAAACTCCTAAGCCACAACTTCTCTCGTTAGTCCCTTCCATGAATTTATCACCCTGCTAGTGTCTGTTTCAACATTTTTCAGCCCGTTTTAATGTACACCTATATTCTTTGGTTTGGTCTTTAAATTGACAAATTAATCAACATGTTTGAGGTCAATTATTAATCTCTTCCTTCTCCTTGTTTTCTTCTCAATCAATCATATTTATTATCATTATTTCTATTGATACTAATTGTGACATTTCAGTGCTTACTATATACTAAGCACTGGGGTAAGGTGGGGTACAGCTGGTAGACACAAACAGAAAAGAGAAATAAAATAAATCCAAAGGGGTGGATTAGAGCCCAGTCCTGGGAGTCAGAAGGACCTGGGTTCTAATCTTGACTCTGCCACTTGTCCGCTGTGTGACTTTGGGAAAGTCACTTAACTTCTCCGGACCATATGTTTACCACCACCAAAGAGACAGTCAATGAGCCTTCTGAAAACTCCAGCTTTGGTTTCTTTCAAAATTATGGAATTTGTTTGCTAGGAAAAGGAGGTACAGAGAAGCTAAATGGCTTGCCCAAAGTGACTCAGAAAGCCAGGTTCTCTGACTGTCTCATTTACATGAGGCTCATTGTCCTTGTCAGTAAAATGTTGATTAAATAGCTGTTTGTTTGTTTTTTATGGTATTTGTTAAAGGCTTACTAAGTGCCAGACACTATGCCAAGCCCTGGGGTAGATAGGCTAATTAGGTTGGACACAGTCCAGGTACACATGGGGCTCACGTCTGCATCCCCGTGTTTCAGATGAGGTAACTGAGGCACCAGGAAGTGAAGTGACTTGCCCAAAGTCACCCAGCAGACAAGTGGCAGAGTCTGTTCACACTCCCACTTTGACTGTGAGCTTCATGATGGACAGAGACATGTCTGACTTGATTATCTTGTATCTACCCCAGCACTTACTACAGTCCTTGACACAGCATTATTATTTTCACTATTATCATGTAAGCACAAATAAATGCTTGTGCAAAGATCTACTCACAGTGCACACAGGCATGGTATTAGGTTGTTTTTTCTCAACTCATCATGTCCATTTCCTTAGTTAAAACAGACCTAGATCATGTTTTCATTAGCCCATATCTTACGATGAATTGTCTGTTAAAACATTTTCAAAGAGGTAGCATTTATTCTGAATTTTGGGCATTATTAAAAGCATAGTTCAAGTATATCCAATGGTGAATTTTCCCTTGTGATTATGACAGGAATGCAGACATTATTAAAACTCTCCTTAGATTGTATAAAGGAATTGGGTCTGAAAGCCACATATACCTTAAAAAAATAATTTGGATCAAGAAAGAAAGAGAAGGATTCTTGTATTTTTTCATCACATCTTCATTTTGAATGAAGTAGTTTCATTATAGAATGATGGAAAATGTCAGGATGTAATAATAGGTTCTGGGATTTGATGAAGTTGAAATGTGAGGAGCATAAAGATCTAATAAGAATAGTCTAGTCTGGCCAATGTAATGGGAAAGTTATGAATATATTCTGACAAAGATTGGGAAAGTCATGTTTCTTATATTTAATTTGCAGAGGGCCAGATAAAATGACAAGGCACTTTCTTTAATAAGACTGAGTGCCATCCAAATCTTTTATTTGCAGCATTGAAAAGTTTTGAATTAAAATACTAAATTTGCCTCAAATGTACATGCTATCAGCGAATTGCTGTAGAGATAGCAATGGTGAATAAATTTTGGATGCGCTTTCAGCTGGTGTTGCTAATGGTAAGAGAAAGCTGCTCTTGATAAGAAAAGGGTCGTGCAATTGAATGTGAAAATATGGAACTGCTTCCTTCTAATAGTTATTTTCTCTCCTTACTCCTCACGGAAGGAAACTCCTGAGAAATGTTCAGTGGGGATTTGTAAAGGAGGTGGATATTGTGGAGAAATCACAAAAGTTTCAGTCTTTAAAAGTTTAACTTCTTTTCCCTGTATGAAACTTAAATGTAGTGTAGTGTTTGAAATGGTTTTTACACATTTCTTCACTATATGTGCTCTGCCCGTTCATACTTCCAAACCTAACAAGATCAATTTTGTATCCCCTTTCTTTTCTTTATTCTCCACATCCTCCAGCCAGTTTTCAGGCAGTAAAATCCTCTTCTGTCTTTTGTTTCTTTTCCCACCAACTTCTCATCTCTCTTGAAATTTACACAATATAGTTTTGTCGTTTGGGGGTATCATCTGGTGTGTCCTGACCATCCAGCTATGACACGTGGATATTTACAAAGGTCATATACTCCTGGGAGTGCATTATTGTTTCTTACGGTGGGGAAAAGCCAGCTGATAAGGGATTTGGAAACAACAGTCTTCTTAGCACAACCTTCCAGACAATGTAAACCCATGGATTAGAGTTCAGAGGCATCCATGGCTATTGAATAGTGGCAGCCATGGACAAAGCCAAGTAAAGCTTGATTTTATTAAGTAAAAGAAGTTTCAACAGTGGAACCACCTCAAAGTGTGACCTCAAAATGTCTTCGTCTCCCATGTGTTGTGCATGTGAAGACATTCTGACAATGCATTCTCACATTACCCTCTACTGACTGGCAAAGGTATTCGATGGAGGTGGAAAACAAATGTATCTGTAGGGAAATTGTGGAATTTGAAAACAGAGCAAAATATTCCTCAGTTGCTTCCATGCTGGGATAGATGTTTTCCTACTTGCTGTTTTTCTTCCTATTTATTTTTTTTGTGAGAGCAGAATGATGAGGAAGGGAAAATGTGTTGCTGAGTTGGGTTTTAAGAAGAAGGCATTTTCCTTTGGTTATGGATGTGTTCTTTCTCTGTTCATATGTCCCCAAATACTTGATGTTCCTTCAAGAACTTTGGATTTCATTACTAGAGAGAACCCTTCAAACTTGAGTGCGACTCCAAGTGCCTGCTTTATGAGAAGCATTCTTATAAAAGCGGCCAAAAATATGCCAAACGTTTCAGGTCTGTTAGAGGATATCTGTTGCATTAAGTGCTTGCTCACAACAAAATGTCGCAATCAGACTATCACAGCAAATGAGCTGGAAGATGCAATTAAATGCAGTGGGAAAAATTATTTGATGGGTAGTTGAAAGATTGCTGGAGGATAAATTGGGGAGGATGACTGCCCAATTTTAAGATCCTGGGATTGGGATTCACCTACTAAATCAGCAATCTTGTCACTTAATGTACATTATATCAAAACCATCTGCAAACTGGTCAGTATTCTGATAAATATAGGAAAAATGTATTTAGACTCTGGAAACTCTTGGGAAAATTGCATGTTGGAGTATGCATTTAAAGGGATTTAAAACACCCCCGATAGTTTTTGATCTGCATTTCCAAGTCATTTTGTGTTACTGGATCAGGTTTGATACTTGTTTCATTAACCAAATTTATTTAATGTAGGTGATTCATGGTCCAGACTGGGAAATTAATATTAGATCTTTTATCATATAGTTTCATCTGAAAATAAATCACCATTGCAATAATTATGATGCGCTATTTGGCCTTGTGTCCCTTTATGCCAATATTCAGAGGATGATCCATAAAGTACCATGGCCCCGATTCCTAGGCACAAAGGGTATAGGACAATTCTTTTGAAGATAGTCATTGGACAGACTTTAATGATAATCTTATGTTTCATATGTTCATTTTCTTAAAACATTTGGGATTTTTAATATTTTACACAAATGATGTCCATATATAGAGATACCTCTCCAGAGGCAACCTCAAGTAGTATTTTCAAGTTTATGCTGTTGGGAAGAGTTTCACATGAACAAAAATTACCCACATGAGTGCTGTTACATAAAAGACATCTTATTGGTATTCTGAATGCAGAGAACTTGCAGGTAAAGTGGCAAAATACTTTAGGGAATCTCTGCCTCTTTTATCTCTTAATAGATCATTTTCTGAGGGGAGATTAAAATCTGTGAAGTCTTCCTCTTTATCAACCTCTCTGAAAATCAATATTTTTAGTGCCTCTTTTCTTTTCTGGCACTTGGTTGTTCAGTTCTGCTTAGCACCTAGAGGGCAAGGATCATGTCTTACTAACTCTTCTGTACTCTCCCCAAAATCTAGTACAGTGCTCTGCACAAAGTCAATGTTTAATAATAGACTATTAATTGATTATTTAATCTTATTTTATGGTAGTGAAGTCCGCTTTAAAATTTGATTTTTAATTTAATTTGTCATCTGGCTGGTCTTAGTCTCTACCAACTCTGTTGTATCGTAGTCTCCCAAGGCTTAGTACAGTGCTCTGCACACAGTAGGTGTTCAATAAATAACACTGATATTCTTTGGTAAACTCTGATGCATTTCAGGTCCCGAACCACTATCTCTACCTGTGAGTCTGCTAATTCTCTATGATCCATCGATTTGTAAGAGTAGTGTTTTCACCTACAATGTGGAAACCATAGGGATGGGCCTATGACAGAGGGGAAGAAAGAAAGGATGAGAGAAAACATAATAATAATAATGGTATTTGTTAAGCACTGTTCTAAGCGCTGGGGTAGATACAAGGTAATCAGGTTGTCCCATGTTGGGCTCACAGTCTTCATCCCCATTTTACAGATGAAGTAACTGAGGCACAGAGAAGTTAAGTAACTTGCCCAAGGTCACACAGCTGACAAGTGGAAGAGCCAGGATTAGAACCCATGACCTCTGACTCTCAATCCTGTGCTCCTTCCACTAAGCCACGCTGTTTACTTATTGAGTAAGTGCTCAATAAATACGATTGATTGATTGATTTTATTATTTTACTTGTACATATCTATTCAATTTATTTTGTTTTGTTAATATGTTTTGTTAATATGTTTTGTTTTGTTCTCTGTCTCCCCCTTCTAGACTGTGAGCCCACCGTTGGGTAGGGACCGTCTCTATATGTTGCTGACTTGTCCTTCCCAAGCGCTTAGTACGGTGCTCTGCACACAATAAGCGCTCAATAAATACGATTGATTGATTGATTTTACTTGTACATATCTATTCAATTTATTTTATTTTGTTAATATGTTTTGTTTTGTTCTCTGTCTCCCCCTTCTAGACTGTGAGCCCACCATTGGGTAGGGACCGTCTCTATATGTTGCCAACTTGTCCTTCCCAAGCGCTTAGTACGGTGCTCTGCACACAGTAAGCGCTCAATAAATACAATTGATTGATTGATTGATTCAAACATTTGAAGCCTGTACTTCACTGGATAATTAGGACTTCTGAGTCATAGCTCAAAGCCTGTCTTTTGTACTGGTCTAGTTGGAGTTCTCACTGAAGCTCAAACCTAAATGATAGCTCTTGAGGGATAAACAGACTGGTGTCACCTTATGAAAAAAACCTTCAGTCAGTGTTTTTGCAAGGTAGGGTTTATCGGCCTTACCTAGTTGCCTTTCATTTTTGAAGGTGACACTGTGAATGGACAAAGTTCATCCTTGTATGCAGGTGTGACAGACCCCCGACCCTGCACCTAAACATTGACAAGCCATTGCATACATCAAGGACTAATTTTCCCTAAGGAGTTGAATGGTTAATGATCTTCCTTCCTAATTAACTATCTTCCCAAAAGTCAGATAGCTCAATTTCGTCCAGCATGAATCTGTACCTTTCAAAACTGCCAAAGAAATTTGAATTGATTGAACGAAATAAGAACACTCATATTTTGCTATTTGATCTTGATAGTTCGGAGAAAAGGGGTCGGGGAATGTGTATGTATGTGTGTGTGTGTGTGTGTGTGTGTGTGTGTGTGTGTGAGAGAGAGAGAGAGAGAGAGAGAGAGACAGAGAGAGAGAGAGAGGGAGAGAGACAGTTATTATTTACTACGTTATTTGGAAGAAATCTCTGGATAGGAAGCTGTGTGGCCTAGTGGAAAGAGCACAGGCGTCATAAGATGTGGGGTCTAATCCCAGTTCTACCACTTGTCTGCTTGTGGCCTTGGGCAAATCACATACCTTCTCTTTGATTCAGTTTCTTCATCTGTAAAATGGGGTTTAAATCCTAATCACGCTCATTTACTATGAGCCAGGTCTGTGTGACACAGACCTGTGTCCAACTTGATTGACTCTTATCTACCCCAGGGCTTAATACACCATGTGCATATAATAACATAATAACCACTAGTTATATTTAGGTGTGTAATTTTACCTAGATCTTTAGTCATGCTAAATTGACAAATATTATTCTGTTTGCTCGTCATTACCTGTCTCCCTCCTTAAGTTTCTTTACTGTCTCATCACATTTTGCGTTAATTTTTTACCACAACCACATTGCAACTTTATTTAAAAGCACTTTGCTAGCTGCCCTGGATCTTTTGCACAATAAATTAAATATCTGCTATGTCACTCATCTTTGGACTTCAATTTCCATCCCTATGGTTGCGACTGTAGTCTTTGGGGCCCCAAGAACACTGCCTTCTTCATACCCACAGATCAGCTCTTTTCATCTCTTAGCACATTTCCTTCATGTTCAAAAGCCAGCATTCTAGAAATGATCTCAATTGAAAAATAATAATGACATTATGTAGTCATTATCTTTCAACGTTTGGCCTCCTCACTCTGCTCCTTCTTGGATATTATTGTGGGACAATTTAGCAGATGATTTCACCCTAAGGGGAAGCAATTGAAATGATACAATTTTAGGTTTATAGATTTCTCAGTGATTAAAAGTTGTTTGAAAAGTTCGATTTCTATCAGCATCATGTCAGCCGTTGATAGGGTCCCCTACTCAAAAATCTCCAGTGGTTGCCTATCATCCTTAGCCTGAAGCAAAAACTCCTCACTATTGGCTTCAAAGCTCTCTATCACCTCGCCCCCTCCAACTTCACCTCCCTTCTCTCCTTCTACAGCCCAGCCCACACACTCTGCTCCTCTGCTCTAGCCTCCTCACTGGGCCTCATTCTTGCCTGTCCCACCGTCGACCCCTGGACCACGTCCTACCAGTGTGGCTCAGTGGCAAGAGCCGGGCTTGGGAATCCGAGGTCATAGGTTTGAATTCCGGCTCTGACACTTGTCAGCTGTGTGACTTCGGGCAAGTCACTTAACTTCTCTGTGCCTCAGTTACCTTATCTGTTAAATGGGGATGAAGACTGTGCGCCCCATGTGGGACAACCCTCGATTACCTTATATCCCCCAGCGCTTAGAACAGTGCTTGGCACATAGTAAGTGCTTAAATACCAACATTATTATGATTATTTTTATTACCCCTGGCCTGGAATGTCCTCCCTCCTCACATCCACCAAACTAGCTCTCTTCCCCCCATTCAAAGCCCTACTGAGAGCTCACTTCCTCCAGGAGGCCTTCCCAGGCTGAGCCCCCCTTTTCCTCTGCTCCTCCTCCCCTCCCCATCACCCCTACTCACTCCCTCTGCTCTATTTATTATTATTATTATTATTATGGTATTTATTAAGTGCTTACTATGTGCAGAGCACTGTTCTAAGCGCTGGGGGGATACAAGGTAATCAGGTTGTCCCACAGGGAGCTCACAGCCTTAATCCCCATTTTTACAGATGAGGTAACTGAGGCACAGAGAAGTTAAGTGACTTGCCCAAAGTCACACAGCTGACAGTTGGCGGAGCCGGGATTTGAACCCTTGACGTCTGACTCCAAAGCCCGTGCTCTTTCCACTGAGCCACGCTCCCCGCCCCACAGCACTTGTGTCTGTTTGTAACATTTATTATTCTATTCATTTTCTTCATGATGTGTATGTATCTATAATTCTATTTATCTACTTTGATGCTATTGATGCCTGTCTACTTGTTTCGTTGTCTGTCTCCCCCTTCTAGACTGTGAGCTCGTTGTTGGGTAGGGATTGTCTCCATCTGTTAGAGAAACAGTGTGGCTCAGTAGGAAAGAGCCCAGGTTTTGGAGTCAGAGGTCATGGGTTCAAATCCCAGCTCCGCCAGTTGTCAACTGTGTGACTTTGGGCAAGTCACTTAACTTCTCTGGGACTCAGTTACCTCATCTGTAAAATGGGGATTAAGACTGTGAGCCCCACGAGGGACAACCTGATCACCTTGTAACCTCCCCAGCGCTTAGAACAGTGCTTTGCACGTAGTAAGCGCTTAATAAATGCCATCATTATTATTATTATTATTATTATTATTATCTGTTGCCAAATTGCACTTTCCAAATGCTTAGTACAGTGCTCTGCACACAGTAAGCACTCAATAAATTTGAATGAATGAATGAATGAACTTATTTTTTCATGGTATTTGCTAAACACTTAGAATATGCCCAACACTGTCCTAAGCGCAAGGGTAGTTACAAGGTAACCATGTGGGGTTCACAGTCTGAATGAACAGGTACTTCATCTTTGTTTTACAGATGAAAAAACTGTGGCAAAAAGAAGTCTAATGCCTTACCCTAGGTCACATAGCAGCAAGTGGCAGAGGTGGGATTAGAACCCAGGTCTCCTGACTCTTAGGTCTGTGGTCTTTCCACCAGGCCACACTGCTTCTATTTATACATAGTGGAAGATTTTCTAACTGGTTATGAAATCTCTGCTATGCAGCCATTTAAAATTAAGACTGTGACTCCTCTGTTAAAGGTGGTTTAATTGTGGGGACTATGTGAAAATATGGGGATTACCTAGAAGTCATCCCTCATTTAACCTTATATCTCTCTTACATTGATTATTCTACCTCACAGCCAAAACCAACCTAGAATGGTTGTGTTCTAAGGAGATGGAAGCAGTGAGGTGAAGAGTCCTAAATTGCACATTGCTCTAACTGGATGTTCACTATTTCCTTTCCGTCCTCTATACTGTGGGTGTTAACCTGTATCTTTTTTCATCACAAATGGATGAGGAGGTCAGGTGTGTCCCAACCATTTGCTGTTACTTAGGAAGGAGCCTGATGAAGCGGGTAGAGCATGGGTCTGGGAATCAGAAGGTCATAGATTCTAATTCCAGGTCCGCTGCTTATCTGCTGTGTGACCTTGGCAAGGCACTTCACTTCTCTGGGCCTCAGTTACCTCATCTGTAGAATGGGGATTGAGATTTTCCCACGTGGGACAGGGACCGTGTCAGCCCGATTTGTATCCACCCCAGTGCTCAGTATAGTGCCTGGCACATAGTAAGCATTTAACATATACCACAATTATTATTATTAGTGTTTCTCTACCTCTACCTATCGTAATGAAAGCTCACTCTTGAACCCAATGCAATTTTTCATAAGACACAGCGTAAGGCACCTTTGCAAGTATCTAAAATACAAATGATGCTATTTCCAGTTACTATGCATCTACCACTCAGATTGAACATGAGTTGATAAAGACGATTTTTGAATTCTTTCCCCATTATTTACAAAGGTGGAATAGATGGAACATATGTATTAATTCAGTTATCTTTACAGAAAGCATTACAATTTTAAAGTAACTCATGACAAGCACTGAATAAATGTAGACGTTGGAAAAAGATATGTCTACTTTATTTCTGAAAGAATTATTTATCTCCGTGTCTCAACATTTTGAAACTTTCACATCTCTTTAGAAGGCCTTTTTTATTCCAACGGAGACATTAGAATAAAGAGAAATGTTACATTTTAACCTCAGAAGCACTGTCAACCACAGTTAGTCTGATCCATACAAATCTATGATTTATCCAGCTTGGAAGGGGAAGTTCAACAGAATGCTTTCACATAGATTCCTTGTGCTACAACATTTAGTGGGATAATGGAAATTGAGTATAAGAGATTAGTGGAGGCCATTGTTTTGACTTTGATGTCGGACTTTGAAAATGAATCATTTGGTCTGCTGTGTGACCTTGGGCAGATCACGTCTCTGTGCCTCAATTACCTCATCTGTAAAATGGGTATTAAGAGTGTGAGCCCCGTTATGGTAAAGGGACTGTATCCAACCTGATTACCCCACTGCTTAGAACAGTCCTTGGTATATAGTATGTGCTTAAAAAGTACCATCATTATTATTATTATTATTAACATGAATATCACAATAACCTATACTATTATGATATTGCAAAGCATTTGTCATCACCATCAAATAATTCTTATCCCCCCTGATTTCAGTTAATGGTATTTATTGATTGACTAGTCTGTGAGGGCACTGTACTAAATCCTTGGGAGAGATACAACAGAATTAGTAGATATCGTCCCTCCCAGGAATTTACAAACTAGTAGCATCAATATCATCATCATTAATTAACTCTCATCTTCTCTGAGTTTATTTCACTAACAAGGTCTAGGAACATTTGCAGACTATAAGGCAATGTAGTTCTTGTTTGTTCTGTGATGTGGCAGTTATTATTCTTCACATCCTTGGAGATGAAAGTCCCCTTTCTAGAATTCTGCTCACTAAGTATAAGAGGGGATTCTTCCTGGTCCCTACCCAGTCCTGATTTGAAATGTCAGGGCTTTTGTGACTTCCTTTGCAATATTTCTCATTAGAGGCTATTTCCTTTCCAGTAAGACAATTCATCAATTAATCAGTAGACGTTATCCTGTACCTACTGCATGCAGAGTAACATACTAAGCATTTGGGAGAGTACAATAGAATTAGTGGACATGGTTTCTGCCCCCAAGGAACTTATTCTCTTTCAGGGGAATTTCAATAACAAGTTTCTCATATTAAAATAAGAGAGTAGCTGTTGCCTAAATATGATGGTCTACGTAGTCAGGGAAGATTATCTGTTTGCTCTCATACTTAGATTGTAAGCCCCACATGAGAAGCTGTGAGAAGCAGCATGGTCTAGTGGAAAGAACCCGGGCCTGAGAGTCAGAGAACCTGAGTTATAATCCCACATCTGCCACTTTCCTGCTGTGTGACCTTGGGCAAGTCACTTAACTTCTCTGTGCCTCAGTTCCCTCATCTGCAGTGGGGAGTCAGCACCTCTTCTCCCTCTTACTTAGACTGTGAGCCCCAAGTGGGACCTGATTATCTTGTATCTACCCCAGCGCTTAGTACAGTGCTTGGCACATCAAAAGCATTAATCAATACCACAGTTATTTTTATTGTTTCCCACTTGAGACAGGGACTGCCAACCTGATTATCTTGTATTTACTCTAGCACTTAATACAGAGCTTGAGGTAAAGCACTTAACAAATAAGCGCAATTATTATTAGTATTATTATTAATATGATTAATGTTAATTTTAGGTAGTTGTATCATAAGACAAAAAGGATTAAGTGCTCATACTTACAAAGTGTTCTTTTAATTCTATTTTCTGTGAGAGTTTGGAGGGAATGATTCTCCTGGAAACACTATTTAACCTGGGCCCTGATACGGTCCTCTCCAGGTTCTCCTCCTGTCTCTCTGGCTGCTCCTTTCAGTGTTTTGTTTTTTTTTCCAGCTCTCCTTCTGCCTCTCACCCTCTAGTTGTGGAAATTCCTCAAGGCTCAGTTCTGGGTCCCCTTCTATTTTCCATCTTCACCCACACCCTTGGAGAACTCGTTCACTTCCAAGGGTTTAACTTGTGCAAACCAAAACATTTTTGTTGATGGAGCCGCTAATATTTCACATAGCTCTTGAAAGTAGGTTAAATATGTAAAAGAAAAATCCACATCTTGTTTTGCGGAGAAAAATGGCACTTAAAAACTGTTCAATCATTCAGTGTAGGTGTTTTTTAAGCAAACCCTTTTAAAAAAAAATGAATGATACTTCAGGCTATAATTAGCCTAAAAGAAACATGAAGCAGAAAATGGCTATGCTGTTGAAACTTTAGTGAATACAGCAGTTTAAACCATTTCACTAATGGTTTTCTTCTCTAGTAAATATATCATTTACCTTCCAGTAAATGTATTTTTGCTTCAGTGTGATTTGTCAAGCAATTTACGTAGGTGGAACAAATCACTTGTGTAGTTTTGAGACGCTCAAGATGTAGTATAAGCATCAGTCTTTACCACATCATACTGCAAAGAATAGTGGGGGTTATTACCCTCATTTTTACCAAGAGCAACAGAGACCAAAAACTGTCATAACGTGGACCAGCTGCTTCAGAAGGTGAGTCAGAAATCAGCAGATGCGGCTAAAGCAGAATAGGGGTCATTACAACTTGAAATTGCCCACCAGGAAAGTACAAGAGCTTGGAAGAGAACGAGTTGGAAGCCAGAGCCTAGCCATACATATCACACATATGGTTGAGGAGAATTTCAGATACGCACATCTGCTTTATTTTCTTAAGCAAAGCATTGTGGCCCAGTGGATGGAGCACAGGCCTGGCAGCAGAAATATCTGGGTTCTAATCCCAGCTCTCCCGCTTATCTCTTGTGTGACCTTGGAGAAGTCATTTAACTTCTCAGTCCCTCAGTTGCCTCAGCTGATAAATGGGGATTGAGATTGTGAACCCCGTGTGCTATAGGGACTGCATCCAACCAGATTTGCTCGTATCCACCCCAGTGCTTAGAACAGTGCCTAGCACATAGTAGGCACTTGACAAATGCCACAATTATCATTATTATTATTTTTATGATTATTACTTTAGTCCCAAATCTGCATCAAGCACATCTGACTTTACTGGTGATTTTGTGCCATGCAAAAAAGTCAAAAGAGGCACGTTATACAGATCCCACCACCAAAGGGCCTCAAAATCAGTGGATAATCCCGATCCTTTAGCAGGATCCCAGGCTTTTCCATCCTCAGTTGTGTTCAGACATTTGGTTGCCACTCTGAATGGATCTCCTGGCAGCAGCGGAAAACAACGCTGAGCATTGGCAGTCCAATGGATGGATAGGAAAAACTGGTAATACGATACTCGTAGGGTTCAAATCTTGGAGTCCAAATCCTGCCTATGGGATTCAACCTAATATTTTTATCCTTTGTACCCTGAACTGTGACAAATAGAATTCACTGCAAATCCTGCCATTTGTGATTCCCACTGGTTACTATGAGCACAATTAAGACAGGAAGAATTGATGTACTATTTTCAATCTGCCTTAGGTCTGTCTCAGGTAAACATGCCAGATTCAAGGATGTAGTCTGTGTAGAGATTGGAGTATGGTTAATGGGGAAAATTAAAATGACTGTAAATTATTATTCCAGAGGATGCTTTTTGTGACCCCTCCAGCCTGGCACTTTCTTTTCCCTTCCCTTTGTTTCCAGTGTTAAGCAGCCTACAATCTTGATATTGAATTCATTTGAGTTAGTCAAGTGCTTAGTACAGTGCACACAGTAAGCACTCAATAAATATGATTGACTAAAATATGATTTGCTATTTTTTATTAAAGAAATGAAAATGACCCGTAGATTTTAAAAAATGTGTCAGGCCCTATCTAGCATCAATAGCAAATTGATGGTAGAATACAGTGAAATAAATAATATATAGAGACCTTATAAATCACTCTGTTACGATTACAACTCCTGTTAAATTGCCTACAAGGTATCCTTAAATGGTAAAATGCACATCAGCTAAGCATGTTGTATTTGTGGAGCACCTTCACATGTGATTAGTTCAGTATCTCCATTCGTTAGTCTACAGTTGTAGGGATTTTAATTATTGGGTAGATCTGTGAAAATTAACCGTGATGAAAGATGAAACCTGGTAGGCCTAGCCTTTTATCTTGTGTAATTCATTGCTAAGTCAAAGCCAACAATTACTTGCTTAATATTGATACAGATATTTACAGAAGATTGTAATCCTTTTAATGAATGAAAGAAATGACCTCCACTTAAAAATGAGACACTTGAAAGAAATTGGCATTCAATATACAAATGTCAACACATGATTAATTTCTTTTCATCTTATTTTCATCTTATTTGCTGGATCAAGACAATCTCTACAACTCTTAATAAGCCGGGGGCTAACATTTCTGTTTGCTTTTATCTCCCCATCTATATCTATTTTTCAAGTAGATCAAATAATGGAAATCCTTTTCTTCATCAAAAAGCACACTCTTCATTGAGTATAAATGGGGGTTGGAGGTAAGCATTGGTCTGTGAAGAAATGTCTGAAAATTATTCATTTCTTGAAATCTATTTTCATAAATATGGAAACTTCTTGGGTCACAATTGAACCACCCATCAGCCTTTGTAACCTCCAACACTACCAGTTCGTTAAGTCATTTTAGCTCATAGCTTAAAATTTGTCCACAGTGTAAACAGCACATCATGTCTGCTTATTTGGTGGAGATAGGGAAGAGAATTAGTTTTTGACAAAACTTTACATATTTCCATGTTGCAAAATAAAATAACAGGATTTTTTTTTCTATTTCTGTGAATGTATAAATTATTTAGTGAGGCTAAGAGAGTAGCTCATTCAATTTGATTCCACTACCTAGCCTAGATACAGTTTTAGGCTCCTGGCAGCAGCTGTATTTGCACTTTGGAGGCACACAAATGCTTGAAACTGTTTTAAAATCCTTTTTACCCCATGCTAAATAGTTAGTGATCACGAAGTCACGGTGTTGCTGCCAGGCACAACACCGTGTCAGTTTACAACTTTCAGAAACAAATTTCTAAATTAAATGGGGGAAGATATGCTAATGCAATATTAAGGTTGCAGATTTAAAAATGGAAAAGTCAGGACCTGCATAAGTTACGGTTTTCATCAGTAATATTAACATGCCCGCGTTAACCAGACCACCTATATTAAAGGATGTTTCTTCCCACCAAACCGAAATTTTACGTATTGAACTTCAGACGGCATTCCTTAGGCAAGCTGAACTTGAATTTCCTATTTCACAGTAAATGTGCATCTCTGACTGGCTTGAATTTTCTTTTAAGGCCACATATCCTGAATGATTGATACATTAATGCTTATTAAATACCCACAATAAGCTGAGCTCTGCAAAATGAGCCCATTTCAAATAAGTTAATGTAGTTTAAAAAAAATATAAAGAAAAACATCTGCCTCTACTTAATCGGCTGTCCTGAGTCCTTCAGAACAGGCAAAGGGGTGATGCAGTCAATTTCTTTTTTCCCAACATACGAACTGCCCTTCCAGTGGATAGAGCACAAGGTAGTTCTAATCCAGTCTCTGCCACTCGCCTGCTATGTGACCTTGGGCAAGTCACTTAACTTCCCCTTGCTTCGGTTACCTCATCAGTAAAACAGGTATTAAGACTGTGAGCCCTGTATGGTGCAGGGACTGTGTCCAACCTGTTTCAGAGCTAGTGAAATGCCTGGCACATAGTAAGAGCTTAACAAATACTATAAAAAAAGAGAAATAAATGGAAGAACAGCCCCTTTCTTGGAATGAATAAGACAGCCTGGCATAAATTGACAGTAGGGTAAATGATGCTTCTTAAAACCAAAAGTCTGCAATTAAACATATTGAATGGATGGACACGTGATCGCTACGATGGCAGATCCAGGATTAGAACCCACGTCCTCCGTCTCTCAGGCCCTTGCTCTTTCTGTTAGGCCATGCTGCTTCTCATGTCCTCCCCCCGGCCTGGAATGCCCTCCCTCCGCACATCCGCCAAGCTAGCTCTCTTCCTCCCTTCAAAGCCCTACTGAGAGCTCACCTCCTCCAGGAGGCCTTCCCAGACTGAGCCCCCTCCTTCCTCTCCCCCTCCTCCCCGCCTTACCTCCTTCCCCTCCCCACAGCACCTGTATATACGTATATATGTTTGTACGTATTTATTACTCTATTTATTATGTACATATTTATTCTATTTATTTTATTTTGTTAATATGTTTTGTTTTGTTCTCTGTCTCCCCCTTCTAGACTGTAGACTGAGCCCACTGTTAGGTAGGGACCATCTCTATAAATTGCCAACTTGTACTTCCCAAGTGCTTAGTGTAGTGCTCTGCACACAGTAAGTACGATTGAATGAATGAATGAATAATAGTATTTATTAAGGGCTCATTGGGTTAAGCACTGGGAAAGAATACTCAGGTGAGAATTAGACACAGTTCTCATCTCTTGAGGAGCTCACATTGTGAAACTGTCAGGTTGGGAAGAGTGGACCAAGGTGGACACATTGCAATAATAATAATGTTGGTATTTGTTAAGCACTTACTATGTGCCAAGCACTGGTCTAAGCACTGGGGTAGATACAAGGTAATCAAGGTTGTCCCACGTGGGGCTCACAGTCTTAATCCCCATTTTACAGATGAGGTAACCGAGGCTCAGAGAAGTTAAGTGACTTGCTCGAACTCACACAGCTGACAAGTGGTGGAGCTGGGATTAGAACCCATGACCTCTGACTTCCAAGCCCAGGCTCTTTCCACTCAGCCATGCTGCAATAGCAACACTTAGGAAAGCAACTCGTGTCCCCTAGACAGGATGGGAGAATGTCAACTTTGACTTGGCAGAGGAGTCCACAGGGACTGTAAGCTCATTGTGGACAGGGAATGTGTCTGTTATATTGTTATGTTGTACTCTCCCAAGCGCTTAGGACAGTGCCCTGCACACTATTAGCCCTCAAGAAATGAAATTCATTGATTGAGGTTCTGATCCTTTCTTCTAGGGTGGGTCATAGGACCTCAAGTGCCTGGAGACATCAATTTGTGTTAGAATCCAACTTGGGAAGGGCATCTAAGTCAATCATATTTATTGAGCACTTACTGTGCAGAGCACTGTACTAAGTGCCTGGGAGAGTACAGTATACAGACCCAGAATTTTTAGATGTGTAAAACCTACAGCCAAGAAGCACTGAAAGTGTAGGGACCTTCTAGGAAATGGTAGATCTAAGATAGGCAATTAGGCTGTAAGCTTCTTAAGGGCAGGGACCGTGCACACAGTAAGTGCTCAATATATATCTTTCATTGCTTGATTAAAGTCCTAAATTCCGTGTCCAATTTATTTCCAAGACGTCAGTACCAGTCGAATACTTGGCAGGCAGCAGATATGTCAAAAAGCACCGCGGCTTAGTAGAAAGAGCCTGGGCTTAGGAGTCAGAGGTTGTGGGTTCTAATCCTGTCTCGACCACTTATCAGCTGTGTGACTTTGGGCAAGTCAGTTACCATCTCTGTGCCTCAGGTACCTCATCTGTAAAATGGGGATTAAGACTGTGAGCTCCACGTGGGACAACCTGATTACCTTGTATCTACCCCAGCGCTTAGAACAGTGCTTGGCACATAATAAGTGCTCAACAAATTTGATAACAATAATAATAATATGCCCCAACCCAACTAGATCCGCCGTGCCTTAGGCAACAGAGTGGTGAAATACCATTTGTTTTATTGAGTTCATTCACATCATATTGCGTACTTCATTAATAGCTTATGAATGTTTTTTACTAGGAAAATTTTGTGTTCAGATCATGTACTGGTTTGAACATCATTCACTTTGAAGCAAAAAACTTTTCTAACAGCCTGGCAGGCCTTTCTGCTGTCTATGAGTTTATGGAGTGCCTGTTACGATGACACTACAGCACATTAGAAGATTCTTGCTCCTAAGTTGAAATTAATAGAGCACATGTAGAAAGGAATTCTGTATTTGGCTCAGCCACTGACCTTGGTCAACTCAATTAACATCTTTGGACCTCTGTTTCTTTGTCTGTGAATAGTGATAATGAATATTTAGTGACTTGATATCCCTTAATAGCCACTAGGTAAATGGAAAATGTCATTGACTGTAAAAGAACATTCTTTCTAATAGGTAATAATGTGTAAGCAAAGTAGCCCAAATTTCACTTTATACCAAACCCGTGGCCAGAGAGTAAATAGACAGAATTGATTTTCCTTCCACGTATTTGATTGAATAATTTTCACAGCCTGGTAATCTGATACCACACTTTGAATATAAACTGATTACTTACCAGGTCAAAGGGAAAGGGGTCAGGGGAGAATGCGTACCCATTATTTAGATATCTGTATGGGTTTTTAGATCTTAAACACTTCATAAGTCATTGTATGATTGAAACTCTTATGAAACTAAATGGAGGAAAATTATAGGGTAAAAAGAGAAACCAGCTCAAATGAAATCAAATTTTGCCTTGAATCTGGGAGTTGTTTAAAAGCCATTTCTATAATCTTCCACAGCAAAGACAAAACGTGCTGTCTCTTCTTGGTTGGTCCATGCCTGTTCTCTCAGCATCGTCTTCTCTTACCCTATCTTGATCACCTTTGAACAGTAGAAGAAGAAGCATTTATCGACTGTCTACTTGGTGTAATGTACTGTACAAGTGCACGGGAAGTACAGAATTGCCAAGTGATGTGTCCCCTAACCAAAAGGAGCTTTCACGCTAAAGGGTTGACAGACGTAAAAATACTTAGAACTAGGGTGGTCAAAATAAGTGAATCGAGCAGACTTTTATGAATGCTATGAAGGATGTAAATAAGGTCATAAATGCTACCCATTTCTACTGCCCTTGTGTCCTTAAATCCACCACCTGTGACTGCCCCCATGAAGCCAAATCCTTTCCCCAAAGCCAATCCACTTTTCGCTGTTGCTCCTTAAGTGTCAGCCCCATCTCTGCTAGTAAAGTGGCTTCTCCTCTCATAGTCCGCACAGTCATCCAGTGGCAACACCACTCTTCTCAAGGCTGACACATGAGGATGGAGAGGAACCTTTCTGAGACCTATCCTTGACAAAGCTAGTATTCGTGATCATATTTATTAAGTGATTATTGTGTGCAAAGAACTGTACTAAGCACTGGGAGAGAATGCACAGGCGGGAAAGGAAGCGGGTCTTCAGTACAGTCAAAAATGTTGTGTCAGCAATCAATCAATAGTATTAATTGAACACTAACTGTTTGCAGAACACTGCACTAAATGTTTGGGAGACTACCAGTTACCTGGACCTCAGTTTTGGCTGGGAATACTTTCAGCAAATTGGAGGAACATGGTTCACAAACAAAGCCAATTCACTGACATGGAACAGGAATCTCTCAAACCTGTAGACGGCTTCAGGCATAGGGAGACTCACCCATGGCAATCAATCAATCAATCAATCGTATTTATTGAGCACTTACTGTGTGCAGAGCACTGTACTAAGCGCTTGGGAAGTACAAGTCGGCAACACATAGAGACAGTCCCTACCCAACAGCGGGCTCACAGTCTAGAAGGGGGAGACAGAGAACAAAACCAAACATACTAACAAAATAAAATAAATAGAATAGATATGTACAAGTAAGATAAATAGAGTAATAAATATGTACAAACATATATACATATATATAGGTGCTGTGGGGAAGGGAAGGAGGTAAGATGGGGGGGATGGAGAGGGGGATGAGGGGGAGATGGCCAGACCCCTTCTCGAGCAGCAGGAATCCCACTGCTCTTGGGAGGATCCAGAAGTGGAGGCCCAGTTAATAATAATCATGATGATGGTATTTGTTAGGCTCTTACTATTCATTCAGTCATATTTATTGAGCGCTTACTGTGTGCAGAACACTGTACTAAGCGCTTGTGCCAAGTAGTATGTGCCAAGCACTATTAAGCACTTAGTATAGTGCTCTGCACACAGTAAGTGCTCAATAAATACTATTGAATGAATGTTCTAAGCACTGTGGTAGATACAAGCTAATCAGGTTGGACATAGTCCTGTCCCACATGGGGCTCACAGTCTTAATCCCCATTTTACAGAGGAGGAAACTGAGGCACAGTTACTTGCCAAAGCAGTCACACTTGCAAGGGACTTGCCAAAGGTCACATTGTAGACACGTGGCCGAGTCAAGATTAGAACCCAGGTCCTTCTGACCCCCAGGCCCGTGCTCTACCCACTAAGCCGTGCTGGTGCGGTCTCCCTCTGGGTCTTTTAGAACACAGCCATTCCGTATGGCTGAATCGGGAGAAATTTGTTTGAGTCTTTGTATGAATGCATGTGTGGGAATGATCTATGAAATAGCATTGCTAGAAAAGCAAATAGTTCTCCAACGTGCAATTATCTTGACCTTTCTCTCTTTCTGTGCCATCAGGAGCAATCCGTTTTCACTCAAAGTATGAGACTGGGCATATAAATAGCTGAGTATCCCAATATAGGACTTAAATTTTGTGTTATGTTAGTTTTATTGCAGTCACTTTTATTAGAGCCATTATTCTCACAACATCCCTGTGTGGTAGAGATTAGTCATTTTGTCTTCTATCCACATGCTGCCTGTCTCCTGTAGGGTAACATGCTCAGTGAATTTGGCATAGAAAGACTTAGCCTAGAGTGGAATTTTTTAGAACGGTCTGAGCAACTGTTTCCAGTTATGCAAACTTTACAAACATTCTGAAACTGATGAAATTCAAAATCCATTATTCACTCTTAACTATTTATTCATTCATTCATTCAATCATATTTATTGAGTGCTGACTGTGTGCAGAGCACCGTACTAAGCTCTTGGAAAGTACAATTTAGCAATAAATAGAGACAATCCCTGCCCACACCAGGCTTATAGTCACATTTGTGGCTTCAAATCTACCTGGGTCGTTTTATAATTGAATAATTTGCTAAGTATAATTCTTTTCAAAATCTTACAGTAAGAAAATATTATTTGGCAGGTTATGACAAATACGGTGAAAAGTCAGAATACTTTTCAGTATTTTCATTCCATCACTTTTAAGATGTGTAGTCAGTAGGGTGAAGTGCATGTAAAATATCCAATTCAAATAATAGGCATCTACATTACTTTGCTCCAAAGCTATTTGCTAATGAACAGCTCTGAAGGTGTACTATATAACTCTGTTTCCCCTAAAGAAATCCTTCATTTATTTGGAACATGACCACTGAGTGAAACATCCCTTTGGAAATGAACCTTTCAAACTAACTCTATAGAATAAATACTGTATTGATACAGTCTTTTTTTTCTTTTTTTTTTCTTTTTTTTAATAACCCAAAGCTTATAAACTGTAGGGCGAAAATGTTGTTGCTGAAACAGAGTAACATCAGGCTGAGTTCTTTATAATATAGGTTTCTGAAGGCAGTTTATAAATCTATTATTGCTTCGAAGCCAGGATGTGTGCTTTAGGGCCATTTTTAGCACTAATTTAAATCCCTAGATGTAAAACAGCAAATCAAACCAATTACACTTTCCTTAGAATGTGAACTCATGCGGGACAGGAACCGTGTCCTTACCTGCTTATTATTGTATCTATCCCAGCTATTAGTACAGTGTTTTGCACATAGTGCTTTGAAAATTACCACAGTTATTATTAGTAGTAGTTTTGCACTCTAGTATTCTGTCAGTGGAAGCTATTTACCCTAGCCTTCCGTGGGCTTGGTTCCTCTTTCCTAATTAAAGGTTTGAATAAGCCAAAGAAAATGCTAAAGAAAGAGTTAAGATAAGGTTGGTGTTCTCTTTCAGTGGCTTTCATGATGGGTAGATGAAATGCAGTAGTTACAATTTTTATATTTGTTGCACGCTTACTGTGTGCCAGGCACTGTGCTAAACACTGCGGTAAGCAGAAGATAATCAGGTTGATTATCTTGATTGGATGAGGCCAATGAGGAAACAGAGGCAAGAGAAGTGACTTGTCCAAGGTCACACGGCAGGCTAGTGACAAAGGCAGGATTCAAACCCAGGTCTCCTGACATCCAAGCAGCTGAGAAGCAGCTTGGCTCAGTGGAAAGAGCAAGGGCTTGGGAGTCAGAGGTCATGGGTTCTAATCCTGGCTCCGCCACTTGTTGGCTGTGTGACTTTAGGCAAGTCACTTAACTTCTCTGTCCCTTAGTTACCTCATCTGTAAAATGGGGATTAAGATTGTGAGCCCCATGTGGGACAACCTGATGACCTTGTATCCCCCCAGCACTTAGAACAGTGCTTTGCACATAGTAAGCCCTTAACAAATACCATCATTATTGTTATTATTATTATCCAAGCCCATTCTCTTTCTGCTAAGGCTGAACTGCTCCACAGTTTTCATTTGAGTACGTAGTTTTATTTGAGAATGTTTTGCATTTCAAGTCTGCTTTCTACCATAAACATGTTCGTGTATGTCTTTTATCCAACATAGTCCTCTAGAAATTTGTCTGACTTGTTGATGGTTTCGGAAGGTACAACTTTCTACAATTTTGCAGCAACTTTCTACAATTTGAAGTACCTCAAGGTTGGTCATCTGATTATAGACTAGAAACTTTGGCTGCCACTATGAATGATTTGTTCTGGTTCCTATTTAAAAAACATTCAAACTGTGCAAATTGTCAACTAAAGCAGAGAGTAGGAGCATAGTATTTAAAACCAAGGACTGTAACGAGGTCTGTTCTCTCCTAGAAGCTACAGTCCCAGAGAAGGAACCCAAAATCTCACACCTTCATCCTCAATAATGGTCTATTTTTTATTGTTATTACTGTATTGAGAAGTAGCATGGCTCAGTGGAAAGAGCACGGGCTAGGGAGTCAGAGGTCATGGGTTCTAATCCCGGCTCTGTCACTTGTCAGCTGTGTGACGTTGGGCAAGTCACTTCCCTTCTCTGTGCCTCAGTTCCCTCATCTGTAAAATGGGGATGAAGACTGTGAGCCTCACGTGGGACAACCTTGATTATCGTGTATCCCCCCAGTGCTTAGAACAGTGCTTGGCACATAGTAAGCACTTAACAAATGCCAACATTATTATTATTGTATTTAAGTGCTTACTATGTGTAGAGTGCTGTTCAGAGCACTGGAGTAGACACACATTTATCAGGTTGACCCAATCCCTGTCCCAGTTGGGGCTCACAGTAAAAGTAGGAGGGGGAACAGTATTGAATCCTCATTTTACAGTTGAGGAAACTGAGGTACAAAGAATTAAGTAATTTGCCTGAGGTCACATAGCAGACAATTGGCAGAGCTGGAATTAAAACCCAGGTTCTTTGACTCTCAGGCCCATGGTCTTCCCACTAGGTCATGGTGTTTCTCAATCACAGTCTCATCAGGTAGCAGAGACGAGGCCAAACTAAAAGAGTTTTCCCAGGCAGATGGAGGATTCTAGGTATATGAAAAGCAGGCTTGGATGATTAGAGGCCATTCCAGTTACAGGAAATCCCCCTGACATACATTTTTTCCCACAGAGTAAATACCATTGATTGATTGAAAAAATGACCTAGAACCAGCTAAGTGGCTCCTCAGCAATACCTGTTGACAGATTCTCAAAAGGCAATAATCCTTTCTATCTTAAACGTATACTATACATTTTCTCATTTATTTTCCCATCCTTCATTTGATCTCATAAATTTTGGTCTTCTCAGTATGATTGAAAGGTCCAGGACCAGCTGGATATCTGTTTATATATCTTTGATTTGCCTTTACACTTTGGCTTTGGAAACTTCCTTATTACACTTTGAACTGCAAAGCAACCATCAGGAATCCCATCCTCAGCTTAGTGGTTGTTCTGAATTGTACCAAAAAAATAAGTAAAAAACATCCAGAAAAATTGGAGGCACTAAAATATAGAAACAGATGAAGCATCTGTTTCCCAACCCAAAGAATGGAAAATTCTGCTAGTTCAAAGTAAAATAAAAGCGTAACAAGAATAAGGAGAGATGTCAGCTGGCCAGCTCTAGAAAATTCCAGTCCAGGTATCCAGAAATTCTTAAATTTCATTGACTCGAAAATATCTTTTAACTTGAACTTTGAAACTAGAAAGATCATCGTGAGTTCATTTGTTCCCCTCCTTCTTTCTGATTTATGTTTGGGGTGCCCTGTTGTGGAGTGAAGTCTTGAAAAGTTTCAGAACATTCCTAACTGTCCCCACGTCATATATCTGCAATGCAAATCCATAAATCTGCATCATAAAATTTAGTGTACCATCTAGAAGCCTATTCAATAAAATTTAGTGTAGCATGAGGTGGTCATAATATACTTTGCAGAATTTGCCCAAGGTCATGCCATGGGACATTGACAAATAGTACACAGGAGACAAAGCTCTTACCTTTAAGTCCAGTGAGTAGAAAAATTCCATTTTATGAAAATGTGCTTTTAGCCTGTAATGCCCTTTTGGTTAAAGATGGATTTTCTTGTGTTTTTGTGTGTTTCTATGCTTTGGCATTTGTTCACCTTGTTTCTAAGGGTAATTGTGTTTGCCTTGTCTGCCCCTGGAGAGTGTTAGCTTCTTTTGGGTCAGGGTTTGTGGTTAAACTTCATCTTTGCATTCTTTCCCCCAGTTTTAGGGAAGAGGAAACTGAAGCACAAGTAGGCATAGTGACTTACCCTAAGGTACCCCGCAGGTCAGTGACAGAACTGGGATTAGAACCTATATCTCTTGACTCCTAAACTTGTGCTCTTTCCACTGGAACGAACTGTTAGTAGACCAGAAAGTCATACCCAAAATGTCAGATTAGTAGAACTTCCTTTTCTACAAGGGCGTTTTGCTAAAATTTACATCAGAATTTTGATTGCTGTATTTCTACCAAACAGATTATGGAAATATCAGGTTTTTTGAGATTTAAACACAAGTTGAAAACCACACTGAGTTTAACTACGATCCGCATGCATGTGACTACCCTTTAATAGTGATGTAAAACCTTATTAGGATAGTGTGAACAATATTAAAGTAGGAGGCTGTATGTTCTGAATATTTCTCAGCTTTGTTTTTCTTTTTTCTGACCCTTTTGGCATGTTTAGCTTTGAGCTAATTACTAAATTGGAAGAAAAAAATAGCATTATCTTCTAGAGAGTCTGCTATCATTCTTTCTGTTATTTACCTAATCAAGGTTCTGCTATAGTAAAGCCACAGAGATGCCATTAAGTATTAGAATTTCCAGTGCACATTCAGTTACCATTAAAAAGAAAACATCTGTTGTTAGCATTTGTAGTATTAGCGTATACAGAAGTGCTGTCTTGTAGTAAGCAAGTTACATGTACAACTGATCTTGGCTGTAACATTATACTTTACACTGTGCATTTGTAATGTTCATATATTGAAAAGAAAATTCTCCAGGTGGTATGAAATCTGAAGACAGACATGGCAGATTTTTTACTTACTGTGAATTTTGTTGTTCCATGGAGTTTAGTTGAAAGTAATGTTAAATTGCATCTGTTGTACACAGATGCACATTTCTATCAGCAACACCAAAAAAGCTAACACCAACACAAATGACCAGCTCCATATGTTACTGACATCTTTTTTTTTTTACTATTTGTATAATGTAAGTTATTGTGAATTATGTTTAGCTAAGGGGGCACTTTCTATAGATAGATATCAAATCCTGCATATTGACTTAATTTTATTTTATCTGTGAACTTATAAAATAAACATGCATCAGGAGTATAGTATCAGTTTTGAGTGCCTTTTTGGTGCAGACTACAGTACTAGGTAGTTGGGGGAAACAAAAAATGAAATAAAAGACTTGATTTTTCTGCCCTCGAAGCTAATGTCAAAGCAGTAGACCTAAGTTGATTGTGATAAAATAGAGGTGAAGCATAGACCCAATTTATTCAATAAATGCATGAATAGATACCAGTGAAACAAACGCAGTGTAGGGCTGAAGAGCTGGAAAGGCAAAATCAGGAAGGAGGCAATTAATCGGGAAATGCCTCTTGGAGGAGATGACATTTTAGGAATGCCGTGGAAAAGGGGAAGGATGAGGCTTTTGGAAGATGACATGTAGGAGAGAATTTCAGGGAAGGGGAAAGGTATGAGCCATGGTTTAGAGGTGGAGACTGAGGCCTGAGGGACAGGTAGCATGTCAGCTTGGGAGGAGCAAAGATCACCATCTGAGATGGTGTGGGAGAAGAGCACAGATAGGGGAGAGGGGAAATTGTGTTCATCTGCAGTTCTGAATTATCAATGGCTATTAAATTATATAAAATTGTTTCACGTATACAAGGGTGATGAGTTCTGCAGCAATCTTAGCATGATGTCTATCTTTGCAGGAGGGAAAGATGGGGGTGTTATTTGTATCAGCAGTATAAGTACAGCACAGCTCTTATTTTATCATAGGGGACTTTGGTTGCATCATTCAGTAATAAACACCGTCTGTATCAACGACTCTCATCTGAGAGGGCAAACCTTTCTATTAGTTGTACATTAAATGCATTGTCAGCCCACTCTGAGTGCATTTCTAGTGGTCATTTTAAACACATTACACCCAATCCTGTTCCCCGCTGCTCAGACAGACCACCCATCATCATCCTTATTGGGAGTCAGAGCGGAAAGTCTGAGTTTCTCATAGATTTATGTACCCAAAATGAACTACAGATGCTCAAGAGGTGAATTCCCACTTTCCAGTGAGTTTTGGAGAGATGTAACTGTCTGACTTTCTCCCACCTTCCCATTTTGAAAACTTGGTTGAGCGTAATCACTACTCTTGTTTGATTCTGGAGAACGACAATACTATGAGAACTCTTTTTTTTATTATATTCTAAGGAACAGGTAAACGTTTTCAAGAAATACAAATACAAGTTAATGCTAGATCAGTGCAAGCCCCAGGTGGGACAGAAGTTGTGTCTGACCTGGTTACCTCTTACCTACCCCAGTGCTTGATAAATATTATTATTGTTATTATTATTACAACTGCTATTATACTGTGTCTACCTCAGTGCTTAGTACAGTGCTTGGCACATAGTGAATCCTTAGCAAATACCACAGTTATTTACAGTACAAAGCCAGTACTAGTGGAAAGCCAGATGCTCAATAATATGCATAGTAAAATCACTTAAATCCGCATTTGCCGGGATTTAGAAATGAAAAGGGAAAAAGCTCCTTTCCTTTGCACTCTCAAATAAGATTTCACCTCTTGCCATGTAGAAACTGCTCCCTGACCTCTTTTCAGGTTTTAGTTAAAAGTAAAACAAGCATTTCCAACCTTACAAAACACAGAAGCAGTAATGCAGCAGCAACAGTTATTCAGCCTGAGGGGGAATACCAGGAGTAAAATGGAAGGAAAAACTATCTTGTTTACTTTTATTTACTTTTAATGGGATATGTGAATGATTGCACCTCTCAAAGTCCTTTATTCAATGATTGTAAAAGAGAAAGGTAGTGAGGCCTATCTGTCTGTCTCTTTGTCCATCTGTCTGTGAACTGAATCGTCCTTTAATCCATCCCAGCTAAACTGAAGACTACCTTACAGGGAGAGGATGCAGTTCAGCTTGCAGGCCTACCATCAGTATCAGCATCATTATCATGCATTTGTTAGGTTGCTTATTAGGTGCCAAGCACTGTACTAAGTACTGGGGTAGATACAGGGTGATGGTACAGAAAAGTACCATATCTGGGCTTTTTAGAACTGAGAGGCATGAAGCAGCGTGGCGTAGAGGATAGAGCACGGGCCTGGGAATCAGAAGGTCATGAGTTATTATTCTGGCTCCTCCACTTGTCTGTCGTCTGACCTTGGGCAAGTCACTTCACTTCTCTGTGCCTCAGTTCCCTCATCTGTAAAATGGGATTGAGACTGTGAGCCCCACATGGGGCAGGGACTGTGTCCAACCCGATTTGCTTGTATCCACACCAGTACTTAGTACAGTGCCTGGCCCACAGCACCTGTATATATGTATATATGTTTGTACATATTTATTCCTCTATTTATTTTACTTGTACATACCTATTCTATTTATTTTATTTTGTTAAGATGTTTGGTTTTGTTGTCTGTCTCCCCCTTCTAGACTGTGAGCCCACTGTTGGGTAGGAACTATCTCTCTATATTGCCAACTTGTACTTCCCAAGCGCTTAGTACAGTACTGTGCACACAGTAAGTGCTCGATAAATACGATTGATTGATTGATTGATTGATTGGCCCATAGTGCCTGATGCTTAACAAATGCTATTATCATTACTATTATTATGAACCAATGCCATTATTATTATAAAAATGCTGGTATTTGTTAAGCGCTTACTATGTGCCAAGCACTGTTCTAAGTGCAGGGGTAGATACAAGTTAATTAGGTTGTCCCACATGGGGCTCACAATCTTAATCCCCATTTTGCAGATGAGGAAACTGAGGCCCAGAGAAGTTCAGTGACTTGCCCAAAGTCACATAGCTGACATGTGGCGGATCCGGAATTCGAACCCATGACCTCTGACTCCCAAGCCTGGGCTCTTTCTGCTAAGCCACGCTGTTTCTCTGATTATTATTATTATGAACCACGGGTAATTAAAGAAATGTTTGTTCTTCAAGTTTGAAGACATTAGTACAGCACAGAGTGCAATGCTTTGCACACAGTAAGCGCTTAATAAATACTATTTCTACAACTAATACAGGCAGGAGACCAAAATTCCACTAAGCTGATCACCTGTGTATTCTCTCCCAGTACTTACTTCAGTGCTCTGCATGCAGTAAATGCTTACATGGCTCAGTGGAAAGACCATGGGTTTTGGAGTCAGAGGTCATGGGTTCAAATCCCGGCTCTGCCAATTGTCAGCTGTGTGACTTTGGGCAAGTTACTTAACTTCTCTGTGCCTCATCTGTAAAATGGGGATTAAGACTGTAAGCCACCCGTGGGACAATCTGATCACCTTGTAACCTCCCCAGTGCTTAGAACAGTGCTTTGCACATAGTAAGTGCTTAATAATTGCCATTATTATTATTAATAATAAAAATTATTACTTCTGCTACATTATTTATGGCAACCCTTGAGTGACCAAGAAGACTGATATAACAATAATAATAATGTTGGTATTTGCTAAGCACTTACTATGTGTCAAGCACTGTTCTAAGCACTGGGGTAGATACAAGGTGATCAGGTTGTCCCACATGGGGCTCACAGTCTTATTTCCCATTTTACAGATGAGGTAACTGAGGCCCAGAGAAGTTAAGTGACTTGCCCAAAGTCACACAGCTGACAAGTGGTGGAGCCGGAATTAGAACCTAATGACCTCTGACTCCCAAGACCTGGCTTTTCCCCTGAGCCACAATATGGTACCCACAGTCCCTTCTAGCTGGTGCACATGCCAATATTGGACCTCAGCATACTGCTGCAAATACCATTTAAAGCTCCTGGCATTATTTGTGACTCTACCGCCTTGCTATATCTGCTGGCCAAAGCTCTTGTTCTAGAAAGTGACCCAATTTCTGATTGCTGCATGCCTCTAGACTGTAAGCTCACTGTGGGCAGAGAATGTGTATATTGTTATAGTGTACTCTCCCAAGCACTTAATATAGTGAGTTGCACACAGTAAGCACTCAATAAATGATTGACTGACTGATTTTTGCCCCTTAATGATCACCCAACAAATTGGATCAATTATAATGGAGAACCAGCAATGTGTTAAGTCTTTTATTAAGCACTGCCTTTGGACTGGTCTCCTTGGAGTAAACAAACAGACTCAAGCAAAGCTTACTCGCATATTGGCAATACCTTTTTTTCCCCCTATTTCCTGTTTTGAAAGGAAATCAGGACTGGCTTTCAGCTGGGTCAAAAGCCACACTTGCATAGCAGAAAATGGATATGGGAGAAATTTAAAATGAGCACTGAGAAGGAGTAAGAGAAGTTTCTGAACTGTGTTAAATGTACTTTCTTTCTGGATTGCTGGTACTCCCCCTTCAGTCCCCTGAAGTAAAGCAAATTGCTTGTGGCAAGTTTGGAAGGTAGGTCAGCAACAGCGTGGATATAACTAGGTGCAACGGACATTCTAGTATATTCTATTTCGAACTTTCTTTTTTTTCCAAAAATGAAACCTTCCTCTGGTGCTTTTATCACAGAAGCTTCCTTAACACAAAGAATCAACTATATTTTCTTAGCTTGATTGACAGTGTGGAAAATATTGATCCACCAGTTCAGTGAGCTCACAGTTACTTAAATCCTGCTTCACATGCAGCACTGTGCTTAAACAGCCTTGAGTTCAAAGAATCACGTATTTTAAAAATAGATATTTACAAGGAAACTCATCTCTAATTTAAAACATCCCTGACACCATCATTTCCACTTGTGATTCCTAATGTAATTGGAGCTTATCGAGTTTTTTAGAAATCAAATCGCATCTGGATGCTTGAAGGACATATACCAAAAAAATCAGTATTTCACTGATTATTCAATCTCCCATTGTACATTCCTGAAAGAAAAGATGTCCACCACCAGAGCAGTAGGCAGGCCAGCCGGCTTCAAACCTTCTACCATCATGAGGTGGTAAAGAATTTGCCAGTCTCTCCCAATTCCATATGATGCCAGTGTGTTATGCCAGGAGTGAATGTCACGTAACTTATGATATCACACAGAAGCCATTCTCACTCCAGAACCAAGAACATTTTTACGGTGAAGATCCTCACCTTTTCCCACTTCTCCAGACCCTTCGCGCTTTAATTCCAGGTTTATTCAGTCATATTTGTCGAGAGTTTATTGCGTGCAGAGCACTGTACAAACACAATCCCTTCAAGTGCACTACGTTCTTTTAAACGTTTAATCATTTCCCGTCTGTACCTGCACAGCTGGGAGAAACTTTTCTTCAATCAATCAATTGCATTTGTTGAGCGCTTACTGTGTGCAGAGCACTGTACAAAGTGCTTGGGGAAATACAGGGCAATAGAGTCGGTAGACGTATTCCCAGCCCCCAACAAGCTCACAGTTTAGAGGGGGAGACCTGCATTAATGCTAATGAACAAATACTGGTGTGCTTGTCTTGGGTCCATGATTTGTCTGAGGAGCTAAGTACCACAATGTGAAGCGCCAGACATGTAGGTAATCAGATGGGAAAATAGATAATAGGCATTCATGACTGAGAACTATCTTCGTTTTTTAACAGTCAAAAATAAATAGAAGGGAAAAGGAAAGGGTCAGTAAAATACTTCTGATAACTGTATTTCATATATTTTATTGGATTAGCCAATGACAGTTGCAAATTTCCTGCCACACCTTCCAATAACTTTTAATGAAATAGCCCAGGGAAGTAAATCCCATCCTTGTCAACAGTCTCTGGAGAGAAAGCAAAGGAGGGATTTCATGCAGAGAGCAAAAAATAAATGTGCTGCACTGCGAAGACCACATCCGTACCTAGAGTTAGTCAATCAATGCCTTCAAGGAGGTTGTGGCAGTAATAATGGAAACAAATTACTTCATTGAAATTGTCGCAATTCTCCTTTCCTGCTATTTTACTGCAGCTGCTGGTTGAGTGGAAAGAGCTCATATCTGGGAATCGTGACACTTAGGTCTTAGCCCTGGTTCTGTAAGTAGGGGAGTGCTTGGTGGCTCTGTCTGCAACACAGTTGAAATTTTTTTGACCCAGGGAGCTCTGCTCAGTAGACGGGATATTGGGTAAATGTCTTGAACCACAGTGATTCCACAGTGTTTAATCAACTTGTCAAAAGTTGTTATTGAGTGTTTACTGTCTGCAGAACACTGTACTACGTGCTTGGGAGAGTCCAGTAGAGTTGGTTGCCCCCCAGGAGCTTAAAGTCTAGAGGGATCTACTGTTCGTGCACTCTGCAGTATGGTAGGACAAACAGGAAATAGGATGAATTCACCAATATTCATAAATCATTCTGGTTCTATTTCTCATATGAAGAATAAACTATGATTGAAAGACAAGTTATGATTTTATCTTTTTGCATATTTCTAAATTATGGAAATTACAGGGACTGTGGAATTTTGAATTAGGTACCCCAGGACAAGATGATTTATTTGGGCTGAAAGAAGTTGATGCACACTGCATCCCTTTGGCACATTGTAAGTAAAATTGACTGAAAATTATATACAGCAAAGAGCCTGCTGGCTTTGTCCTATGGAATAATTATAGTGACAGATCTCAGAGGAGTAAACCACTAGAAAATGTATTGCGTAGCCCAAGAGCAAGCAAATTAATACCCGGAGGATTAAGGGAACAAAGTCAGAAGCGATCGGTAGTGTAATAATTGTATCACAAGAGTTGAATCCAGTCCTTACTAGGACAATACTGTTTTCCTTTCCTGCTGAATTGCCAACTGCAACTGAGTTATGCTAGGAAGAAGCTAGGACAGCTCTGCTTTATGTCCGATGAGGTTCAAGATGACCACAACACATAGGTAATCAATTATTGCATCAAGACCACTTGTTTTGCCTGGTCTTTCTTTGCGTGGGTCAGCGGCTGTTGGCAATCTATGGTTACCCTGGTTACTTCCAAGGACTCTCAGAATCCTGCAAGGAAGAACAATATTCTCAGAAATGGGGTTCGTTGAACAATAAAATTTGTTAAAAAGCAGGACTTTTCTTTTTTAAAACAACCAGGCAGCCACTTAGTAGATGCTGAGTTGATGTGGCTTCAATTCATATGTTAGTGATTTATGGTATCAGAAGGCAACCATATGGTTGTGTAAATATTAGATTTTGTGGGAGGGGAATCGAAAGACGGAATACAGTGAGCACAGCTAAACGTCTCAGCTTATAGGTGTTGCTTTGGTTTGAGCAACTGTGACTCTGTTAATAATAATGACCTTATCAAAGCACAGAATAATGTTAATTAAATTTCTCCTTAATTTCACAATTGTGCTTAATTAGTTCAATCATTTCTGGAAATTTAACTGGCTGTAAAAAGAATGATCTATTGACAAGGGGGTTTGTCTTCAGATTGCTAGTTTACAGTTCGGTTCCTAGTTGAACCTTGAATGTGCTGCAAAGTGAAATGCATCTGATTCATGATTTGTGTGAACAGGCTTTGTAGTCAAAGAGGTTAGAGTGTCTGTTGGATCAAATGATTCACTTTCTGCCCTGGGTCAGAGAATAATTGGCTTCAGTGGAAAGAGCCCGGGCTTGGGAGTCAGAGGTCATGGGTTCTAATTCCGACTCTGCCACTTATCAGCTGTGTAACTTTGGGCAAGTCACTTAGCTTCTCTGTGCCTCAGTGACTTCATTTGTAAAATGGGGATTAAGACTGTGAGCCCCACGTGGGACAACCTGATGACCTTGTATCTACCCCTGCGCTTAGTACAGTGCTTGGCATGTAGTAAGCACTTAACAAATACCATCACTATTATTATTATTATTATTATTATTAGTGTGAGGTGGTTGTAATGGAAGTTATATGATGAAGCTGTTTCAATTAAAAAGCAGAATTTACATTTACAGAAATTTCTGCTGTGCTGGTTGACAATCTATTTTTGACTACAGATTAATCTTCAGCAGTCTTCAGCTGTAAATATGGACTTGTGCCTACTTACAGGAAAGCTAAATTAATACCCTGGGGAGTAGCCCTCAAGAGAGGGTGATAATTACTATTATAGACATTACCACTGTTGCTTTTACAAACAGGTTGTCAGTTAAAGTTCACCTATAGAACTCTACAAACAAAAGCTCATTTAATTTCAATTGAGTGTTGATGGTTTTCTTAAGCATTCTCATCTTTTGCTCTTTGCCTTGACCAAAATCATTTAAGTGTCCCAGAAGAGCTCAGATGTTGTTATTGTTGGGGGAAATAGGATTCAGTCTTCAAATGAAAGCCAAACTTTGCAACCTGGACAGAGCTGTCACGGTTAAATTTACCAAGAAAAGAAGAAAAGGCAGTCCTTGCCTTAAAGGGTTTATAGCTAAAATGTGGATAGGTATGTTGGAAATGACAGGGCTTTTACAAGATGGAAAAGAATCAGCATTGGGTATCTGCTCCTAGATGGTCTTCGCTGATCAGTATGAGACCCGAAAATGCTCCTAATGTTAAAGCCTAAATATTGCAATTCTGGGAAGGAAGACTTTTCTTTATTCAGCCTACTATGGGATTGGCTATCACTCCTTCACACTCCCATTCATTAATATTGTTATGCCCACCTTATTATTATCAGTGTTCATGGACTTTTGTAATTCATATTGAATTCAATTCATTTGTATTTATTGATATGCTTTATTGATATGTATTTGTTGAGCGCTTACTGGGTGCAGAGCAGTGCAGAGACTTTGGGCAAGTCACTTCTCTGTGCCTCAGTTACCTCATCTGTAAAGTAGGGATTAAGACTGTGAGCCCCCTGTGGGATAACCTGATCACCTTGTAACCTCCCCAGCGCTTAGAACAGTGCTTTGCACATAGTAAGCGCTTAATAACTGCCATCATTATTATTATTAATGGTGTGAGGATGAAGAAGGCAGATCAGTAGTGGAAAGTTGGGGAAGCAGTCAGGGTTCTAGCAAGGTAACTTCATTCAGGTCATTCAATTGTATTTATCGAGTGCTTACTGTATGTAGAGTACTGTCCTAAGCGCTTGGGAGAGTACAATATAACAATTAATAGACAAATTCCCTGAGCGAGCTTACAAGCTAGGGTGGGGGAGACAGACATTAATAGACATAAATACATTACAGTTATGTACTTAGTGCTGTGGGGATAAATAAAGGGAGTGAGTCAGGGCAGTGCAGAAGGGAGTGGGAGAAGAGGAAAGGAGGGCTTCGTCAGGGAAGGCCTCTTGGAGGAGATGTGCTTTCAATAAGGCTCTGAAGCGGGGGAGAGTAATCGTCTGTCAGATATGAAGAGGTGGGACGTTCCAGGCCAGAGTCAGGTATTTGAAATAAGTTGGGGCTAGAGGACCCACGAAGATTGGACGGGGAGAGGAGGAGACTAGGTTTCTAGTCACCAGGATTCCAGAAGTGTGGAGACAGAGGGCTGTTGAAATGTCATAGAAATGAAGTTCAAGGGCTCTGTAAGACATTTTGCTCACACCTATATAAACTCATGTATAAATTCAGTGGTATTTATTAAGCCCTTATTGTGTGCAAAGCACTGTACTAGACACTTGGGAAAATATAATTCAGTAGAATTGGTAGACATGATCCCTGCCCTCAAGAAGATTTTCAGTCCTCAGAAGAAGTTTTGTGTGTGTGTATTGTGTTGTGTACTGATGTGTCCCCCTCTCTCACCATTCTCCATTTCTAGTCCTGGGACACTTGGGAATGGTGTTTTTGGCAGCATTGGCAGGTGGCTTATAGCCACTTCAGAGCCAATCACAGTCTTACCAGCCAATCTGACTATTGGAGCTAGCAGCCCAGCTGATTTGGAGAATTTTAACTCTGTAGGTAGCTAAAGGGATTCATGGAGAGATACAGTGCATGGAGATGGAGTCTCGCATCAGGAGTGATGAGTGAACCTCAGTCCTGTGCTTCCAGGACTGAGATCCTGCACAGAGAAATCGATAATAGTGCTAGTGATGATCGTGCTAGTGATTGTAATACTAGTAGTAGAAGCACTGCAGCCTAGTGGGTAGAGCATGGGCCTTGGTGTCAGAAGGACCTGGGTCCACTGCTTGTCTGCTGTGTGACCTTGGACAAATCACTTATCTTCTTGATGCCTCAGTTCCCTCCTATGTAAAAAGGGGAGGGAGACTGTGAGCCTTGATGTGGGACCTGGACTGTGTCCAACCTGATTAGCTTGTCTCTACCCCAGCACTTCATACAGTGCCCGGCACATAATAAGCGCTTAACAAATACCATAAAAAAAATAGTGGTGGGAACCACCAACAGTAGGCAGGTTGAAGCTTTGGGGTCACATGGTTCCTTTGTTAAAATAAAGAAATTGTGGAATGTCTCTGTTATAGTCCACTTAAGTGGATTGTAAACTGGGACTTGGTTTGGTTCAACCAAGGGTGGCAGAAAGCTAGGTCAGCAATTCCTATGGCGCCTAAGATCCTGATTTCATTGTTCCAGTTTTCTCAGAAGCTGATTAACTGGGGCGATATGGTTATGAAAGGTCGCAGATCGTTTTTGCCTATGAAACTCCAGGTCTAAATCTAATGCTGAAACCTACAGCCCTTAAATGAACTGTCTGCAGGCAAAGGTAGAGCTCAAGTTCTTCCACAAACAGATAAATAGGGCACAAGAGACTTTTTTTGTTTTTAGTCACCAGGGATTTACCGTCACCAAAGCTTTTAATGAGAAGGACTGTTGAATGTGCAAAAACAAAATTATAAACCATACTCTTATTTTTATTGTATTCTCCCAAGCATTTTGTAAAGTACTCTGCACACAGTAAGCACTAAATAAATAACACTGATTCCTGTCATATTCCTGTTTATAAATCAATTTGCAATCATGTTGTATGATGAAATAGTTTTTTTTTAATAATTATTATTCCATTGGCTGGTATTTAATGAGGAATCGTCAGTGAATGTAAGCTCCTTGTGGGGGAGGAGCGTGTCAATTAACTCTATTGTATCATACTTTCCCAAGCGCTTAGTACAATACTCTGCACATGGTAAGAGCTCAGTAAATACCATTGATTGAAGAGGTGCACAGGCATGCCCAGGTGCTGGTAGAAGATTTGCCAAGAAGCCACAAAATACTAATCCTTGGCACTGTCATCTAAACTGCTAGAGAAAATGATCCTTTTTTTGTCCTGAGAGTACAGAAAAAGAAGATTGGGCCTGTGTGCTGTTTTTCCTCCTCTCTTCTGAATCAGGTTTTACACCTCATGGGTGACATAAATACCATGTGCATTGGGGAGAGGCACATCTTAGCCTTCCCAAAAGAAAAAGAAATTACAGTTATGGCTTTTTGTTGTTTTGGGATTTTTTCCTATTAACATTAATGTCTACAGCCTTGATATTATACAGTCTTTCAGAAGGGTACTTAATCGCTGAGCATCTTTTATAAATTTGAAAGTTAAATAAAAGTGAGTGCATATAATGTTGCCTACCTTTATGGAAGATTTTTATAATTTCATTAAGGGTTGAAGTATTAATGCAGTGCCGTATGTTTACTATAAACAAAATTTAAGGTTGTCCAAAATAATTCAATATATATAACATCTTTTATCTCAAATCTTATTTAATCTTATGATCACTTCGTATTTACTATTGTACTAAACTGTGTCTTTAATATCTGAACTATACTCCCAGATACAAACGATGGTCTTCATTAAGTGCTTACTATGTACCAGGCACTGTGCTAAGTGCTGCAATAGATTTATTCATTGAATTGTTTTTATTGAGTGCTCACTTTGTGCAGAGGACTGTACTAAACACTTGGAAGAGTACAGTACAACAATGAACAGTCACAATCCCTGCCCACATAGAGTTTACAGTCTAGAGGGGATTCAAGATAGGTTGGATTGGATACAGAGCCTGTCCCACATGGGGCTCACATTCTTAATCCCCATTTTACAGATGAAGTAACTGAGGCAGAGAGGAGTTAAATGACTTGCTCAAGGTCACACAGCAGAAAAGTGGCAGAGCTGAGACTGGAACCAAGGGCTTCAGACTCCCAGTCCTGTGCTCTTTCCACAAGGCCAGGCTGTTTCTCACTGAAAGAAAGGGGTTAGACATATTAAAGGTTATAAAGATGTATAATATAATATTTTCATTTCACCCAGCAGTACTGAATTAGAACATTTGGTGACTATAAAACAAAGGCTCATATTTCCTTATGTTTTTGCAATCTGAGTTTGTGTTACACATCTACACAGACTTAAAATACTGAAGATTGTTGCTCAGCAGCAGTGTAATATAACAATTACTATTTTTCCCCCTCTGTTTGTTCTCTGTTCATTTGTTTAGTCATGGGGTCAGTTATTTCACACTATGGAAGAACCTCTATGTGTAGCCTTTGATCTAGACATATCCATATTAGCTTAAAGTGTATAGTGATTGATACTAAGCACAGTAGAAAAAATAGTATTTATCAAGTTCTTACTATGTACAGAGCACTGTACTAAATCCTGGAAAAGAGTAAATAGGTGGGAATTAGGCACCCGCGCTGTCTCTAGAGGAGCTCACATATATGAAAAGATTTTGATTGAAATTGAAAATAGGCTTCCCCATTTGGTTCCTTACAAATGCAGTTATTAGAAGTCTAAACTTATTCAGCCAAGACTGTACCATCTGATTATTGCCATAAATTTGGCTTAGAATATATACGTATTCATATCATATATCAGTATTTAATTAGATTCTTTTTCCCCCAAGTACAAATTATTTTACATATAATTAAATTATCATAAAAGGCATACTTTAATTTTAAGATGATACAGTCTCACAGATAACCTTTCACCCATACACCCAAGACATCTAAGCCTTAAAGGTAGGCAAATATGTTTTCCTGGGCCTTGAATTTCTCTATGGAATCTGGCTTGGTTATTCTGCAGAGTAGGAAATATTGAGTGTTTCGAATTTCAATAGTATGATAATCCCACTACTCCAGTGTGTAATATTCAGCATTTTTTTCCAACAGATAGACTAGTTGACTTTCTGAGCATGCTAAATATTGAGGTGCATCACTCTTTCGGGAAATTAGGGAACTTTAAAATGCATTACTGCTGTATGGTATGCCGTACTGTAACATATCTTGAAATATTTTTTAACAATAATAATAATAATGGTATTTATTAGGTGTAAGGCACTGTACTAAGTGTTGGAGCAGATGCAAGCTAAACACAGTCCATTTCCCACATGGAGATAACAGCCTTAATCCCCATTTTACAGTGTGATAACTGAGGCACAGAGAAGTAAAGTGACTTGCCCAAGGTCACACAGCAGATAAGTGGCAGAGTGGGGAATAGAACCCAGGTCATCCGACTCCCAGGCCTGTGCTGTTTCCACTAGGCCATGCTGCATTGTTGCGGCTGGCATTTAAAATAAGGGCATTCTCGAAGAAGCTGTTTGTATTTCTGGCTTCCAGTTTGCCTATTGTCCAGCATGGTGGGGGTGCATTCTCTCAGAGTTCTCTGAGAGTGCCAAGAATGTAAACCGGACCTCCTGGCACTGGGAAAACTGGTTGGAAGTGATAGGAGCTGGTCAGAACCCACAGAGCTGTCTCATGGCTCCAGGTAGGAAGCCCAATTTAATGGAGGAAGTCCCATTACTGCAGGTGACCCCTAAAAATATCTGGGATTGAGCCCCAGGGGCAAAGCATGACCACCTCTTCCTCCCCACTCTGCCCGCAGATCTTAAAGTAGACACCACTCAGTGATCATTCACTCTCCCCTCAGTTGGTGAGGATGGAGTATCAGCAGAATCAATCAATCAGTTGTATTAATCCAGAGTTTACTGTGTGCAGAGTGCTGTACTAAGCACTTGGCAGAGTACAATACAGCGGAATTAGCAGAAATGTTCCTTGCCCATAATGACTTTACATTCTAGAGGATGCATCCAGACAGATTACAGATGCACAGATTAAGACACTGAGCCCCACGGGGGACAACCTAAGCAGTGTGGCTCAATGGAAAGAGCACGGGTTTGGGAGTCAGAGTTCATGGGTTCTAATCCCGGCTCCGCCACTTGTCTGCTGTGTGATCTTAGGCAAATCACTTAACCTCTCCATGCCTCAGTTCCCTCATCTGTAAAATAGGGAATAAGTCTGTGAGCCCCATGTGGGACAAACTGATTACCTTGTACCTACCCCAGTGCTTAGAACAGTGCTTGGCACATAGTAAGCACTTAACAAATACCACCATTATTATTATTATTACCTTGTATCTACCCCAGAGCTTAGAACAGTGCTTGGCACATAGTAAGAGCTGTGAAATACCATCATTATCATTATTATTATCATCCAACTCCCAGAGAACTGTTATAGAATAGATCAGGGCCTTTGGCCGTGAGGCATTACCAAAAACCTCTCGGACCTGAAATTGCGTGGGAGTCCCCGTGATGGATACCTCAATGGGAGAAATCTTCTTAGATTCACCTTCTTTCTTTCATGCCTCAAGACATGAAAGGTGGCCCATGAAAGAAGTTACCTGCTTTAGAATGGTATTAGGGCACTTGTTGCAATGGAATTAATGTTCATTTATCCCCATTCCTTTTGTAGGTGAGTAGAGCTTTACATTATCTCTTAGGGGTTCCGCGAATGTCGTGTTGAGAGGCTACAAGGCTACAAAGCAGAGTCATGTGAAACTGAAATCATTTTATCCTTAAGGCTTCAATGTACTTTACACAAAGTCTAGCACTAACTCCACATAGGAGCAGTAGGGGCCATATCCATGTTTATATTCCACCGTCCGTGAACACATCTCAGTATCATTCGGGCATTATGCAAATCTTTGGAGCACATTTTTTAGCAGTTGATGAATGTTAATGCATTTATGACACTCCCACTACTGAGTGGTGCGGGTATTTATCAAGTGGCGGCTTGGGGAAACTCAAAGTACTTGCGGGCTCGTCTAGAAATAATCATTCCTTGCCGCAGTAACTCATGAAAAGTAGCACGTGGCTGACATGATGGGAAGGAAATTAACTTTTATAGTATTTGATACTGAAGCTATAATTGTTTCTTTGCCTTAAGAAAACAAATCTTTCCCCTTCATATCCCATCCCCTGTTTTTAAAGTTGAAAAACGGGCTTTTGAGGTTCCCTTCCAATTTAAATCCCAGGAAAGTTCAGAATAATTCTAGACCAGAGGGTATATATCATCCATCTCTACCCACTTCCTTTGGTGCATCCATACTTTTTTCTTCATCCTCAGATCCCGGGAACGCATTGATTTTTGAAGTCCTCTGCCAAAATTGCTGGCAAGGGTGAGTGAAAAGTGATCAACATGTTGAGGGAAATGTCTATATTGAGGAGCTCCAATGGGCTCCTCTGCCAGAAAAATGGTTTTGACTGTTTAATCTCTACCATGCTGCCTCTCCACACCATAAGCTCAAACATGTCTAGAAATTGCCCCCCTCGTTAGATCAATCTATCAATCAGTGGTATTTATTGAGCATTTACTCTGTAGAGCACTGGATGGACTAAATGATTATAAGATTACAGAAGTCATGGTAGGCATGATCTCTGCCCACAGAAAGTATACAATCTAACAGGATCGCAAACACCAAATTAATTATAGAGGGGGAAATCAGCAAAACAATCATATTGAGGGCTTACTATTTGCAGAGCACTGTACTAAAGACTTGGGATGGGTGGTAGACACATTCCCTGGCCACAATGAGCTTACAGTATAGAGAAGGAGACAGACATTAATATAAATACAAAGCAGATATGTACATAAATGCTGTGGTGCTGAGGTGTTCATCCTCATTCCTTACCATCAGGTAAGGCTGGTCTTACACTGTCCTACACTGATAAATGTCTACTGTTCTTAAAGTCCAGGGAGGAGATAGAAGCGGTGTGACTTAGTGGAAAGGGCACGGGTTTATGAGTCAGAGGACATGGGTTCTAATCCCAGCTCTGCCACTGTCTGCTGTGTGACCTTGGGCAAGTAATTTAACTTCTCTGTGCCTCAGTTACCTCATCTGAAAAGTGGGGATTAAAATGTGAGCCCCATATGGGACAACCTGATTACCCTGTATCTACTCCAGCACTTAGAACAGTTCTTGGCACGTAGTAAGTGCCTCACAAATGCTATTATTATTATTATTATTATTACTATTATTATTATTATTATTATTATTCTACCTGATATGGAAATGAAACCTGACATCTCAAAGTTACCAGCTATAGAGTTTAAATGATATATGCGTCATAGTACTTTAAAGTCTCTTGGAGTATTTCTGTTCTATGATGTCAATTTTCGTGGTATAAAATGTAGTTACCCCATTCATGAACTAGCTTTAAAATCTAATGTTAAACTTTTGACTCCAAGGGTTTACCCGGTAGCTCATTTTGAATATTTTGTGTAAAGCACATTTGGAAACCAGCCAGTATGAAATGTAGTGTCTTTGAACTAGAAAATGCAGTGGGAGTTGTAAGATCAAGTTCAAGGCATATGAGTCAAACAGGACTAGGAAGAATGAAATGAAAAATGAATTTTCTTCCTTGAAATATGAAACTGAAGTCTGTTTGGAGGTCAATGTCTAGAACGCACTGCTCACTTAAACCGTTTTCTAGCTTGGATTTAATCACCTGTCCAGTTCAAACCATAGACCTGGACATTTAATTCTCTCAGGTATGCTGTACCTTTAAAACTGCATGAAGTCATTTCACATTCGGCTTATTTATTACTGATTTGCATCAGTACTGTGGTGAACAGTTCAGTCGTTGGAAAATGAATAGCGTGCTTGAATCATTAATTTAGTCTTTGAAAGATAAAATTACTGCAACTAGCTTTGGAAATGTCAGGATATAGCATGAGGCCAATAAGAGAGGAACACTTTTTTTCCCTGCAGTTAAGTAATTGTTCCTCAGAACACATGAGGAGAGTACAAATTTAAACATTTAGAGGCAGTCAGGAAAGCTTGAAGGGCTTCTCTCTGGGGGCACCTTGGAGGAATTCATGTTTCTAAAGTGGGAAGCATTTATCATTACTCCAAGAACAGGGGGCGGGCTTCAATGCTATCGTGTCAGCAGAGCTAAAGCAAATGAACTTGTCTGACACTAAGGACCACTGTACCGTGGCTGTCAGAATAACTTGCCCTCAAAGCATTTCTTTTAAAAGGGAAAAAGAAACTGAGCCAAATAAATAGCAAAGCGATGCATTTGTGAGAAGTGAAAGGAAAACTTTTTGGTTTGAGAAAAAACATTGCAGTAAAATTTTTATCTTTGGAAATACATAAATGGCCCATTGCAAGGCTTACACCACAAGCATAATTTGGTTACTATCTCTTTGAAAATGGAAGCTGTAGATTTTGAACTCATTGTGGGCAGGGATGTGTGTCTGTTAGATTGTTGTGTTCTAATCTCCTAAGTGCCCTGTAAACAATATGTGCTCAGTTAATAGGATTGATTAATAATCTTGTATTATCCAAATGCTTATCCTGTAGTATGTGCTTAATACATTGAATTATTATTATACTTATTTTGGGGTTCCTGGACTTCAACGGATACTTCACTTTGTTCACAGGCTTGGATGATTCCAGAACCCTGAGAGGAAGCACTGTAAAATTTTAGAGTATAGAAGATGTGATATCTGTTTTTATAGACTCACAAGGCCAGATTGAACCTTGAGAGTCACCAAGTCCATACTGAGAAACTGTGTGGCTTAGTGGGTGAGAAGTTGTGTCGCCTAATGGATGGAGACCAGGCCTGGGGGGCAGAAGGACCTTGGTTCGAATCCTAGTTCCAAAACTTGTCTCCTGAGTGACCTTATCATTTAACAATTGCTTAATAAATAATGGCATTTATTAAGCACTTACTATGTGCAAAGCACTGTTCTAAGCACTGGGGAGGTTACAAGGAGATCAGGTTGCCCCACGGGGTGCTCACAGTCTTAATCCCCATTTTACAGATGAGGGAGCTGAGTCACAGAGAAGTTAAGTGACTTGCCCAAAGTCACACGGCTGACAATTGGCAGATCTGGGATTCGAACCCATGACCCCTGACTCCAGAGCCCGTGCTCTTTCCACTGAGTCACGCTGCTGTTTATGCCTCTTAATTGTAAATAAAGTGGTTGAATTTTTTTAAAGAAAAATACATGTATCTCATAATTATCATTCATTCATTCATTCAATCGTACTTATTGAACACTTACTATGTGCAGAGCACCGTACTAAGTGCTTGTTGCACTTGACTAGCCCATCATGATTATGTCTTTTTTATTAAGGGCTTACTATGTGTCTAGCACTGTTCTAGGAGCTGCGGTGCCTATAGCTGAATCAGGTCAGACACAGTCCTTATTCCAGATTGGGCTCATAGTGTAAGGAGGTATTGAATCTTCATTTTTACAGTTGAGGAAATTGAGGCATAGAGAAGTTAAGTGACTTGCCCAAGGTCATACAGCAAGCAAGTGGCAGAGCTGGGATTAGAACCTAGGGCCTCTGAAAAATATCTGTGCTTTTTCCACTAGGCCATGATACTTCTCTCTTTGGCCATACTACCTCTCTAAATCCCAATAATCACATAGAGGAGAAGATAATAATCAAATGCATCTTCTGTGTGTTTGCATCTGTCTACAGAAATCTTGTGCTACCGTACAACTACAAGGAATTCAAGCTGTTGCTTAGCTAGGTCCATTTTCCCCTAGGATCGCTGACTTGTCTGCATTAGAGGAATGAATCAGAATACTCATCTCATTATGTAGTCTGTGATGCAGTGTTGTTATATGTAATCCAGTGCAGTGATCAGGAATAACTGTTTTCCAAGCAAACAATGTTCTGCTCAATTATGTCTTAAGTGTCAGTAAGAGAATGAGAGGCTTTACATATGTGTTATGCATATTTTAATGATCAGTTACAAGTAAAAAATAGATTAATTTTCCAGGGGGAGAATACAACAAAGTAATTTCTAAGGCCAGGGGTAGAATATACTGACCAAATGGACTAATTAGATTTTGGGAAATGGTGCACATAAGTAGGCAAAGAGTTCAGTTATTACTGCAGAATATAGAAAACTCATATTGGAAAAATTGGGGCCCAGTAGACAGGTTTTAAATTAGAAATTTTACTTATGTATCCTTGGGAGACTCCCCCATCATCCCTAAAAATGTCAGAAAACAAGCTTAAAGTGCCATCACTCTAACCATGTATCATTGAGGAATTTATCTCTGAGGAGGAGGGGAATGGAATGGGAAGGGGACAGAGAAGGAGGCAGGGATAGAAGGATGGAGGAAGAAGGGGAGAAAGGGAAGAGGATAAGTAATTACAAAACTTTTCCTTATTACTCCACTGTAGGGATCACTGAAACAATTTTGGGCTTTCTAGCTTTAAATACAGTCTCACAAAAGTTGAAACTGCTTGGTCAGTTTACCTTATATCTCCAAGTGTTTAAAAACTAAGCACGGTTAGAGTGTACATCTGATGGCTAATTATGCTATCTTGGCACAGGCATAATGCAAACTAAGATGCTTGCAGTAGATCTGCAGAAGGGGTGGATGTTTGTTGAAACACAGCAGAAGGCAGTGACAAGATCATCACTAATCGATACTTTAAGGGTGGGTGGAACAAAATCCATGTAGGCAGCTTGAGATGCTTGTTGTTTCTTGAAGCAAAATAGTAGCTCTTTAAATTGATATCCATTACCTCCCTCCAAGGTCTCTACCATTGCTTAATTGGTTTGGGGAGGGGGTGGTAATTTTAAAAAAATATTAGTTTTATAAACCACGCAACCTCAGTTTCATGAAATGAAAATTGAATGAACTGATAGAATTCCTTGAAAGACAAATGTGTCTTATGGTATTATTTATGAATTGCATTGAACTTTGGTTAGTTCTGACAATGCTAAGTAGTATTAATAATGGTAATTATTGGGCTTCCCCTGAGTGTAATACATTCACTGCACCTAGCGCTTGGGAAGGTACAACAGAAAGAAGATTCATGATCCCCTCTCTCCCCCTCTCTCCCCCTCCCCATCCCCCCAGCCTTACCTCCTTCCCCTCCCCACAGCACCTGTATATATGTATATATGTTTTTACGTATTTATTACTCTATTTTATTTGTACATATTTATTCTATTTTGTTAATATGTTTTGTTTTGTTGTCTGTCTCCCCCTTCTAGACTGTGAGCCCGCTGTTGGGTAGGGACCATTCTCTATATGTTGCCAACTTGTACTTCCCAAGCTCTTAGTACAGTGCTCTGCACACAGTAAGCGCTCAATAAATATGATTGAATACGATTGAATGAATGAAAGGAGCATACCCTCTATTGGAAAGGCAGATAAACATATATTTAAAAATCCTTAGCCATGAAATGTTACATATAGAAAGATACGAGCTATCTTGCGTTCTCTGATCATCTCTTCACGGCACTGAGCAAACTGGAGTCTTGTTTTTTTTATATAGAAAGCTGTGTAGGTATTCAGACTGGGTAATTCATGGAAAAAAGATCAGGCCTTGGATGTAACTTTAATAAATAATTTAAGCAGGAGCTAAAGATCTTTATTAGCCATTCTAGAGCTGAAAGCTGTTATTAAATTTTGCCACCCATGAAACACACCATCCAGCACTGAACAGACTGACAAACAAGCTAAAAATGAATTCTGTGACCTAGGGGAGACCAAAGTGTAATTCTGCATCGTGATAGTATTTAATCTTCTATAAGAAACAATCAACTCTACATCATGCAACTGATGGCATTCATTTTATTAAGGAACTTTTGAATCTTTAGAGATTTCCACAAAAGCAAAGCATTGCTCTGTCTTCCAGGAACTTACAGTCTAGTGTGGAAGACGGACAAACATTATCGACATTTAGTTGAAATGGCAGACAGTACAAGTATATAATAGGAAATGATAAGAATATGTTAGAAGAAATATAAAAATGATCAAATAGAAAAGTTTACGTGTTTTAGAGGAGCTGAGGTAGAGAGGAGCAGCATGACCGAGGGGAAAACTGCCCAGACACAGGACCTGGATTCCAGTCCTGGCTCTCCCACTTGCCTGCTGTTTGACCTTGCTTCTCTGTGCTTGTTTCTCTGGGCTTTGTTTTCCTCATCTGTAAAATGGGGATTCAATACCTGTTCTCCCTTCTCCGGACTGTAAGCCCCATGTAAGGTAGGGACTTCCTGGAACCTGATTATCTTTTATCAACCAGAGTGCTTGGCACCTAGTTAGCACTCAGTAAATATCACAATTATGATTATATACATAACTGGTGGAAGAGCATATAAATGCATTAACTGATAACTGTTGAGAGGGAGGGGGATGGAAGTGTTTAAGTCAGAATGACCTGTGTAACATTATCTGTGAGAGTGCCCTGTAAGAAATACTCCATTAAAATGCAGTGGCTCTATCATGAAAGAGCACTAAAGAACATTTTAACATGGGATCCTTGTACTTAAAAATAAATGGCAAGGCAAAATCGCTAAAATTAGGCCATAGAACACAGCCAACATTGAAGTAATGCTAATTAAAACCCCAAAATCACATCTACCAACTGTATTGAACTAAGCAAATCCCATTAACTTGCTAATCATTTATCCAGTATTGCAGTCATAACTCTCCAGCCTCTAACATACTGCTCATGCCTTTCACCTTCCATGGGGCTTCCTTACTCTCAGCTAACTGAACCCTATCCTTCTCTACTTTCAAAACGCTCCCCAAAAGGCAGCTCATCCAATAAGTACACCCCCTTACTTATCTCCCATCTGTCTTGTTTTTCATTTATATAATTGGTTCACTTTTGTATCACTTGCAGCCGTGGTCTTACTTTTTTATCTATTGTATATTTGTCCATGTGTGTATGTTTGTCACTCCTGATAAATTAAATGTAAAGCTTCTTGAGGGCAGGAACCCTGTAATTTTTGTCTACTGCATTTTCTATTGTTTGTTGAGAAGCAGTGTGTCCTAGTGGAAAGAGTACAAGCCCGGGAGTCAGAAGACCTAGGTTCTAATCCTGGCTGCACCACCTTCCTGCTGTATCACCGTGGGCAAGTCACTTAACTTCTCTGTACCTCGGTTTCCTCAAATGTAAAAATGGGGGTTTTCACACCCATGATCTTGGGAGTCTGGCCACTTTGAGAGCCATGTTGGGCTCTGTTCTGCATGGAAAATCCATGCATAGGCATTGATCTCTGGATTTCTTATCCATGAAAATCCTTTAACTCTAGATAGGGTTCCTACCACAAAGACAGGTTTCCTCCATCCTCCCATGCCTTAGGGTCAGCTGCTTCTGACTCTCTAATTGTAGTTTCACCCCTGAACTTAGAGTCGGTAGGAGTGGCAAGAAGCAAATTTCAGCTTTGTGCATCTGATATCCTATTCAAAGTTTTAAGGCCAACTCTAAGAAGACTCAACTAGAAAGATCTGAAGCGATTGCAATTTTCGGTCTGGTAGCTTAGCTCTGTACACCCCAATCTCAAGACAAGTGGCACTTCATGGTTAAAAGGAGGCTCACTCTCTTCTATTAACTCTTTATTGGTTAATGGTTAACAAGCCCCCAGAGTGTAACTAGAGAGTTGCTTTTGGGCCTAGGGCTCACCTCCTGTGGTTTTTCAATTTTGTGGAAGTCTTGCTAACCTAATTGAATAGGATGTACTGACATGAACTTGGCATGGAACACACTACCTTGGTGGATTGTTAGATGCAGTGATGTCTCCCATGTTCCAATAACCAATTATCTTCCTTCCGCACAGCCCCACTGAGAACCTATTGCACTTAGCCCTGATCATTTTGGAAGCAGTTACATCATATGATGTTTGCTTGGATGATATAGTCATTACTTGATCATTATAAATTCATTAGATGTTGATTAATGCCCTGATACCCTAGGCAATTCCAGGATCTACACAAGGGATATTAAATCTTAAGGATACTTTGGTGTAATAAATTCTTAATTCATAGATGAATTTAAAATATTCATGGACAGATAGCCAATTGGTGTAAGTATGTGAGTATCACTGAAGCTTAGTGAGTTATATCTTCATAAATTAAAAAAGTAAGGTGAGTCAGGGTGGCTATTATTATTTTTCTTTTATTGAAAAGCAGATTTTTCAGATACAATTCAGATACAATGAGAGAAAGAAGAGTTGTAACATTAATACATAAGTCACTTTGGGGCAAAATTTTGGATTGGGTTCACTGGACAAGGTCACAGTTCTTTTAAAGATGGAAAATCTTGTCTGCCAATATTTCTTGCTGATGATGCCCTAGAATGGAAATCCAAATAGGTGTTAATGTTTGGTATTTTTCCAACTCTATAATACATTAGATTCCAAGTGACAATGAGTTGGAAAAATTCATGTAACATTTTAGGAAAGGAGGTTGGCCATTAAAGATTTAGAAAAAAATAGAGAAAAGTTCATGAGCCTCCAAAATATTTTCAAAGGATATAGAAGGCATCACAGAAAGAAACATCAATTTATTGTAAAGAGGAAAGGCTAAGCAAGGTTGCTTACAGTTAACAGAATATTTTCTACTCTGGGCTCTGGAAATGAATATACAAAATCCAAAAAATTATCCTCAAAGTTAGGGTATGGTACACCCCAAGACATAATTAGTAAATATACACCTTTAAATGGATTTTTCTACCTTGAGTAAAAGTTGGGAAAACTACTTGCTGAATTTAATTCCAGTCAATCAGGGGTAGTTATTGAATCCTTATGAAGCATTTGGTAGAGTATTACAGTACAGTAATAGTTGCTAGGCTCATTCCTTGCCCAAAGCTTACAGTCTAGAAGGGAAGACAGACATGAAAACAAACTTCGGATATGTACTTAAATGCTGTGGGACTGAGGACGGAATGAATCTCAAGTCCTTAAAAGATCTAGACTTGGACTGTGCAGGTGGCTATTGTAAGCTTTCAGTCATTTCTTGCAGCCACGGACCCACGATGGCTTTGGTAGCCATTTTTAACACTGGGACTATAATTCCCCAAAGTATTTTTGGGGAACAAAGGCAGTTGCCGGGGTTTCTCTGAGCATTTTGGAGTCCTTTCTGGGCTGGATTTTCTGAGTCTGTTCCAACCAGTCTGGCACAAGTCATCATCCCATTTAAGTAATGAAATGCATTAGGAAATAGGACATATCAGATTCAAAATTACATTGACTAAAATGTGTTCCTTTCTTATTATTATTCTTGTTTCTATTCCCAAAAAAGGGATCTGTGAAGGCAGTCGACTCCTTGGCTACCTGACAGAAAAAGTCTTTCTTTCTGGGATGTTTTTAAATCCATTAATTTGATGTGAAGTTACCTTTCTTGTGGGCTAGGATCTTGTCCTCTGCTCCTGGGATTTCTCCCAATCAGTTGGTGCCATATATTGCACTCAGTGGTTAAAAATATTTACCGCTGTTACAACAAGGGTCAAGTTCTGAATTTCTGCTTAGTGAACAGTTATGGGTGGAAACGCATTCTAAGTTTAAGGCCAAAATCATAATGTGTTTCTAGTATTTTTTTATTGTTTTTCCTTTTACTAGTTACTGCTATATTAAACCCCAAAGCACATGTTGTAAGGTATTCAATTTTCTCACAGTTTTTTTTCAGCCAGTTCATCTGCCTTTCTTCCTAGAGAAAATATAACTTCATTAAAAAAGTTTTGGTATTTTTTCCCCCAAACTACAGTTGGGATCTTTTCGTTGCTCACTTTTGTGATCAAAATCAAGAAGTATTTTAGAAATCTCAGTAACGAAATGGCTTATTTGTTATTAGAAGAGGTAATTATTTTTGCTTAATGGGTCTCTGGCTCAGTTCTCTGATTTATGTGGTTATCTTGCTCTAAGAATCAGGGCCATGTTTTGATTGGGCAGAAGACAACTGCCAAAGTCTAGCACTAAAACAAGATTGTGTTCATCTTTGGCAGAAAGACAAAAGACCTTTTTCTTCTGTTGCTTCAGAGGCTGTTCTTAGCGAGTTTAGTGATGGTTTGAAAGAAGGCACGGAAGGGCAGCAGTATTTCATTGCATGACCAAATGGGGGTGTTAAAGTGTAATACTGGCATTGTGCATATAATATTTAAAAGAGAAGTAGTGTGGCTTAGTGGAAGGAGCATGTGCTTGGGAGTCAGAGGTCATGGGTTCTAATCCCGGCTCCATCGCTTAGCTGTGTGACTTTAGGCAAGTCCCTTAATTTCTCTGTGCTTCAGTTACCTCATCTGTAAAATGGGGATGAAGACTGTGAGCCCCACATTGGACAACCTAATTACCTTGTATCTATCCCAGCACTTAGAACAGTGATTGGCACATTGTAAGCACTTAACAAATACCATTATTACTATTATTAAAACACTCTAAAGAGGGAAGCAAGGAAAGACATGGAAAGTGGAAGGAAGGTGTGGAGTCTCATAATTCATTTTAAGTCATACTTCTTGCCCAAGAGGTAGGAGTTGAGCCTCTTTTGGATCGTGTGAACCTCTGTGGCTTTGTTTCTGTGTTAAACTCTGAAGAACTTGATTTAAAACTGATATAAAAGTTGCTGTCATAAAACAAGTTTCTAATATGGAAGAGTTCAGTGTAGTCCTTCAGTAGATGTGTAACTTTGCCTTTTTGTGGCTCTAAAAATCAGGAGATGAGAAGCATAGCCTTAACTGGAGGAAGTCCAGCTGTGCTGAGCAAGAACTCCGACACTGTATTTATGTAAGTCACTATTGTAGCAATTTTAGACCCAGCTAGGAAACAAAAGTATAAATTTCCTGCTATTTCCTTTGTGATGGAAAAAATATGTGCAAACAGAGAAATGGGATCAGTGGAAGGCAGTATCATTTAATAGACCTAGCACTGGACTGGAAACTAACTTTAAGTACTGGGTTTTTTTTAAAATGATATTTGTCAAGCGCTTACTGTGTGCCAGGCACTGTACTAAGCACTGGGGTGGATACAAGCAAATCAGGTTGGATGCAGCCCATGTCCCACGTGGGACTCTGTGTTAATCCCCATTTTATAGGTGAGAAAACTGAGGCACAGAGAAGTGAAATGAGTTACCCAAGGCCAACCAGCAGATGAGTGGCAGAGCCAAGATTAGAAGCAGGTCCTCTGACTCCCAGCCCTATGCTCTCTCCACTAGGCCGTGCTACTTCTCAGACTCCACTGTAACGTTGGGGAACCTATGCTACCTTCTTTTTCTAGCCCTTGACTTCCCCATATGTAAAATGGTTACATAAATCAAATGCAACTTAATGAACAGCAGTCCTGCTATTTGGTGATTGCCCCAAAGAGCGTCCACCATGAGTCAGCCGTAGCTAAGTGATTCTTGAACTGGTGAGCTTTAGACGATGAGCTCCTTGTGGGCAGAGAGCTACCCTGCCAACTCTGATGTATTGTACTTTCTCAAATGCTTAGTACAGTGCTCTGTACAAAGTAAGAGCTCAATAAATACAATTGGAAAAAAGTATAATAATTATAGTATCAAGATTAACACAGAGTCCCATGTGGGACATGGGCTGCATCCAACCTGATTTGCTTGTATCCACCCCAGTGCTTAGTACAGTGCCTGGCACACAGTAAGTGCTTGACAAATATCATATTAAAAAAAAACCAGGACTTAAAGTTAGTTTCCAGTCCAGTGCTAGGTCTATTATGTGTGCCAAGCATTTTGCTAAATGCTGGGGTGAATTTAAGATAATCAGTTTGGGCACAGTCCCTATACCATCCAGCCCTCAAAGTTTAAGGTGGAGAGAGAATAGGTGCTTTAAGCCCCATTTTACAGATGAAGAAACTGAAGCACAGAGAAGTTAAGTGACTTGCCCAAAATCACAAAGTATGCAAATAGCATAACTGGAATTAGAACCCAGGTCTTCCAACTCCCAGGCCTATGCTCTTTCCACTAGGACAAGCTGCTTCTCTAGAAAGAAAGGACTCGGTATGGGCTTCCTCTTTCTTTATAACCCCAGCAATTGTGTGAATGAACAAAGAAAGTCGATTTCTTTGCGAGTTAGCCAAGAGTGGAACATGTTGAGTATTTTGTCCCGGCCACACACAAAGTCAAGTCAACACAGAGGAAGAGAAATGGGGAATTAGGGAGAGTTACAATAAGTTAGGTTTTGTGACCTTGGATTTGTCTAGGATTTGTGACCTTTGGGGTCACTTGGATTTGTGACCTTTGGGGAGTTGATATTCATCAACTCTCAACCCCACAGCATTTATGTACATAATCAATAAATTATACAGTGTAAGTTGTTTGTATTAATGTCTGTCTCCCTCTCTAGACTGAAAACTCATTATCGGCAGGGAATGTGTGTACCAATTCTGTTGTATACTCACAAGTGCTTAGTATGGTGCTGTGCACATGGTAAGTGCTCAATAAATACCTTGAATTGATTGATTGAGCTTGCTATAGCCAGTGGATTTGGTCCAGGAAAACATTGCCAAAGACCTCTCGTGGACTATCTATCTTGTGTCTACCCCAGTGCTTAGAACAGTGCTTGGCACATAGTAAGCGCTTAACAAATTTCAGAATTATTATTACTATTATTATCAATCATTATCGTTAATATCTGTCCATTTATCTATCTCTATCATCTATCAAACAATTAATCAAATTTACTGAGTACTTACTACGTGCAGAGCACTCTATTAATTGCTTGGGAGAGTACCATGTAGCAGAGTTAGTAAACATGTAACCTGCCCACAACTAGTATTTGTCCCCATTTTACAGATGGGAAAAATGAGACACAAAGAAGTTAAGTGACTTGCCCAAGATCAAACAGCAAGCAAGTGGTGGAGTTGGGATTAGAAAGATGGTTTGGAAAGAAATGATACCGTGCATCAAACATTTATTGAATTTACTGACACCATCAGGAAATCATGCTAATAGGCAGGTTTTAGGGAGTCCATACAGTACAGTTAAAACTGAATTCTGCTCCAAAGAACTGAGAGAAGATATGTACAAAATATAGCATATAAGGGATCATTTGGATTGTAGATTTTATGAGCCTCACAGAATCCTAAAATAATAATAATAATATTAATAATAATAATGACATTTGTTGAGCGCTTACTATGTGCCAAGCACTGTTATAAGCACTGGGGGGATACAAGTTAGTCAAGTTGTCCCACATGGGGCTCACAGTCTTAATCCCCATTTTCCAGATGAGGGAACTGAGGCCCAGAGAAGTGAAGTGACTTGCCCAAAGTCGCACAGCTGACAAGTGGCAGAGCTGGGATTAGAACCCATGACCTCTGACTCTCAAGCCCGGGCTCTTTCCACTGAGCCACGCCGCTTCCCCCCACTGCTTCTCTTCAGGGAGGTCCTGCATTTGCCTGTCTGCTGTGTGACCTTGGACAAGTCACTTCACGTCTCTGGGCCTCAGTTACCTCATCTGGAAAATGGGGATTGAGACTGTGAGCCCCATGTGGGACAGGGACTGTGTCCAATCTTCTCCAGCGCTCAGTCCAGTGCCCAGTAAGGGCTTAACAGATACCACAATTATTACTGTTCGATCACTTCAACTAATTAAGACGGTAAGTTAACAAGAAAGTTGGTAGTTTGGAAATATAACCTGAGAGGATAGGAATGTACTAATATTTGTGTAAGTGTTAGCAGAACCAAAATAAAGCCAACTTGTCAGTCATATCTGCTTCCTCCCCCAGTGGCAGTTCCCCCTAGCCATAGCAAAAAACTGGCAGGTGGGAGTAAAAAGCTGATTATTAAATAAGCTACACCTGGCATGGTTGCCATGGTTACTCATATTGCTCTCAGCTGTGCCACTCAGAATCCCCCACTTTTACGTTGCTTTGCCCTCAGTGCTTGCCTTTTTTTGATCCGGCTGGAAGATGGCAGGTTGGTGCTGGGTAGTGAGCAGAAGTAGCCCATGGGATGAAGGACTGAACACTAGGTGAGAAGGAAATGGAATTTAGAGCAGTTAATCACTTGAGCTCCGCTTTGGGATCTGCAAACAACATTCTTTCCAGTTTTTTGAGCTTTGAACCTGGTTACATTTTGGCAACCGCTTCCAAGAAATTGCAAAGGTCAATCTTCCTCAAGGGTTTCAGTCAAAATATTTTTTAAAAGATTTTCTTCTCCACCTTCCCCTCATAATCATCACCATTTTTGTATATTTACATTTTCCGAATGTGTGAGGCAGAGCACTCCTAGGGCTCGGAAGAAGCTTGAGTATTCAGTTTAAAACACCTTTACTCTAAATCTCAAAGGAGTTGCAAGTCTAAAATTCACAGTTTTTGAAAAGCTGAATTTGTAAAACTTTTTCTTTTGAATATTAATCAAATTATTGGAAATATTTCCAAAATTTCTAGAAGAGGAAGAAAATATATTCTTTTTTAAAATACCCTATTTCTTTCTTTCCTGGTCATAACATGAAGAGTAGATAAATATTGTTTAAAAGCAGACACTAAAAGCTATGAGAAAAAAGTCTTATATTTTCCAAATTTTAGACTGAAGATGATTTATCCACTCATCTCGATATTACTGCTGTTCCTGAAGTGCATATGGACTGTATCATTTTCAGCCTATTGATGTTGTATCTTTCTACACTCATCTCCATAGATATGACTGAGTGTGATAGAGTAGGCTATGTTTGGAGAAAATAGAAAGCTGAGTGCTTGCAGAAAATATGTAGTTATCAGTTATGTAGATTTTTTTTGTTTTTCTGTTTTTTTGATGTTTAAAAATGAATGTTCTCATTCATTCATTCATTCAATCGTATTTATCGAGCGCTTACTGTGTGCAGAGCACTGTATTTAGCGCTTGGGAAGTACAAGCTGGCAACATATAGAGACGGTCCCTACCCAACAGCGGGCTCACAGTCTAGAAGGAGGAGACAGACAACAAAACAAAACATATTAACAAAATAAAATAAATAGAATAAATATGTACAAGTAAAATAATAGAGTAATATGTACAAACATATATATATATATATACAGGTGCTGTGGGGAGGGGAAGGAGGTAAGGCGGGGTGGGGGAGAGGAAAGGGTGCTCAGTCTGGGAAGGCCTCCTGGAGGAGTCAAGCTCTCAGTAGGGCTTTGAAGGGAGGAAGAGAGCTCCTTACATTCATTATTCCAAACATTCAAGTTTGGGAAATTAATCCTTGATAGATTTGGGATGATAATAGATAATAGAGGCTATAAAGAAGATAAAATTATTGCCCTGGGAATACTTCTCTCATATGTTTGAAGGTCCAAGTGAAATTGGAGAACAGCTGTGTCTGAACAAAACTTGCTTCTTTGATATCTCCTGTTCATCTACTGCTCATTGAGAAAATGGTGCAACTAAAAGTAGCTGGCAAAAGTCACGGGAGCGTTGATTTGGGAAGGGTGTTTAAATCAGTTGTTGAGAGTATTGGTTTTTTGGAAAAGTCAGATCTCTGTATTTTCTTTTTAAATGCAATGGTTGATTTGGCAATAAGGCAAAGATAAGCGCCTTGAGGGTGGGGCTCTTGTCTCCTAACCCTATTTTACTCAGTATGGTTTTCTTCACAGAGTAAATGCTCAAAAAAGAGCCGGGCCTTGGGAATCAGATGATCTGGGTTCTAATCCCTGCTCTGTGATTATGGGCAAATAACTTCATTTCTCTCTGCCTCAGTTTCCTCATCAGTAAACTGGGATATTAATACCCGTTCTCCATCCTAGATGGAGAGAAAGGGACTGTGTCCTACCTGATTATCCTGTATCTACCCCAGTGCTTAGGATAGTTCTTGGCATGTTGCAAGGGCTTTACAAAAAAACTACTATTCCTGTTATTACCCCATAATACATCATGCAGAATGCTAAACCATGCGTGGCTGCTGGAAATCACACATGGATACCTGAAAATGTAAATGAAACAAAACTAGAAAAAGCAGTGTGCCTTAGTGGATAAAGCCTGGGAACCAGAGGAGCAGCATGGCTTTTTGGATAGAACATGGGCTTGGGAATCAGAGGTCATGTGTTCCAACCGCGACTCCACCACTTATCAGCTTTGTGACTTTGGGTAAGTCACTTAACTTATCTATGCCTCAGTTACCTCATCTGTAAAATGGGGATGAAGACTGTGAGCCCCATGTGGGGCAATCTGATTACCTTATATCAACCCCAGCACTTACAACAGTGCTTTGCAAATAATAAGCGCATAACGAATACCATAATTATTATTATTATTATTATTATTGTTAATCCCAGCTCTACCACCTGCTTGTATTGTGACCTTTGGCAAAAAAAGCAGCATGGCAAAGAGGAGTGTGGTAGAGTGTGCTCTAGCACACTCCTGGTAGTCAGAAGATCATGGGTTCTAATTCTTACTCTATTTGCCTGCTGTTTGACCTTGGGCAAGTCACTTTACTTCTCTGTGCCTCTGTTACCTCATCTGTAAAATAGGGATTAGGACTGTGAGCCTTAGAACAGTGCATCGCCCATAGTAAGCACTTAAAAAAAAACCCTTCCCATCCCTACCTCTCAGCATCATTTACCTCTTTGCTCCTCTAGTGGTGACTTCAATCACAGATGAAATAGTTCCAATGTCAGCCTTCTATTTAAAAAAAATCCAGTCAATAGCATTTATTAGAACTACTCTCCAGATTTAATTCTATTATCCAAAAATCTGGTATTATACACCTGCATACATGTGTATGGATGTGTAATATAAACTAGCATTCCCCTGTTGATTGAAGTCCTTCAATTTTTGATTACTTATTGACTACCTGACTTTCTTTTAGCCAACTAATATTAGAGGAAGTTCAATCAAAACCCATTAAGAATAAAGAACATGGTTCAGAGAAGAAGTTATAAGGAAATTACTTCTGTACTGTATGTATTATTCACGAAACATATCGGAAGAGCCATGATTGTCTCACCCAAATATGTACTTCTGGACCTTAGGTGAACCAGGAAGGGGTATTAACATATGATTTGGAGCTAATGATTTTTGAAGGAAATTATAAGAAGGATGTTTGGGGTATATTGGGAGGAACAAATAAATGAAGAAAAAATGTATCTACATAAAAAATATCAAGAAAAAGTTTTAAAAAATTGTGGGTCCTTTAAAAAAAAGTGTTCTCCAAAATAGTATTTGGAAGTACTGATTAAGTAATCAAAGTTCTGTTTATGGTTTTTAAGGGACCTAATGACAGGTTTTCAACTGGGAGGTAACCACATTAAAGGATAGGTTGAATCAAAACATTTTTTTAAGGTTTTTTGTTTGTTTTACTGGTGCAACATCCTCAACCATTAGGATGGTTCCAAATTTGGATAGTCACCCCAAACTTCCTCCAAGCATATTGTTGGAGAGGAAATGCCAGCCTAGATTGGTCTTTGATTGGGCTGATCCAATAATGGCCTTCCTTATGACCTTCATTTAGTTTATAATTTAATCACTGAGGTAATACAGGAAAGAAATTAAAAAGAAACACAAACTTTATGAAATTGAATTTGATACACTTAACGATGGGGTTTTGAGAGAAATCAATGATATTTATTGAACTCTTGCTGTGTGCAGAGCACTGTACTAAGCACTTGGGGGAGTACAATGCAATGAAAGTAGCCGACACACTCCCAGCCCATGATTAATAAGTAATTATTAAGTAATTATTAAGTATTATAAGTAATACTTATAATCTGAGGAATAGGAGCTGATAAATGGAAGGAAAGCGAGAGGGGTCAACAGGAGGGAGGGGTGTCACTTGTAGTTTTAAGGTGAATACTAGCAGAAAATTGGTCCCTAGCTGATTAATCCCTACCAACTCTGTGTTGCCATCAGTGCTTAATTGGGGGCTACCCTCCCAGAGAAATATGTGCCTGTTGCAGACCTCAGCAGCTTTCCCAGACTTGTGGCCGATGACGGTTTGGACCGAGTTTAGGCAGATACCAGGAAATGTCTAACTTTAGCTGATCTTTGTGGTGGCAACCTATGCCCTTATGCCTCTCTTAATAAAGGCAGTGGTGCAGTCTAGCTGGAATAACTTAAGGTGCAACATTATGATGAAGCAGGAGATAAAACAATCAATCAGTGATGTTTGAGTGCTTACTATGTTCTCAGCACTGTACTAAACACTTGGGAGGGTACAGTACAACACTAAATAAGCACATCCCTGCCCACACCTAGCTCACAGTCTAGATAGACATTAATGTACATGAATACAATAGCATACAAGAGTTAGCAGACATCTAGATAGACATTAATGTACATAAATACAATAGAATACAACAGAGTTAGCAGACATCCTCCTTGCCCACAGGGAGTTTACAGTCTAGAGGGCGAGACCGAAGAGTCTGTCCTTTCGTGGTCTCTTCCAGCCAGGGTGCTTCTCTTTTCAGAAGAAGTAATTGCCAGTGTGTGTTCAAAATGTCTTCATAAATTCAAATATACGTTTGTTAAAATGGCAAAACTGACTTCATTAGCCTCCATGTTCAACGTATTCCACATGTCATTTCTATGTATACTCAGATCTATCTATAGACATAGCTCTGTAAAGACAGAGTTCCTTGCTTTTTTCCAGATTCTCACCAAGTTGGGGTGAATGATAACTTAGGGGTGACCCAAGGGTATTGGGACTGAATGAGGTGGGTGACTTCTGAGAACAGCAGTGCCACCTATTAGCTGTGTGACTTCGGGCAAGCCACTTAACTTCTCTGTGCCTCCCTATCTGTAAAATAGAGATTAAAACTGCAAGCCCCACGTGGGACAACCTGATTACATTGTATCTACCCCAGTGCTTAGAACAGTGCTTGGCACATAGTTAAGTGCTTAACAAATACCACTATAATTATCATTTTTTTCTGGGTACTGGCTACATCAGTGGGAACCTCCATTTGATGTAAATTCCTGGGCCTGGTGTCCCAGAGCAATTATGTTAGTGAAAATTTAACTAATGGAGAAAAGCACTGTGGATTTGTAATTGAACAACACCAGCTATCCTCTGGCCTTTCGTATAGAAATCTTTTCAGACAAATGAGGACTCTTTTCGAACGGGGAGGCCCCTGCAGCTATGTCTGATGGAACTGCCAAAAAGCCATCTATGAGACTATTAAAAGTGAGAAAACATTATAGATTGAGGTTGGAGTTATTTTGGAGAATAACTAGTTATGTGTATAATGTTATGGCTCATCTGACCACAAATGACAACTGGACTGTGAAATGATTGAGTTGTTTTTGGGTTGGTTTTTGTGTGCGTGTGTGTGTGTGTGTGTCTTTTTTGTTTTTATCACATAAAAAGGCCCAAGTGGTATTAATGGAAGGCGGTATCAAGGCAGGCGAAGACTGGAAAAATTAAGTGGAGGAAATGAAAGTGGAGGTATGTTTGTGGATGTGGTGTGGGATTGCTTTTTAATTTAATGTGTGCATCAACCAATAGGGAAGGAAGAAGCATTAGCCGTGGCACTAAGTAATACATTCAAAGATATATTGTGCACTTAAATCCCCTTGTGACACAAATGGACATCAGAAATGAATGCAATTTTACGACTGCTATTTTATCTTAAATCTAAGATGGGGGATTAGAGGATCTCAAGAGAGATAACAAGATCAGGTTTGCCAAAAATATACGTATGAGCTAAAATCATATGGATTGGACAGAAAACAGGGGAAAGATAGAAAAAGCATTGGGGAGAAGAGATTAGGACACCATCCATAGTTGTAATTAATATGGCATCAGTCCAAATAGATTGTAAGCCTTGGGTTCTGTCATTCATATAAAAATCTTTAAGTAGCATTTTCCTAGAGACGGCAGTGATTGCCAGGAAGAGTGGTAAGATCAGATTGGTTTAAGAGCAGAGTAGGCACTATGGGGGCATTGTGTTCTAGTAGGTAGAGCATGGGCTGGGAAATCAGAAGGACCTGGTTTCTAATTCTGACTCTGCCACTTGTCTGCTGTGTGACCTTGGGCAAGTCACTTAACTTCTTTGTGCTTTAGTTCCCTCATCTGTAACATGGGGATTAAGACTCTGTGAGACAGGGACTGTGTCCACACACCCCCTTTTTTTTTTTAATCTACCTGAGGGTTTAATGCAGTGCTTGGCACACAATAAACACTCAATAAATATGGTTGATTAACAAATACCACAGTTATTATTGCTATTACAGTTAGAGAAGTTGTGTGACCATAACTCAGTTGGATTTAATTCAGAAGGGCCACAAAATCAGGTTGAGAATATTTTAATGAAGACCGAAGTAAGGTTTGGAAGTAATTCATAGGAAAGGATTATAGTGGGGTTTAGCACAGGACACTTTATTTAGTAAATACTAATCCAAAATGTGTTCTCTGGAATTTGTTTCTGTTTACTTGTGTCTTTTTGTGACCAAATTGAGGTCATAAAATACCACAAATGCCACTGACCTATTAAGTAGGATGGAAGCAGGTTGGCTGAGTGGGTAGAGCATGGGCCTGAGAGAAGGTCATGGGTTCTAATCCTGTCTCCACCCCTTATCTTCTGTGTGACCTTGGGCAAGTCCCTTCACTTCTGTGGACCACAGTTCCCTCATCTGCATTATGGGGATTGAGACTGTGAGCCCCACATGGGACTAGGTCTGTGTTCAACCCAATTTGCTTGTATCCACATAAGTGCTTAACAAATTATGTTATTATTATTGGTATTATTATTGCTAATGGTGTATTGACAGTGTGTATTGCTTGGTTTATTCCAAATTATTCCATTACTGCAGACCTCTCTATTTTTGGAGTGACACTGGCTCACCATGCCTTCACTTGATATTTGCCTGGGGAGGGGTATCATGGAATTTGGCATTTTTGGTGTTCACATTTATTCTTACAGATGGGGGTCCTTCCTCTGAATGGCTGCTGTATTGTTGCCACAGAGCTTCTTGCAGATGTTTTCATTCTCCAAGAGCCCAATTGGGAGCTGTCTTGATAGATGGCCCCTTTGGGACTTATTGATTATGTTGCTAAACTTGTGAGCAGATCATCGAAAGTCGATATCCTGCCTTTGGCTTCCAAAGCTGCAGTTATTCTTCATGTTTCTCAACCTGCCAGTAATATAGTTAATGAGATGCCTTAAATGTGCTATGTGTTTCTCACTTACTAAGGATCACTGTAGGAGAAATCGAATTTTTCCGACCTCCAGTAAATTGTACCCGTTTCTCGCCCCAGATATTTTTGGGGTTTTTACATTGTGGTGGAACCTTGATTTTCATTTTGTTTCCTATGTCCACCCTGATGTTACCATTCTGAAAGAAATGAGATGTACTCCCTACCCTTAAGGAGTTTAATCTCAGACAAAAAAGACATTCCCCCTTCTAGACTGTGAGCCCACTGTTGTGTAGGGACTGTCTCTAGATGTTGCCAACTTGTACTTCCCAAGCACTTAGTACAGTGCTCTGCACACAGTAAGCGCTCAATAAATACAATTGATTGATTGATTCAAGACAGATGATTTTGTGATCTATTTCCCAGAGCCTCCAGGGAGGGCTATTGCCTAACCTCTTATGCTAGACCATCCCAAAGTTTAATCACTCCTCGTGCCAAGAAGTCCTTCCTTGAAAACAAATTAAAATATCTATTGTCTTCAAATGTTCCGAGTTTCAGGCTTTTATTTGTTTTCTGCTTTTTTTGTTGTTTTTAAAGTACAGTAAGAGTGCAGAATCAGGCAAGTGGAAGTGATGTCGTGTATTGAACAGAAAGGATCATCTGCCTTGAAATAAAGCTTCATAAAATGCCTCCAAGAGTTTTTAATCCTTGTCTAGCTACCATTTTAAGATTCATTCATTCATTCAATCGTATTTATTGAGCGCTTACTGTGTGCAGAGCACTGTACTAAGCACTTGGGAAGTACAAGTTGGCAACAGAGACAGTCCCTACCCAACAGCGGGCTCACAGTCTAGAAGGGGGAGACAGACAACAAAACTAAATATGTGGACAGGTGTCAAGTCGTCAGAATAAATAGAAGTAAAGCTAGATGCACATCATTAACAAAATAAAGACAATAGTAAATATGGACAAGTAAAATAATAGAGTAATAAATCTGTACAAACATATATACAGATGCTGTAGGGAGGGGAAGGAGGTAGGGCAGGGGGGAGGAGGAGAGGGAAAAGGGGGCTCAGGGGGCTCATTCTGGGAGCCCCCCTTTAAGATGCCTCTAGAACTTCACTAGAGAAAGTAGGTGAACTTTGTTTGCTCTTTCCACTTTCTGATTGTGCAAAATGCTACACATATTTTCTGTAGAAATTCCATTGAGAGGCAAGGGACATTGTTCATGTAATTGTTGAATACTGCAGCTGCCTACTAGCAACAATACCTTATCTAAATAGACTCCTCTGCTCAGTCAAGTGTGCTTTCTTCATGGAGTAGATTATCTCTGAAACAAATATAATCAAATAAGTAAAGAGGAGCATGCGGTAAATGAAATGCAGAAGGTGTTGCATCCAGAATAAAATTGTTACAGTATTTACCTGGGTAAAGTTTACCATTGTAAATTGTTTTCCTGGCTGATGAGCTGCAACTGGTAGGTGGGCTGTCATTTGTAAATTTAGCAGGGAGTCAAAAATACTAAAAGAAAAAGAAAAGCAAATACAGGCATCTAGTTTCTCAGGATGTTTTCAACCCTTGCAAGGTATGATTCTTGGAAAAAAGCTGTGCAGCACATAGTAATAATAGTAATTTTGATATTTAAGTACTTAATCTGTCAAGGACTAATTTTAATAATAAATGTGGTATCTTAGTGTTTTTTATGTGCCAAGCACTGGTTTAACCACTGGGGTAGATAGAATAATAATAATAATAATAATAATGGTATTTGTTAAGCACTTACTATGTGCAAAGCACTGTTCTAAGCGCTGGGGGGATACAAGGTGATCAGGTTGTCCCACGTGGGGCTCACAGTCTTAATCCCCATTTTGCAGATGAGGTAACTGAGGCACAGAGAAGTTAAGTGACTTGCCCAAAGTCACACAGCTGACAAGTGGCAGAGCCGGGATTTGAACCCATGACCTCGACTCCAAAGCCTGCGCTCTTATCCGCTGAGCCACGCTGCTTCTCTAAAGGTAAGCAGGTTGGACACAGTCCCTGTCCCACATGGGACTCTGCCTTAATCCCCATTTTACAGATAACTGAGGCCCAGGCCACACAGCAGGCAAGTGGCAGAATCAGAATTAGAACTCAGGGCCTCTGACTCCCAGGGACATGTTCTTTCCAATAGGCCACAATACCTCTAAGAGCAGTTTTCTGTTCCTTCACTGCTCTGGCAGGCTGGCCAGAGTCAAACAAGCACGACTTTCCGTAACTTTGAGAAGGAGCATGACCTAATTTAGGGGAAGCAGTGTGGCTCAGAGGAAAGAGCGTGGGCTTGGGAGTCAGAGATCATGGGTTCGAATCCTGGCTCCACCACTTGTCAGCTGTGTGACCTTGGGCAAGCCACTTAACTTCCCTGTGCCTCAGTTACCTCATCTGTAAAGTGGGGATTAAGACTGTGAGCCCCACATGGGGCTCTGCACACAGTAAGCGCTCAATAAATATGATTGAATGAATACACTGATCACCTTGTATCCCTCCCCCAGCACTTAGTACAGTGCTTCGCACATAGTAAGCGCTGAACAAATACCACCATTATTGTTATTAATAGAAATAGCACGGGACGGGAATCAAGAGACATGGGTTCTAATTCTTACTCCACCACTCTGCTGGTGTGGCATTGGGCAAGTCACCTTCCCTGTGTCAGTCTCCTCATCTGTTAAATGTGTTCCAGCTCCCTCTTAGACTTTGAATCCAATGTATGATGGGAAATAGGTCTGATCTACCCCAGAGCTTAGCACAGTGTTTGGCAACTAGTAAGAACTAAATTAAATATCACAGTTAAAAATTTTCCAATGTACATGGTGGCTATTGAATCTGGTAGTAGAACTCATAGATGGCCTGAAGGATAGAGAGGAAAATATCACTCACATCCCTGAAAACTCATTATATGGGGGTTATTTGAACTGCTTTGGAGGCCTTTCACAAGCCTCTGACTAAAAAGAAAGCAAATTGGGGGAGAGTATAATTGGGGTTATGTTCTTGTCAGCAATCTCAGATTTGGGGTGGAGGATTTTTTTCAAATCTATTTTGCAGAAGGCTAAACAGTACATTTCCCCTCTCCTTTAAAACCTTCAATGGTTGCCCATCCATCTTCATGTGGGAACAGTATGGCTTAGTGGAAAGAGCCTGGGATTGGGAGTCACAGGTCATGGGTTCTAATCCTTCAAGCTTCCTTCATCCTTCAAGGCTGTCCATCACCTCGTCCCCTCCTACCTCACCTCCCTTCTCTCCTTCTCCAGCCCAGCCTACACCCTCTGCTGCTCTGCTGCTGCTAACCTCCTCACTGTACCTCGTTCTTGCCTGTTCCGCATTCGACCCCCGGCCCACATCCTCCCCCTGGCCTGGAATGCCCTCCCTCCACACATCCGCCAAGCTAGCTCTCTTCCTCTCTTCAAAGCCCTTCTAAGAGCTCACCTCCTCCAAGAGCTCTTCCCAGACTGAGCCCCCTTTTTCCTCTCCTGCTCCCCTTCCCCCCACCCATACCTCCTTCCCCTCCCCATAGCACCTGTATATATGTTTGTACATGTCTATTTGTTCTGATTACTTGACACCTGTCCACATGTTTTGTTTTGTTGTCTGTCTCCCCCTTCTAGACTGTGAGCCCGTTGTTGGGTAGGGACTGTCTCTATATGTTGCCAACTTGTACTTTCCAAGTGCTTAGTACAGTGCTTTGCACACAGTAAGCGCTCAATAAATACAATTGAATGAATGAATAATCCCAGCTCTGCCATTTATCAGCTGTGTGACTTCAGGCAAGTCAGTAAACTTCTCTGTGCTTCAGTTATCACCTCTGTAAAAGGGGGATTGACTGTGGGCCCCAAGTGGGACATCCTGATTACCTTGTATCTAACCCAGCTCTTGGAACAGTGTTTGGCACACAGCGCTTAACATACCACCATCATCATCATCATGTCAGTTATTTGTCACCATCAGCTTTGACACACATGGCCTAGTGGAAAGAGAGTGGGCCATGGAATCAGGAGGCCTAGGTTCTAATCCTGCCTCTGCCACTTTCCTGCTTTGTGTCTGTGAGCAAGTCACTTATTTGTACCTCGTTTCCCTCCAGCATAAATAAATAATTATGCAATGGGGTAGTATATGGCATTTATTAAGCGCTTACTACTTGCCAGGCACTGTACTAAGTGCTGGGGTGGAAACAAGCTCAGCAGATGGACCCAGTTTCAGTGTCACATGAGTCACAGTCTGAGTGAAACAGGTATCTCATTCCCATACGGATGAAACCGAGGTACAGAGAAGTTACGTGACTTGCCCAAGGTCACGTAGCTGGTGTGTGGCAGAGTCCAGATTAGAACCCGAGTCTCCTGTCTTCTAGGGCCATGCTGGAAATAAACAAGGGAAATGAGGTACAAATAAATAAATAAATAAATAAAATGGGGATTCAATGCCCCATTTGTCCCTCATAGGCTGCAAGCCCCATGTGGAGCAGGGACTGTGGCCAACCTCATCATCCCATATCTATCCCAGTCCTTAGCACTTTAATAGTACTAATTTTGATATTTGTAATGTTAGGACTATTAAAAGGACTAGTGGTGCATAACTCCATAAATGTTTTCCCTCCCACTCCTTCCTTTCCTCTGAAACCAGGAGTTGTCCCCTCTAGATTGTAAGCTCCTTGTGGGCTGGGAAAAGGGCCAACCCACTCATGTTGTACTCTCCCAAGTGCTTAGTACAGTGCTCTGCACATAAACACTCAATAAATATCATTGATTGATACCAAGTGTTCCTTCATTAGCTTCTATTGGGCACCTAAAGTGTTTGGGGCACTCTGCTAAGCACTTGGGAGTGAATAGTGACCATAAAGGACATTGTTCCTGCTGTCACAGTGCTTACTACCTCTCCATTCAGGATCGGGGAAGAAAAAGAACTTTGTCATATAAAAAATTTCCAGATATGGCCTTGAACCATGCCAACTTGGGCAATGGATGGAGCAGAATCTTTCCAGGTAGCTTCCCAGGTCATGATTTTGTTCTTCCATGAGTTGGCCCTGCTAGAGGCTAATGAATCCATTTCTGATCGGGTAAAAAGGACACGGGCAAATTATCGAAGGGAAAAACAATGACTTTGGATTACTGCTTTAGTGCAGATGCAACCAAATCATTTTCTTTCTAGTTCCTGATCAACCCATATTAATCTTCCTTCACTCTGAACTTCAGCTTCCAGCATGCCGTCTCGGTAATATTTCCCGTTGCGGAATATGTAATCAATCAGCTTTATGTTTCAGTGGAATCTTGAGGGTGATAAGGATATGTCAGGTCCTTTTGTTGTTTTTCATGTTAACCTTTCTAAACTGAAATAGCAAGCTACGAGGTAGTTTCTCTGAATTATTCTTCTTAATGAACCTTATTGGATAGAAATAAACATTTAATCGTTGGCACCTCTTCACTGAATGTTAATGTGAACGAATGATAGCATTGGCATTCTGTCATTACCAAATAAATTGAGGACAATAAATTTAAGCTAAAAGAGCAGCTGTATGTGCAAAGTGTGGCGATGACCTGAAAAACAGAGAAAAGTTCAAAGGAACCTCCATTTCCAGATATTGAGAAAATACAGAACAGGGCACTTTTTAGAACAGAGTCATCAACAGTGATCTTTACTGAAACATTTCTCTTAGTAAATGTTTAGCAAGAAGTGATATAGATTTTTCAGTGTTATCATTGTTTTAGCTACTGGCAGTAACATAATAAAATTGAAAGTTAATTTGGAACTATGGCCCTATCATTTGGTGCTCTAATTAGTTGCCTTGGTGCGCAACAGTGCCTAAGGACAATAAAACTGGAAAAGATATCACGTAAGGAAATTGGAGCAACTGAAACCACAGGCTAAATGATCAGAGGTGTTGTGGCTTGAGTTTTAGGTGTCTTACTCGAAGTCCAGTTCCTTTTTAATTCTGTGAAATTGTGACCTGATTTCTTTCATTCAGTTGTGGCTGGCTGCGTGGGTGAAATTTAGCTCTCCCTCCTCCTCTTCACTCTGTCTTGAGCTTGAGTGTTCATTTCTTCCAATATCATCTAGCATTCTAGAGGCTTTTCCACAGCCTGCCTAAGAAATGATTATGAATGGTTCTACTTCCCAAAGCCCAGTTGTGTTTTAGCCAACCATTTTTTAGAGTTTTACTTAGGTTGTTACAGAAGCCAAACTTTCCTCATGAATGTCACCTATGTGATTCATTCAGCACCTGTGTTACTGAGGGATGAGTAGGATGATTGTTTGGAAAGAAGGATAAGGAAGTCTATAAGAGCAAGAAGAGCCAAACTGGTTTCCTTGATGCAATTTTAAAGTAAAATGCCAAGTTCTTAAGCACCTGATTTTTGAGCTTGTAATAAAGTTACAGTCCATTTACTCTGCGCATATGTGGCCCTAAAATTTGTTCGTTCTCCTCTCTATGGAAGCTACAGAATGGAATTTAATTAAACCCCTTACTTCATTCAATAGTAGAAGCCTTGTCCATTTAATTGATGCTCGGTCAAAGCAATATTGATCTGATAAAAGCAAATCCATTTCACTCCCAACAATTAAAACATTTAAATAGGCTCTGTCTGTTTTTTGATGAGAGGATATAAAACCACTGTCGAGTACCCTGACGGTCGATGGTAATTATTAATAAATGAATTAGTGTCCATTTGCATTGGAACCCATCTTGTTTTTTACATCCTAATGTCTCAATACATTAAGGTGCTGCAAACGCCTACATTTCCTTCTTATCCTGTTTGAGGAAAAACTCGGTTTTCAGTTTGTTAGATAAAAGCAAGCTTAGTACTAGCTCCTGGAGGGAAACATGATAGAAATTAAATGGCCAAGTAGGTGCCACAACATGACCCCCAGGTAAAATCAGGAGAGAATGTAGAACCAGCACCTTAATTAATGTTTATTTCATGACCCAGCATCTGTTTTTGGTGGTGTGAGAAGTCGGAAGCCTGGAAAAGATATCCACAGCTGGTGCCTTTCCTTGATGATCCGGGCTTTTTGGATACCAAAAAAAATACTGGAACTATCAAGTTTTGGGTCTAAGCCTGGCTGGGAACTGGGAGGTGATTATGGTAACAAGTCTCAAAATATTTGGTCATGGACAGCAAAGCTGGAGGGCTTTGAACAGCTGTTTCGTGACTGGGGCAAAGTAGCTCTAAAATAACCTTCCTTCCTCTACTTATCGTTGCCCAATCTAAATGTTCTTTCTTTGTTTTTGAGTTGGACCAAAACCCCCTGAAGTGATTACAGAAAATTCCCCATTATTTGGTATTCAGCACTGATGAAAGTACCAGGTGCTTTGTATGAGTAATGTATGTAATGTCAATAGTTTGGGTTTGAAGATGACCTAAATAAGGTTTTATCCATGTGTTTGGCTGGAAAGACTGAAGCAGAACTATCAATCCTTCTCTTGCTGCGGGCATGTAAAGATTACCCTTTGCTGTTTTGCAGCATTTGTTATTTGGAGTGCCAAAGTGGCTTTCAATCCTGCTCCTTGGCATCACTGTCTTCCCAAGGCCTCTAGTCTACAGGATGGCTCATTCCTGATTGCCACCCACCCAATTAGGAGACCTGCACATGATTCTCAGAAGCGATCAATCCCCTCTGGGCAGGGAAAGTGATGAGGGGAAGCCAGTGGGACGTTGAGGGGTGCCTCCTCACTGGGGGCATATTTTATGTGTGTGTCTATGCATGTGTGCACACATGTTTAGAAACTAGCCCATTGGGCCGGGAAGTGTCTTCAAAGTGAGGACATGATCATAGCAAAGCAGAACACACAGCTAAGTGTTGTCATGTGCAGTGTGAGTCACTCAGTCACTGTAGTATGTGGAGGCCTGTGATGCCCAAGTGATGTTTTAAAAATATTTGACTGCTCTGAGTTTTCAAAATTATAACACCAGTTCACAAATTAGCAGTGTGTGTGTGTGTGTGTGTGTGTGTGTGTGTGTGTGTGAGAGAGAGAGAGAGAGATTACAGTCAAATTTCCTGGAATTTTGTAACCCTAATCCATTTCTGGTCAAGACATTATTTTTTGCTTCAGGATGAACATTTCTCTCAGGTTTTAACTGGGTCCCCTATATATGTACATCTAGTAAATAGAAGAGTCCCGAAATTTGGTTGCGTTTGATTTGAAGATTAGATGTCTGCAAGATTTTATTTTCACAACTGGATTATAGCACAATGTTCGGTGCATCAAATACAAAAATTGGATTAGAAATGATTTCAAATCCTTTGAAATACGAGTAAATTTAAATGACAAAATAAGGACTTTTAAACAAGAAATTAAAACATTCTTTGCCTTTGATATATTGGCTGCAAAGGCTAGGTGTCCGGGGAAAAAATACGTTTGATATGAAAAGTTCGTTTTTATAATAGAAAAATATGCATTCAGTATTTTTGTGACGAAAGGGTTAGAAATTTTAGCCTTTGAAAATTGAATTATACAGATTCAATTGACTATTTTATTGTCACATCATCTCTGCTTGATTCTTATTGATCTCATAATCCAATTCAGGAGAATTAGACAGAGGTATCTAAAATAAAAGTTGCATTGTTTATTCAATCTTCCTAGATTTCTTTTCTCTAGACTTTTGTCAGATAGAGATGAGTATTGAATTATTTAACTTTGGTATTGTCCTATTTACCTCCATAGGTCAGGTTGGGTGATTTGATTTGTACAGAAAAATTAAATTAATCGGCATAGAGTTGACTTGAGGAAAAATATACCTGACGTGTTGGCATGGGATGCCGTGTCTTTAGGACAGCGGATGAATATTTTTGGAAGTAAAATACTCGAAAGGAGATGAGTGTGATATGGTAATATGTTGCATGAAATGTCTGTTTCTATCCAGTATGTTCAGGCTAAATAGATAAATTGCTAGTTAAGCCTGATATACCTTGTGTGTGTCTTGTGATTTCTACTTAGAAATCATCATGGGCCTAGGAAAATAATTTTGATGCCTGTCTGAAAACCAGCCCATTCAATCCCTCAACTGGGTTGCTTAGAAAAAAGCACTCCCCCACAAACAACATGTACTAAAAATATCTTTCCTTCTATAAATCTCTCTTAAACCTACTCATCTGGTCAGCCAGCCCAACAAATTTTGTAAAGAGTTGTTTTTTCTTCAGCCCATTTTGAGCCTGTTCCTCCATTCCTCTTGAGGAATTTAATTCATAGTAACTTGGTTCAGTCTTTCCATCCCCTAAAGCTCCAAGGCACGTATGCCTCTGATCATCATGTTTGCTTTACTGTGTTCTTCTTCACCATCTCAAGTGAGGTTGCAAGTGATATTCCAGGTGCCTGTACATTACGGCTTTTATAGAGAGGCAAAAAACAGAGCCTTTTTTAAAAAAAGAAAAAATGCTGTCCACTTTTGGGCTTTTTAGATGCCTTCTTCATGCAGCTTTTAATAGACTGTGAAGACAAGTAATAGTTTAAGGAATAAAATTTCATTTTAATATTGCAATATGGTTAAAAAGGCTTCCCTCTGTCAGACTGAACAGGCTTAATTTTGCCCTTTCAATTTTAAAACTTTTTTTTATTTGTCCTAATACTTACCAATATTAGCCTACCAATTTGGTATAGAAGTCCAGTACTGTAGACAAGGACAGTGCTATTTGAGATTACTCGTTTGTATATTTAAAATATAACTAATTGCATATTTTTATTATAATTCATCCAGTTTCATCCTTTGAACATGTTCCATTTTTAAACTAAATTGTAATTTGTTTGGTTTTTTTTTGGAAAACGCAGTGCAGTTTCATGAGTTCATCACACCTCACAGACTGGGAGCCGCAAGTAGGCAAGGACTGTCTGATCTAATCATAATAATTGAGGTACTTTTTTTCAAGTGACTACTACGTGACAAGTGCTATTCTAATCATTGGAGTAGATGTAATAATCAGGTTGGACACAATCCCTGCCCCACAGGATGCTTTCAGTCTAAGTAGAAGGCACAACAGGAATTGAACCCCCATTTTCAGTTGAGGAAATTGAGCCACTGACCTTATGTGACTTACCCAAGGTCAAACAGCAGTCCTGTGACCTGATATGATTCTCTTGTATTCATTCAATCTTATTTATTGAGCGCTTACTGTGTGCAGAGCACTGTACTAAGTGCTTGGGAAGTACAAGTTGGAAACATATAGAGATGGTCATTTCACTCATTCATTCAATCGTACTTATTGAGCGCTTTGTGCAGAGCATTGTACTAAGTGCTTGGAAAGTACACCCAACAACGGTCTCACAGTCTAGAAAACTGTATATGCCCCAGGGCTTGGCATAGAGCAAATACTTCCTCCTAGTCATTTTTTAAATTATTGTTATAATGTTAAATTATTGTTAGAAAGGAAATTATTTTGTTCTAAAGCACTGTATAGAAAGGTAAGAGTTCTTCTCCATCTTATTTCATGTTATAAATGAGGAGCCTAATTTTCCTAATAGCTTTGCTTGCTCCCTGAAAGTGAGTTACTTTAAAGATGACCACTGTTTCTCTCGGCATACAAGGGACCAGTTTGTATATTGCTGTATACCTTGCGTAAAAAACTTAACTAATTGTGATTTATTCATTTATTTTGGACAATGTTAATGTTTTAGTAAACTATGAAGAGAACTTTTCCTCTGTAATTTTTGGAACAAAGAAAAGAAATTAATATTTTCAATGTGCTTTTGAAAAAAGTCTACTATAGCTTCATTTGTTTATGAAGCAAATTTAGCAGAATTGCAGAATAATCATTCGCAAGTGCCACTTTCTAATTGAAATCATGCCAAAAACCTAAATGCTTTTATAACATTGACTCTAGATTCAATAATTAATTTGCACTGTCAACCTATTCCCATATACTTACCCTATATAGTAACCTTTATACCCATGATGTATTCTTCAAATTAAACTGGCAAAAGTTGGACAAGAAACTACTTTGTGAAAGGGACAATAACTAAATATGACCTCCCAAGTAGAATTAAATTACGTCCGCAAAACTCACCTCTTCCTGCTGACAGGCTAAACAGCTGGATCATTGCAGTCTTGTCTTTTGAGTTTCCTGGAGTAGAGACAAGGAAGAATAGATTTCCTCTGTTTTATGTTTGTGTTAACCTGCCAAAACGAATCACCCTGAGATTATATATCGCAGAACAGTATGGTGATAAGCACCAGTGAGCTCCTTGGTTACTTTGGTTCTATTGCTGTCTCTGGCCATGAAAAAGACCATCGCTTACTTAAAAATGATCAGGTCTTCAAAATGCACTTTGGCTTCAATTGCCTGTTTTTTTCTAAGCCAAATAGTACTTAATTATATTGTTTGCCTCCAGTATTTTTAATCCATCCTAATTATTTTTCTTCAAGAAGCTGGAGACAGATCATTTTAAGGATAAAATAGGATTATAATCTGATTAGGTAGGTCTTCATGGCATGAACGTATTGTTTGATGCTGGCATTTTCATGTGCTTTGAGATTTTCAGTCAGTTATCTACTCACTGCAACTCGGCAAATGGACCTCTTAAAGAAGGGGGATGAGGCAGAGAATAAGGGTTCATTTTTTCTGAAACTTTTCCTGCCAGAACCTACCCAAGCCAGCCTTAGTCCATACTGACAGCCAGCCAGACAAAATTAGGCACTATCTTACAAAACCAAGTCCTCAAAATCAGATGCTCTGGTAGGGAGAAACCCTACCACAATACAGCCAAATTCTTTGTGTAACATTCTCAAATGGAGAACTTGGGTTCTATCATTGAATTATCTGAATGGATTTGAAGCCTCCCAGGAAACAGAAACATGACAAAAATTTGTAAAAATTTTTGAAGGGTCCTGCTTGTCTCTTCAGAAGATGGGGAGCCAAATTTTCCAAATATGTTCTCTTTACTCTCCCTATGTAGAAATAGATTTTTAAATTAGGTTTTCCAATCCTGTAGCTGTTAAATAAAAACTGTTGATGCTACAATAAAGGGAACATATAGCTGAGAATGGGAGATTAATTCCATTAAGTTTAAAAATTCTTATCACTGAGCAATAAGGTTTCTGCTAAATGGAGATATGAGTCACAGAAAGGGAAAAGGAATTGTATATTTACCCAAAGTTAGACTTTTGTTATTTTTTCCCTAAAAATACAGGATTTTAGAAAGCCAAGGCAGTATGACAACTATTTTTTTTTGTCCTGTTATATTGAGAAATGCAATATCTTGCCATTGTGCAATCATGCAAACACATCAGACTTATTTGCCAAGGGTTAATGATAATGACACATCTCCTGTAAAGACAGTTGTCCTTATGGAGGGCATTTGATTTTTATAAGATATGCTGATCTTTAATGCAATCCATTTAAAGTTTGTAGACTAATATCTGGTTATTTTATCAGGTTAATAACTGAGTAACATTGCATTACAAGGGTCAGTTTAAATGTGTTGAATTTATTGTGAATTGGATACCACAATATATTGAAGGCAGTTCAAATATTCATTTAGGGGAATCTTACTTTCAAGCACTGAAAAGAGAGTTTTACCTGCAAGTGTTGCTATTGAATTGAGTTACAGAAATGCAAAATATTTGCAATTGCTCTCTATTACACTTCATCTTTATTCAGGTGGATGACCCCATTCACATTGAGAATTAGTTCATGTCCTGATGTATTAACTTGGGATAGTTAATGAAATAGCTCTGGCGTTAACCCATGTTATGCCATTGATTTTTAATAAAGATAGGTCAGTTCATTCAGATTATGTAAAAATCAAATCCTTTTAGCCAAGAGGTTTCAGAATCTTTCACCAGTTTTCAAAATTATTAATTTTACCCTCCTAATTCAAATAAATATAATTGAAATGGCACAAGGAAAGTAGTTGATGCTTTTGTAAGTACAAAAATGTTTCAAGATAATATTTTCTTAAAAAAGAATACAATTCAGCTTTCTGTTCATTCAAATAAGGGTTGGGATAAAAATTTCAAATCAAAATGGGACTTTTAAATTTATTCAAATTTGTACACTGCTGATTTTGTATGGCTGCTAGTGAAATTATCTCTACAATTTAGGACTCCAAACCCATTCTCATGCCCTTTCATACAGAAATGAGGATTCAGAATTAAATTTACATACCAGTGAGCATATTGTTTTCCAGACAAAGATGTGAGTTCACTTAAACAAGAATATTAGGTGTTGCTAAGAGGTGGCTAAGTTTTCTTGTCTCTCACAATAGGAGGAGTCTGTTTTATTTGTACAGAACCATTTTTCTTAGGAAATGAAAACTATCGATTTCTTTCCTTCCCTGTTGTTTATCTCTCTCGTGGTTCACAGTGAAGTGAACTGAAATCTGAATGAGAAGAGAAATTCCGACCTTTTCTGCTAAGATGTCACCCTTCTGAGCCATAAAAATAAATTACTCCTAAACCTCTCTGGCTTTCTCAGTTGGCCTGAAATACCAACTTTTATTTTCCACCAGTGTTCTGCGGGGGGTTAGGATGTTTGAAAGCAGTGTTTAACTTAGGAGATAAAAGTTTCATGCTTCATGCACATACTTTTCATGAGGCTTACAGCATGGAAAAGGAGCCTGCTTTATTAAAATTATCATAACACAGTAAGCGCTCAATAAATACGATAGATTGATTGATTGATGACTACCTAGCATTGCGTTCTGGAAAGTTACTTTTAAGTATTCACCTGAAAAGAGCACAGCTATGGGATTCTAGAGACTTAAATTGGAAATACGGGATTGCCTGCGGGGGCTAGATCATAAGTGGTCATTATTTATGTCTAAATAACCACCCCAGGTATTACACAAGAAGACCAGGCCAAAAAGTGTCTGCTGGGTAATAGCGCTGTGTGGCAAAACTGTCCTACAATCACTTCAGCCAAAATCTACCTCTCCAACCCTGACCTCTCTCCTTCCCTGTAGTTTCTCATTTTCTCCTGCCCTCAGGACATCTCTATTTGGATGTCACAGCAATGTTTCAAACTTGACATGTCAAAAACAGAATTTCTCATCTTCCCACTCAAACTCTGCCCTACCCATGACTTTATCACTGAATTTACAGTCTAGAGGACTGTAAATAGGTAAATAATCTTGTACTCTATTTCTCCCATCCCTAATATATTTTGATATGTTGCCCTCTGTTGACTGTCATCTCCTTCTGGGCAGGGATCCCATCTGCCTGCTCTTTTTATTATACTTTCCCATGCAATAAACACTCAATAAATACTATTGATAAGTGGGCCCTCCATGTTAAATCTGAATACATACGGTTTGTAATGGTGCTGCCCTTCTGCCCATCTAATTGCTGATAACAATATTAATAATTGTGGTATTTAAGGACTTACTATGTGCCAAGTACTGTTCTAAGCTCTCGGACAAAGTCTGTCCCACATGGGGCCCACAATCTTAATCTCCATTATGCAGATGAAGTATCTGAGGCACAGAGAAGTGACTTGCCTGAGCTCACATAGCAGGCAAGTGGAGGAGCAGGGATTAGAACCCACGTCCTCTGACACCCAAGTTTGTGCTTTTGCCACTAAGCTATACCACATCCCTCTGTACCCTAGTGAGAATACAACCAGCAGCATGAGAGGGCATGAGTGATCTCCCCCTTCTAGGCTGTGAGCCTGCTTTTGGGTAGGGGCCGTCTCTATATGTTGCCAACTTGTACTTCCCAAGCACTTAGTACAGTGCTCTGCACACAGTAAGTGCTCAATAAATACAATTGAATGAATGAATGAATGTCAGGCTGTAGAGTAGACCACTGGCTCTATAGCCAATTCCTTCATGCAGCTTCTTGATCTCAAGATCCCGGAATCAGGGCTCATCCACTGTATAGGCTACTTCATCACCACTTCTCTTTAGAGCATATAGAACATTTGGAGGTGTTTTTATATTGTTCCTCCTCCTCTAGACTGTAAGCTTGTTGTGGGCAGGGAATTTGTCTACTAAGTATGCTGCACTAGGCCACATCCAGGTCTGTTGCGGGGGAGGGGGGAGGTTGTAGTTGTTTTGGCCTCACAGTTTGGAAGATTCTGATATATGCATTTTTCAGAGCAGAGAAAATTGGCTTAGGACCCTCAGAACAAAAGTCATGCTGTAATGATAATGGCTGTTAAACCCGCAGTATAGTAATTCCATTTGCCCTAAATTAAACAAAATATTTATGGCTTTAAAGCTAAGCCTACTCTCCCAAACTCTTAATACAGTGTTCTGCCCAGAATTAGTACTCAATAAATACCACTGATTGATTATATTGCACTCATGTCATTGACACAGGAAGTTACTCTGTGGGATGATTCATTTTTCAATCGATCAGTGGCATCTATGAAACTTGTAAAATTGTCACTACTAACTTCAGTTCAGAATTGAGGAAGAAGCTTCTTGTTCCCTCATCCTCATTTTTATTTTGATGTATACTCATCTAATGAGCCATACATAAATTTCTCTGAAAGCAAATAAGCGTTCTTAAGAACAGAATTATCTTATAGACCATAAAATGACCTTTGAATACTGCTCAATAGTATAATTTTTCTGGAAAAGTGATTAGTAATAAAATCACAGGGTACCCTTTCCCGCCAGTGCAAATTATTTGGCATTTTTCAAGGAAAACATTTCGTGCTGTGATCCAGAGCCTCCAATTGTTTACTCCATCTGTGGAAATGCCATTGGCTTTTAAGCCGTTTAGAAAATGACTACATATTTCTCAAACATAATAGTAATATTAATAATAATGATGGTATTTAAATATTTACTATGTATCAAGCACTGGGGAAGATACAAGCACCGTTCCAGCCTCTCTCAAGGCTCACCATCCAAGTAGGAGGAAAAAATTTATAGATGAGGTAATTGAGGCACAGAGAAATTAAGTGACTTACCCAAGGTCACTATCAGACACGTGGCAGAGCAGGGATTAGAACCCAGGACTCCTGACTCCTAGGCCTATGCTCTTTCCACTAGGCAATGCTTCTTGCAAGGAATTACTAGAAATTATGCACTAGAACTGTTATTAAACTGATGTCTATTTTAAGTGTGCTGTACCAGTCAAGATACGATCACATGTTAACAAATGTTCCTTCTCCATATTATTCATATTACTCTTCAAGTTGGTGTCTTTTTGCAGTCACTTTACCAACTTGATTTTGGCTTTTGCTTTTTTCTTTTTTTTTTTAGCTTCATGTAATCTTGCTATGCTAGAAACATTCCCTTAAGAGTCTTTCTCACTATATCATCGCTGTTGCTATGTAAAGAGCACTGATGGGCTGTTGTTTTATTCTCTGAAATCTGCTGACATGGTTGTTCTCTTTCTTGGGCATTTTGCTTGGGCATTTTGCGTGGCAGCAGGAGGCAGGTTTCTATTTCTTCATTTCAAAGCCATAACATTTAGATTCTAATGAACATTGATATTATGTATAACTCCACTTGGACGTATTTTGCATTTACAAATGAATATGTACCTAAAAAGGGTGCTTGGCCTCTTTGCCTTCTAAATAATCTTTACTGGGGCTAACCTAGGTTTGAACTCCCTATTACCTATCTGTTATGTTCAAAGGACTGTCACTATGCACCTGCTGTAGAAACAGATGAGAGAGAAAAAGGCTAAAAAAGCCGAGGAGAGAAATCTGCAGCCCAACGATCCACTGAAGATTCATTCGATTGCATTTCAGTCGTATTTATTGAGCACTGTACTGAAGATATAAAGTATTCCAGGAGGACTGTAGGCTGTGAACTCTTCTCTAGACTGTGATGCTAATAATTAATAATAATAATGGTGTTTGTTAAGCACTTACTATTTGCAAAGCACTGTTCTAAGCGCTGGGAAGGTTCCAAGGTGATCAGGTTGTCCCATGAGGGGCTCACAGTTTTAATCCCCATTTTACAGATGAGGTAACTGAGGCACAGAGAAGTGAAGTGACTTGCCCAAATTCACACAGCTGACAGTTGGTGGAGCCAGAATTTGAACCCATGACCTCTGACTCCAAAGCCCGTGCTCTTTCCACTGAGCCACCATGCTTCTCAATTAATAAATGAATTAGTATCCATCTACATTGGAACCTGGCTTGTTTTTGCATCCTAATATCAGGGCAGGGCTTTTGGGATGGATAAAATCATTATGGATAAAATCACTGAATGTGTGAGCAGATCAAGAATGCTGATTCTCTCCACCCTCAATTTATGTAAAAAGGGCAAATTAAGGCAACTACCCAAAAGGCACTGGACCTAAATCATTAAATGGCATGGCTTGGTGGATAGAGCAAGGGCCTGGAGCCAGAAGGATCTGGGATCTAATCCCAGCTCTGCCACGTGTCTGCTGTGTGACCTTGAGCAAGTTGCTTCACTTCTCTGGGCTAGAGTTACCTCATCTGGAAAATGGTAATTAAAATGTGAGCTCTATGTTGGACAGGGACTGTGTCCAACCCAATTACCTTGTATCTACCCCAGAGCTTAGTGCAGTGCCTGGCACATAGTGCTTAACAAATCCCACAAAAATTATTATTGTTATTAGGGTGACCAAATCTGTAAATGGCAAAATTGTTCTTATTACCTGTTTTGAAATGAAGATTGTCTTTCATTGGGGAATTGCAACCACTATTTGCTATGGTTGGTGCCTTTTGGATTCTTCCTACTTGACTTATGATTTTCAAAACCTCTACTCAAAAACAGCCAGGTGGCCACATGTCAGATTGGTCTGTTTGTAGTTGGTGGCTCCCAGCAATGTACTATTACACAAATTGTTTGATTTTTATTTTATTGTATCTATAAATTGCTTTTCGGTTCACCTATCTTGCTGTCACTACCATATCGTTTAAAATAAAATAGTGGCTTGGGTATTAACCATGGACCTGGGAATCAGAACTCATGGTTTCTAATCCCACTCTGACACTTACCTGCTGTGTGGCCTTGGGCAAGTAAAGTGACTTCTCTGAGCCTCGGTTCCCTCATATGTAAAATGGGAATTCCATACTTGTTATCCCTCCTACTTAGACTGTGAAACTTTTGTGAGACCTGATTATCTTGTATCTACCCCAGCATTTGGAACATTGCTTGAAACATGGGAAGTGCTTGGCAAATATCATTATAATTATTATTATTCAGCCGACATCCATCCGGTGTATTCTTCAGCAGATATGTGTCATGACAGATATTTTTTACATGCTGATTCCCTGGTTATGTTTCAGTCGTCTCTTGGGGGAGCCTGCCTTTTTTTTTTTTCCACGGTAGTTTAAGTGCTTACTATGTGCCAAGCACTGTTCTAAACCCGTTTACTATTAAACTACAGCATGAAGGGCAGTTACTCTGGATCAGTTTTCATACATATTTTCAGTTCAGTTCCTGTCTCCCCGATCCTCAAGAACCTCTCATGGCTGCCATCCACCCCCGCATCAGAGAGAAACTCCTTACTCCTTAGAGTAGTGAATGAGCTCACCTCACCGTACCTCACTTTATTAATCTACTCCAGCCCGGCCCACACACTCTGCTCCAGTTGAATCACTGTGCCTCTATCTCATCTCGCAGCCAACCACTTTCCCATGTCATTACCCTATCCTGGAAACCCCTACCCCTCCAAATCTGCCAGACCACCACTCTCTCCACCTTCAGAGCACTGCCACATCTTCTCCAAGAGACCTTCCCCGGTTAATCTCAATCTGTGACCTTCAGACACCTGATATTCTTCCCTCCCCAACCCCACAGCACTTAAATCATATATTATAAATTATTTATTCATATTAATGTCTTTCTCCCCCTCTAAACTAACCTTATTATGGGCAGAAAATGTCTTCTAATTCTGTTGTACTTTAATCTCCCAAGCACTTAGTACAGTGCTCTTCACAAAGAAAGTGCTCAGAAATACGATTGATATGAAACTTTCCCTCTTCATCTGTCCCAATGTGCTTGTTTTACTTTGTGAAACAAAACAGTAAAGCTTGATGTTTCAGTCTGGATGAGAGAGTTTGCATGACAAGTACTTGAGGAGGACTGGGTAGAATTTAGGAAATTTGATTGGCAGGCATTTTGTGCAAATTTACTTTTTATTTGAGTTTAGGCTAAAGTACTTGCATGTACCTAGTTTCTTCCTGCAATTGGGTGCATCCAAATTCACCTGAATCTGAGTCCAAACCTTGAAAAGATTTAAGTTCTTTAATTGATTGGGTTTCTTGAGAAATTCATGAGCTTGGATTTCCTTGCCAAATTCATTCGTGAACAAAACCTCATTTTTCTCACTGAGAGCATTTTTCTTCCCGTGATGTACACAGGTTTCTGTTAAGCAGTTTTCAAACTGAAGTGATCACTGACAAATTCACAAGCATCTGATTCTTTGACATGCACTGTAGCAAGCATATTTTCCCTCGCAGCTGAGCGTATGAAAGGCAGCTACTGTTATGCTAAGTAGACAACCTGTAAAATGTCTTATTATGACTGAAAAGCTGAGCTACAATATTGAACTAGTTTGTTCTAAATGGAATGGAGCTCCGGGGGGACTTGGCTAATTTGAGAAGCCCTTCCTGAGCTGTGGGGATGTCATGGTCAAGTGGCATGGCTCAACTCAAAGAGCACAAGCCTGGATGTCTGGAGACTTGGGTTCTAAACTCTGCTGTGTAACCTTGGGCAAGTAACTTCTTCTCTACACCTCAGTTTCTCCATCTGGAAAATTGGGAATAATACCCACTGTCCCACCCCCTTGAGAATTATAATGATTTGCAGGACTCAAGACTCTGTGTTTAAATCTTTATTGAACAGGTAGACAAGATTGGATTAAGCGCATATCAAGGTTTTGAAATTTTTGATTGCCTTTTAAGTTTTTGTGACTTGTGCCTGAGTCCATGGGATCTATTTGTTGCAGGTATCCTGGCCTTAGTTGATTAAATACAAGGATGAACATTTGTTGAAATCTTGGGATTCCCATTTTTCAGCCAGATCAATGGTGGCTCCTGGAAAGATGCAAAGTCAGTTTAAAGTGATGTGAAGGGAAAGATGTTGGAGTACTGCAATGAAATTCCCTGACTCTGGACCTCCCAGGCAAAACATTTTAGTTTCCTGTCTTTCCTAGTTTGCTATGTTCCCTAACTGTAATTTATTTTAGTGTCTTCCCCAGAAGATTGTAAAACTCCTTGTGGGCAAGAATCATGTCAATTAATTCTATTGTATTCTCCCAAGGGCTTACTACAGTGTTTTGCCTAGTAGGTGTCCAGTGGAAACTGTTGATTGACTGAAAAAAATATTCATCCCTGAATTGTATTAGCATTAACCCATTTTATGAAATACAACAAGAAGTAATTTAAATTACAGTTCACTTTTCAGGAATAAGTACACCACAATCAAATGCAAACTATGTTAATTCCCTTTCAATTTTCTTTCATACATTTAAAAAGAGCCTTTGGCTAATTCAGACAATAAAATGATTGTTAATATTTATCTTTAAAGCCATAAATCTTCTGTTCAATTTAGAGCAAATGGAATTACTACTCTGTGGGCTTAACAACCATTATCGTTACAGCAGCGCTTTTGTTCTGAGGGTCCTAAGCCAATTTTCTCTGCTCTGAAAAATGCAGATATCACAATCTCCCAAACTGTGAGACCAAAACAAAAAAACCCCACAATCCTGCATGTGGCCTAACAGCCTGTGAGAGGAATTTTGTCAAATAGATTAATTTTCATTAGTGAAATAAATTATTTACATTTCCTTCCTTCTATACCTCCAAAGCCAATCTGTGCCAGGCCTCTGACTGCAACTTTGTCAGCATCACTTTATGATGTTGCGTGCATGTTTATTGGTGTCACTCTCTAAAGAGTGAGGATGTATGTGACTTATCTTTCGCCACTAGTCCAGATTATGTGCAGTCACTATTAGCACAAACAACAACTCTACAGGAAATTGTCACAGGTTCATTAAGTAGCTTGGTTGAGACAGCCTTTGATTCAGCATTTTAAAATATGATGCAGACATTAGTAGACACAAACAGAATTAGCATTTCCAGGAATGGAACAAGCGGGCTCTGAGGTTGTAATTCGTATTCCGGTTTTCCCAGTTAATGGACATCTGTTTTCAAATGACTCTGGGGTTAAAGCTGTGTCCAAGTCCAAGTTTCCCTCACTTTCAAAGCTTTTCCTGAGTCGCCTGTTCTAAGCGCTGGGGTAGATACGAAGTTATCAGGTTGTCCCACGTGGGGCTCAGAGTCTTAATCCCAGTGTTACAGATGAGGTAACTGAGGCACAGAGAAGTTAAGTGGCTTGCCTAAGGTCACACAGCAGACAAGTGGAGGAGCCAGGATTAGAATCCACATCCTCTGACTCCCAAGCCCGTGTTCTTTCCAATAAGCCACGCTGCAATATTCTAAGCTCTCGGGAGAGTATAATAGAGCTAAATTTGTATGTTCTGACCCCATTATCCTTTCCTCTCTGCTGTGCTTCATTTTCTCTTACCAACTGATAGACTTCAAGCTTATCCCCAGTTTATTCATAGATGAGTAGTGAGATGCAGAAGAGCTTTCTCTAAGAGGCCACTTGAAGAGTCCTGTGTTGACACAGAATTGCACTAATCAGAGTGGTATTTTCCTCTTTTAGGAACTCTCCTCATTTCCTCATCTGTTGCTAAAGTTTGAAACAAAATCCCCCACTACCTCCTCATCATCCTCATTATTGTTTAATGGTTGTTCGCATTCTTCCCTGTTAGCCTCCTCCTGCACCCTGCCACCTTAATTTCCTGCTTTTATGTTTTGGGCATATTTTGTCAGCATTGTGCTGCAGATGTCTATGCTTACATGGTAAAATGAACTGGCAAAAATCTGTTTTCTTTGTTATTTTTCCTTGCTGACACACTAACGCTAGCAAAAAAAGATACATAAGCAAATGAGCCAAATGATTATATGTAATTAGCTAGTTGGATATATGCAAGCAAATTGTTTGCTGCTTATAAGCAGTTTGTAAAAGATTATATTATCATTAAAGCATATCTAAAGTCTATTAGGACATTCGGAGAAAGCCCAACCAATCACAGTCCCACTAATCTGACTCTAGGAAGAAGTCTCCTGGATTGTTCGTATGGTTTGGTGGTTTTCAAATCGCATTACTCGTGAAAGGTGGTTCATCTATTGCTGTTAGGAGACATTTTAAAAATAGTAGTTCAGTCTATTAAAGATGAGTACCTTTCCATATCAGGTCCTTATAATAACAATTGTCATCATCGCGGGCTCTCGGAGATAATAGGCCTCAATGTCATTATGGGAGTTCAGTTCAAGATACATAATGTACATGGCTGTCATTTATCGCTCTTTAGATCCCCAGTGGATAGGACTGTTTCTTTAATGTAGTTCAGTTTCTGAAGAGCAAAATGTGTCATTTCCAAGTTTCATTATCTGGGGATAAATAGAAAATCTCCATCTCCATGGCTGTCAAATCTCACCCTTTTCATAAGCAGTAAATTCACTTCAAAGAATCTATTAAAACAAGTTTCATTAAAGCATATTTGCTTGTTCAAATTGACCTCTTCAGAAATTACTTGATGGAAATCATCATTCTGTTGGATTTTTTAAATTGCCTCCATATCTAGGTCACAATTCCACTAAATAGTTTGAGAATCAAATAGCTGAAAAGAAAATGAAAGGTGATGATAAAAATGGGATATTGAGTCCATGCTGTGTTTACATTTTTATTTCCCTTTGTTGAAGGAGTATGTTTCCTGAGATTTAGGGAAGCGGCACTGTCTAGTGGATAGAACCCAGAACTGGGAGTCAGGAGACCTGGGTTCCAATTCCACCTCCTCCCCTGGTCTGCTAAGTGACCATGGGCAAGTCACCTGCTGAAGTTACTGCTCAAGTTCCTCATCTGTAAAATGGGGGTTAAGTCCCTCTAGGTGAGAAGCAGTAAGGCATACTGGCTAGAACATGAGCCCGGGAGTCAGAAGGTCATGGGTTCTAATCCCTGCTCTGCCAGTGCCTGCTGTGAGACCTTGGGCAAGTCACTTCACCTCTCTGTGCCACAGTTACCTCATTTGTAAAATGGGGATTGAGACCGTGAGCCCCACGTGGGACAGGGACTGTGTCCAATCCTTCCACCCCAGCACTTAGTACAGGGTCTGGCACAAGGTAAGTGCTAAATAAATGCCACAGGTGTTGTTCTTATTAAACTCCTTGTGGGCAGGGAGCATTTCTCCCAACTCTGTTGTATTTACCCCAAAAGATTTACAGTGTGGTGCAAACAATAAGCACTCAATTACTATTGATTGATTGACCATTCTCCTTAACACTTAGACTAAGCCTCATGAAGGATAGAAATGATCTGATTTGATTATCCTGACTCTACCCCAGTGCTTAGCACTTATCAAATGCCACCAAGATAATGAATGATGATGAATTTGTCTAGGTTAAGGAACAAAAAAAGTCTTTCTCTACCTGCCCTCCCCTCCAGGGCCAGAGGACAAAGCAGAGTTCGCTAATTTTTTTCAAGTTTTCCCGAGCCCAAAGTTATTGATTGAGTAAAACAAAACAAAAAAAAAAACCGTGTAGTAGCTGGGCCACTTTCAATAGCCAGACTAATAAGCAAATGCATGAAGTATGAAATTCATTTTTATATACTGAATTCCCATAGAAATGACTGGAATAAAGCCAGTGTGGGAATGAGATATTCCTCAAACCAGATGTATTTTTAGACCATGTACCATTAAATGTTCCCCCTCAGCTTCAATACTGTAGCTCGACAGTATTTAGAAATTAATTTGTCCCTGTCTCTCTCTCTCCCCCCTCTCTCCCTTCTTTTCTCCATCTCCTCCTCCCCACCATTTCTCCAAAATGAGTCAGGTTGCCAAATTATTTTTGTTGAAAATTGTAACACTGGGCATTATCCTTTTCTCTTGGTGACTGAGAGGAGACAAGGGTGTGCGTGTGTGTGTGTTGCGGGGTTGGGCGGTTTATTGTTGTAAGATGTCCATCTTACAAGCTCCAGAATTAAGTGACCTATGAAAAGCATGTACAGAAAACACCCCAATCCAGTTTTGGAAATCAAGTTAGTTAAAATGAACGGAGTGATTGGGAAAATACAATCTGTTCCAGGTTATATATGTTTCTACAGTTGTCTGATTGAAAGTGTCTTTGAAGTACTATCAACTTATACATCTAGCAAGGTCTAAGTAGTGTTCTCTTCAATCAATCCATTGTACTTGTTCACCATTTTACTCTGTCCAGACTACTGTGTTAAGTGCTAGGTGAAGAAAGAGTGAGTTAGTAGACATGATCCCTGTTGTTAAGGCGTTAACAATCTAGTGACTCCCCCAGGGTCACACAGCAGACAAGTGGCAGAGCCAGGATTAGAAACCCGGACCTTCGCACTCTCAGGCCCATGCTCTATTAACTAGGCCACTCTGCTTCACTTAGTTTGAGGGGAGAATCATTCCCGGCTCCACACTTGGTTGCTGTGTGGTCGTGGACAAACTTTTTCACCTCCATTACATGCCCTGTAAAATGGGGATGAAATACCTATTCTTCCTCCCTCTTAGACACTGAGCCCTGTGGGGGACAGGGACTGTTACATCTGCTTGTATTGTACCTAGAACAATACCTGTCTCATAGTAAGTACAAGTACCACACCTATCATTATTATTTGCTTTTAAATGAATTTTATTTGTCTTTTTTGGGATTTATCTTTGTCATATGGTATTTATTAAGCTCTTTCAATGTGCCAGGCATTGTTCTAAGTGATGGGGTAGATACAGGTTAATCAGGTTGGACACAGTCCCTGTCCCAAATGGGGCTCAAAGTCAGAAATCCATTATACAGATGAGGTAATTGAGACGCAGAGAAGTGAAGTGATTTGCCCGAGATCACACGACTGTGAGCCCGTTGTGGGCAGGGATTGTCTCTATTTGTTGCTGAATTGTACTTCCCAAGCACTTAGTAAAGTGCTCTTCACACAGTAAGCGCTCAATAAATACAATCGAATGAAGTGGCAGATCTGGGTGTAGAACCTAGGTCCTTCTGACTCCCAGTCCTGTTCTCTATCCACTAGGCCATGCTGCTTCTCTAATTTATCACCTGTATAATGAAAATATCATTTGCACTGGGTCAGTGGATGGTCTTTTCTCCTTTGAATCATTCTTAAAAGAACACAATGAATAATTCTAATGCAACACACCTAAGAAAGGAAAGATATTTTGAATGTAATAAATGAGCAGGTGGCTAAGCAATACATGTTGACTGAGTATAGTAGATTCACACTGAGGCTAACAACGCCTTTTATTGATAATCTTCCGCCATCTGTTCTGATGATTTATTCATACTAAGAAAAAGGCAGGTGAGAAGGGAGAATGCAAATAAGTGGTAATGCTTAAGTTCTGAATCAGGCTGTGATTTTTGCAAACAGGATCCATTTTACAATTGCTCTGAAAGCAATCACAATCCTTGAACCAGAAAACTTGCCCGGTTTAGTTCTTAGTTCTTCACTGGTGCTGTGGGTTTGCCGACGAATATGATAAGAAGGTATTTCAGGGAATGTCCAATTAATGAAATAAAATTTTCCTGTAGACCCAATCCTAGTTTTGAATTCTGCCTCCTGGCCCTTTTGAGTTTGGCAGGAGGAGAGGGATAATTATCATGTTTGGAGCCAGTTAAATCAAATTAAGTGGCAAGACCAAGTGTAGCTGTGAATAGAGAGGGGAAATATAGAAATAGAGCATACATAGTCATGGGTACTTGTTGAGCAGAGCTTTTGAATAGAGAAAAGAGGTCTGCACATGATGGAAATGGTTGAGGAAGAGAAAAGCATCTGGAGTAGAATCTCTTTCTAGGCTGTAAGCTCCTTGTGGGCAGGGATTATGTTTATCTACTGTACTGTACTCTCCCAAGCGCTGAGTACAGACTACTAAACACAGTAAGCGGTCAATATATACCAGTGTTTTGAGTTGGAAGATTAACCTGTTCAGAGTCGACAAGGAAATGCAGAGGAAAGAAACCCAAGCTTAGGGGTGGTATGAGGATAATTTAAGGAAACCTTGTCCCTTGGAGTGAGGAATTGAGAATAGAAAGGAACATCATTTTCATTGTGAAAATGTTTCATCACTTGCAGAATGAGATTATCATCATCATGATGGTACTTAAGGGCTTACTATATGTCAACCACTGTTCTAAGTTGTTGTCTTATGCTGTCGAGTCGTGTCCGACTCAGAAGCAGCGTGGTTCAGTGGAAAGAGCCCGAGCTTGGGAGTCAGAGGTCATGGGTTCTAATCCTGGCTCCGCCACTTGGCAGCTGTGTGACTTTGGGCAAGTCACTTCACTTCGCTGTGTCTATTACCACATCTGGAAAAGGGGGGTTAAGACTGAGCCCCATGTAGGACAACCTGATCACCTTCTATTCCCCCCCCCCAGCTCTTAGAACAGTGCATGGCACATAGTAAGTGCTTAGCAAATACCACCATTATTATTATTACCACAGATACATCTTTCCCATAGACACATCCCTCGCAGAACACCCCATTTCCATCTGCAATCATACTGGTAGTGTATCCATAGAGTTTTCTTGGTAAAAATCTGGAAGTGGTTTACCCTGGCCTCCTTCCGCACAGTAAACAAGTCTCTGCCCTCGACTTTTCCCCATGCCACTGCTGCCCAGCACAGGTGAGCTTTGACTTGTAGCAGATTGCTTTCCACTCACTAGCCACTGCCCAAGCTGGGAATGGAATGGATATGCCTCTGCTTGACTCTCCCTCAATCAATCAATCAATCGTATTTATTGAGCACTTACTGTGTGCAGAGCACTGTACTAAGCGCTTGGGAAGTACAAGTTGGCAACATATCTCCTTCCTGTAGTTGTGACTGTGGTAGAGTACTGGAAACTCTCCAGGGGCGACCCTGATAGGGTATTGTTCTAAGTACTGGTGTAGATATAATTTATTAGTTTGGACATAGTCCCTGTCCCACATGGGGCTCACAGTCTAAGTAGTTCTCTAAGCTCCTTGTGGGCAGGGAATATGACTACCAATTATTTTTAAGTGTACTCTCCCAAGTGCTTAGAACAGTGTTCTGTACACAGTAAATGCTCAAATATGATTGATTGATGTGGGAGGCAAAAGTCCAAATAATGATAATGGTATTTAAGTGCTTACCATGTGCAAAGCACTTTTCTAAGCACTGGGGGATGCAAGAGTTACAAAGCAAGGAGAGGCTGAAACAGACTCTCAAACTTTGTCTCCAGGAAAACAGGCTCTGGGAGATTTGTGCATTCATTCAATCGTATTTATTGAGCGCTTACTGTGTGCAGAGCAGTGTGGCCTAGGGTAAAGAGCATGGGCCTGGGAATCAGAGGACCTGGGTTCTACTTCCAGTTCTGCCGCTTGCCTGCTACGTGATAAATGCAAGTCATTTAGCTTTTCGGTGCCTCAGTTTCTTCAGCTGTAAAAAGGGATTAAATCTCCATTTGCCCTGTGACTTAGAAAGTGAGCCCCACACTTAGAACATTGCTTGGTACAAAGTAAGCACTTCATAAATCCCATTATTCTTATTAGTATGGTGAAGAATATTATCACGATTGACACTGAGAGGGAATGAACTGCCAGAGGAATGACAACCAGGAAACAGACCCTAGAAAGACTTTGAAAGAGGACAGAAATAGGATCCCTCTGTTGCTCAGGCTAAAAAAAAAATCAGAGCAAAAGCTCATTGCCAAAGCTTTCCATCCTCAGATATTGATGTTTAGAAAGCGTTAAAGCATTGGAGGAGCAAAAACAAACTTTTTCAGTTTCTAACTAAATGCCAAAAAGATGACATATCATACTTCTATGCTTCATTACAAATGTATTTGATTGTGAAAGCTGGTTATGGTTCTTTTGTATACATACAAATATAAAAGACTCTTGTAAGATTTTTGCACAGTGTCCTGCAATGATAGATTCCCTTCTGCATAAGTGAATATATAGTGATAGTAATAATTTCTTTTGCAGATGATTCTAATGTTATTGCAGGAAGCTTAGGTAGCCCTTAAAGGGTAAATGCTGCATTTGTGTCAGCTGTTACGTGGCTCAGTGGAAAGAGCCTGGGCTTTGGAGTCAGAAGTCATGGGTTCAAATCCTGGCTCCGCCAACTGTCAGCTGTGACTTTGGGCAAGTCACTTAACGTCTCTGTGCCTCAGTTCCCTCATCTGTTAAATGGGGATTAAGACTATGAGCCCCCATGTGGGACAACCTGATCACCTTGTAACCTCCCCAGTGCTTAGAATAACAATAATAATAATAATAATAATGGCATTTATTAAGTGCTTACTATGTGCTATTCTAAGTGCTGGGGAGGTTACAAGGTGATCAGGTTGTCCCACAGGGGGCTCGCTCCCAGTCTTTATCCCCAGGTAACTGAGGCACAGAGAAGTTAAGTGACTTGCCCAAAGTCACACAGCTGACAATTGTTGGAGCCAGGATTTGAACCCCTGACCTCTGACTCCAAAGCCTGTGCTCTTTCCACTGAGCCATGCTGCTTCTCTTCTTAAGCACTTAGAACAGTGCTTTGCACATAGTAAGTGCTTAATAAATGCCATCATTATTTGTAGGTTGTCTGCATTATGACAGCTATGATTTTTAGAAGAGCTAGAACCCCGTGGACTATCTGATGCTACCAACAGTCTGAAAATACTTATCGGGAAGAGTGGATTGCTTCTGCTACCCAAAGTAGACATTCCTGTAATCCAACTACTGTGAACTAGTGAAGTGAGGCATATGCAGGCTAGTTTAGTGTTTACAGTCCTCACTTCTCCTCTCCCCACATCTTCCCCAGTTTGTCTCCCCTTGACTAAAAGCTATTTGGGGCAGGATGTCTGTGATTAAGCTGAGTTTGTCAATGAAGAGAAATCTAGAACCACCTTTGGAAATAGAACCACAACACAGATCTCAATTTTTCACCCAAATTTCACCCTTCCACTTAACAAAAGATGACCTATTGCAACAGAGAGCTGAATATGTTCACCAGATTCAGCTCCTTAAGCAGCACACCGAGTAATAGTCATGGTGGTATTGAAGTGTTTACAACGTCCCAAGAACTGTGCTAAACGCTGGGCTGGTACCGTTTGATCAGGTACAGGGTAAGGAGGAATCTTTAAAATGCACATCTCACACATTAGCTTTTTGATGTGTTACTGATGTTGAGGCAACTGCAGAACATGAAACAGCATAAAATATGGCTTTTTTGAAAAATGTGCTCCTGCACTAGCTATCGTATCTTGGGTAATTTTAGCCGGCCTGTGTTATTCATCATAGATTCATCTGCCTATGTTGAAATCGATGTGAGAGGCTTCTGTTCATTGGATCGGAGATTTAATATCATTATTCAACCTGCTGGCTTTTCGCTGTTTGAATCAATAAGAGGCCGAGAGGTCTTGGCAAGCTGGTTTGGTTTTTTTTCTAATATTGATTTTGATGACCAGGCTGGTGCCCTAGAGTCTCACCATTGATTTTAAAAAGGAGAACTGTCAAGTTGGAGGCCAATTTTGTGCTATTAAACACATCAGGGCTTGTAATTAAAGAAAGTGTCAGACTGTCATATTTTACAAGACTGGCAATGGGAATCTTTTCCCACACTTCCAAGCAGATTACAAAGTCCCCAGACCTTCCGGAGCCAAATGCATGTAGAGTGGGCACAGGGTATATAAAACTAATCAATGTTCAAATGGTTGGCAATTCTTTGGGCCTCTATTTTCCTGGGACTTGAAAATTAAAGGAATAATTGATGATTCCTGGGTCTAATTCTCTTCAAACTCAGTGATGGGTCCTAGATGTATTTCTTCTCAGACAGGGAGCAGAAGAACTCTCCTCTCAGTTGCCTTCTCCATTCCCTTAGGAGCCAAACTTCTGCCTGTCTGGCTCCAGAGAGTCATCCAGCCTCTAGAGCTTCTAGCTGCTTCCAGCTCAAGGAAAATGCTTCTCTTCATGCTGATTATTCAGGGGATAAAAATAAGGAGCCAGTAGGGATTTCCCACACACACCAAAGCGTCTATCACTGGCCCCTAGTACACAGTGCGAGGCAGGGTTCAGATACTTAGAAGATTCCCCTAAGTGTGGAATCTCCCCCAGGACTTAGAACAGTGCAAAGCACATAGTAAGCACTTAACAAATACCATCATCTTTATTGTTTTTATTATTATTATTGACTTAAGACAGCCATGCTGCTGTATTTTTGAAGTGAACCAAACCTTTGGCCTGGTCTATCAGCAGAACAGCATTGTCATGCTAAGTAAATGTGTGGAAAGGAGTAAGGGCTGAGTGCTATTTATCTAGGTTTACCATAAAACACCTGGGCTTTGCTATGCTTATCAGAGCAAACTACCACATAGCAATAAACACTAATGAGAGATACTAATATCTCTATAACACCTATAACACTAATAAAACTAATAGCAGCCCTATTCACAAGCTGACTGATGGGAAATTCCAAGCTATAAATTGGCAGCAATGCCACAGACCTAATAGGAAGTGAACTAGACTGTGATTTATTCAACTCGTGGAAAATAAAGAAGTTTTAGCTTTATGTAAAATGAACCTATTTTCTCAGTCTTCAGGTCTGTTCGCTAATGGTATTTGTTACACGCTTAACCATGTGCTGGGCACTTTACTAAGCACTGGTGTGGATACAAGCAAGGTGGGTCAGACACAGTTCCTGACCCACGTGGGGCTCATGGTCGCAATCGCCATTTTACAGATGAGGCAACTGAGGCATGGAGAATTGAAGTGACTTGCTTGAGGTCACACAGCAGACAAGTGGCGGAATGGGGATTAGAACCCATGACCTTCAGACTCCGAGGCCTGCGCTCTATCCATTATGCCATGCTGTTTAACAAGTGTCTTTCTTGCA